>NW_006288438.1:45080-50678 GCF_000327345.1 Myotis davidii
ACACCATACTCAATAATAAAATCAGATGGATAGAAGACTTAAACGTAAGATGGGAAACCATAAAAATCTTAAAAGAATCCATAGGCAGCAAAATCTCAGATATATTGTGCAGCACTATCTTTACTCTACATCTCCTAGGACAATGAAAACCAAGGAGAAAATAAACTAATGAGAATATATAAAAATAAAAAGCTTCTGCATAGCAAAAGAAACAATCAACAAAATAACAAGAGAGCCCACTGCATGGGAGAATGTATTTGCCAGTGTTATATTTGAGAAGGGTTTAATCTCCAAAATTTATGGAGAATTCAAGCAACTTAACAAAAGGAAGATGAGCAATCCAATCACAAAAAAAATTTATATGGAATCAAAAAATACCTCAAATAGCTGAAGCAATACTGAGAAAGAAAAACAAAGTTGGAGTTATCACAATACCAGATATTAAGGTATATTACAAAGTCACTATTCTCAAAACTGAATGGTACTGGCACAAGAACAGACATGTAGACCAATGGAACAGAACAGAGAACCCAGAAATAGACCCAAGCCATTATGTTCAATTAATATTTGACAAAGGAGGCAACAGCATACAATGGAGTCAAGACAGTCTCTTCAATAAATGGTGTTGGGAAAATTGGACAGACACATGCAAAAAATGAAACTAGATCACCAGCTTACACCATACTCAATAATAAAATCAGATGGATAGAAGACTTAAACGTAAGATGGGAAACCATAAAAATCTTAAAAGAATCCATAGGCAGCAAAATCTCAGATATATTGTGCAGCACTATCTTTACTCTACATCTCCTAGGACAATGAAAACCAAGGAGAAAATAAACTAATGAGAATATATAAAAATAAAAAGCTTCTGCATAGCAAAAGAAACAATCAACAAAATAACAAGAGAGCCCACTGCATGGGAGAATGTATTTGCCAGTGTTATATTTGAGAAGGGTTTAATCTCCAAAATTTATGGAGAATTCAAGCAACTTAACAAAAGGAAGATGAGCAATCCAATCAAGCCCTGCTGGGTGGGGATGCAGCCTGAGAACTCCCATGAAGCCCCAATGGGTGGGGCCGTGGTCTGAGATACCATGTCAAGCCCTGCCAGGTGGGGGCCCAGCCTCACCTCCCCCATCAAACCCTGCCAGGCCGGGGGGTACGGAGGGAGGAGGGGTTGAGGTCCCTTGGCCTGCTTACGTGGTGGGGGGTTCGGCCTGAGGTCCCCCATCAAGACCCTGTCAGGTGACAATAAAAACAATAAAAAACAATCAAACAAAAGGAGGCTAAATAGCATGCTATTGAACAATGAATGGGTTATCAAAGAGATCAAAGAAGAAATAGAAAACATCCTGGCAACAAATAAAAATAAAAACACAACAATCAAAAATCTATAGGAAACAATGAAAACAGTCCTGAGTGGGATATTCATAGCACTAAAGGCCTACTTAAATGCTGCAGTCTTTTTACAGAAAGGGTTCAGAAATCTGGAGAAGGGGCTGGGACATAAATGGATAGAGATTAGACAAGAAATATAAATTTGGAAGGCATTGGGGGAACCAGATGGAAGCCAATTCTCTAGTGGAGTGGCTCCCCAAATGTTGGGAACCAGGGCTTTTTACTCACACATTTTGCCCTTTAGCAAAGCAGATATTCATATCAAAGGTAAGGTTTGGTAAACAATAAAGGATTATCAGGTTAGGGGAATTACCCTCAGCTGTTTGGCAACAGATAATAATATGCTTAATAATAAGCCTTCTGATGAACTTCTCACATTTATTATGCTAACTACTGTTCTTAGCCTCCAGCACTTCAAGAAACAAACAAACAAAAAACCCCCCACTGGTAATAAGTTATCTGATCCTAGCAGTTAAAGCACTAAAAAGAGATCAATAAGAAAAGCCAAGAGTAAGTAGAAGAAAGGAAATAATTAAGATCAGAGTGGAAATAAATGACAGGCTCACCAAGAAACAAAGATGGAGGACCCAAATAAACAAAATAAAAAATGAAAGAAGGGAAGTAACAACCAACCCCACATAAATAAAAAGGATTATTAAAAAATACTTTTAACAACCCTACTCCAGAAATCTGGACAACCTAGACAAAATGTACATATTCCTAGAAAAATGCAACCTGCCTGATCAGTGAGGCTCAGTTGTTGAGTGTCGACCTATGAACCAGGAGGTCACAGTTTGATTCCTGGTCAGGACACATGCCTGGGCATGATCCCCAGTGTAGAGTGTGCAAGAGGCAGTTGATCAATGATTCTCTCCTATCATTGACACTTCTCTTTCTCTCTCTCTCTCTCAAGGTAGAAAGGCTTTGAAAGATTTTCAAATTTCATTCCAATAATCTTGAGTTCATCATAGGAGATACAATTATTAGATTTAGCACCTTAATATCATGAACTTTCTTTATGACTGTATCATCTCAAATTCGATGGAACTGCCTTGAATATGGAGAACCATATGAATTACCTTTGTATTTTCAGTGCTGTTTAAAAAAATGATGGAAGTCTTATTAAAAAAGCACAACTTCACCAACAGTGTGCTCTGTTGATGCTGTACTCTACCAAATTTCCAACAAGGTCTTAACAACTCTAGTTCTCCCAAATCCACAGTATATTTTGTCAGAGACCAATTCCAGCATGACAGCAGGGCTGAATCCGGGAATGTCTGAAGGCATTTCCCTAAGCCTGAATTGGATATATTAAATTGATTTCTTGGCTACGAGACAGCTAAAGGGCTTCTTAATCTACATGTTATTGCCTCCTACTGGCCAAACACCTGAACAGCCATGGGCTAATTCCCCCATTTTGACAATGCTTTTGTATACCCTTTGAAGTGTATATCTCTGCCTTGCCTCAGGACAAGTTGTGTTAATAAAAAGTCGTATGGGGGGGGGGGCGAGGGGGGAGGAGTTGAACCCCTGGGATTGGATAAAAAGTAAAATGATAGACACATGCTTAGTAGGTGCAGGAACAATTAACATGATGACAATGAAGAAATTTGTGTTATCTGGCCTGGTGCCCAGGCACATTAGGTTGTGCCCCAAAGGGTCCAGAAAAAGGGAAGTTACTAGGTGTACCAGTTAATAATTTGGATTTTTTCAATAGATGGAGTTACACATATGTTGATATATATGTGATTTGATATGTATGTTATTTTGTTGTATTGACAGCTAGTTTCAAAACTTTATATGTCAAATTTGCTGAAAGTGTTAACATCATAGATATTTTTATGATTAAAAATGTCCTATTTCATGCCAAAAAAAGAGCATTTGTGGGAACTTTTAATTCATTACTTTATTTTGAAGAAAAACTTATCGTATACTTATCGTATACTTCATGGTCTATCTCAAGATACTTGCGAACACTGGTTTAAATGCTTTAAAAGTGATGATTTCAATGTGAAAGACAAAGAACATGCAGGTCAACCGAAAAAGTTTGAAGACCAACAATTACAATCATTATTGGATGAAGATGCATGTCAAACTCAAAAACAACTTTCAGGAAGATTAAAAGTTGCTCAGCAAACAATTTCTGATCATTTCCAAGCAATGGGAAAGATTTTAAAGAAAGGAAAATGGGTGTAATGCCTTTCACAATTAAGTTTCATCTCTGGACTATTTTAATCTATGAACAGCCTTCTCCAGATTCCTGAACGCGTCTTGATGTAACCCCCAACATATATGCCAATATTACAATACCTACAAGAATAAACTTGCTAGCCCAGAACTGTACCTACTGCCTCAACTGGGTTGTCATGTGCATTATGATGGCATAATTTTATTGATTTCAGAGAGGAAGGGAGAGGGAGAGAGAGAGAGAGAGAAACATCAATGATGAGAATCATTGAACAACTGCCTTCTGCACTCCCCCTACTGGGGCCCGAAAGACCAGGAATAGAACTGTGACCTCCTGGTTCATAGATCCGTGCTGAACCACTGAGCCACGCCAGCTGGGCAATTTTGGACATTTTGAGTAAAATCAGTTATCACTTAGTTTTCTTAGTTTTAGTCATCTATATTTAAATAGCATCTTACCAAAATATTAAAAAGTTATATTTTATTTTTCATTTATACAAAATTATGCCTAAAAAAAATAATCAAATAAATCCATGGCCTGAACTTCCACTTTCCCAAATGTTCAACATGGTAAACAAATTTTCATTGGCCTTTGGTGAAATAAAAGTGCAAATGAATTAATTTTTGTTTCTAGGTATGCTTTAAATCCAGCAATTTATTCATATTTTAAAATAATTTTCTATATTCATTAAAATTTTCAAATTGATACTTGACTTTTCTTGAAATGCAAAGTCAGAGTGTCAAAAGGTAACATTTGAAAGTAATGAAGTGCCTAGAAAATTAAAAGATTTGGAATTCAATACACATATTTGCTATCACTTATTTGATTCTATATTTCCTTCACTTTCTTAACTAAATATTATAGTTTAACAGTTCTAAGAATAATTATTTTCGTAAAAGTTTGAAGAGTTGTTTAGAGATTTAAACAAAACAAAAAATGATGGGGTCTAAATAGGTTTCTCAAAAGTGTTTGGATGATCTCTTATTAGGGAGGGTGCTCTACTTCCATTTCTTTCTTTCAGCTTCATGAAGTTAAATCATGAGGCTCTGAGTATACTGGGAATAAGGTACTGGAATTCATACTTGCTTCTTTTCCCCAATATTTGTACATTCATTTTTACAAGCTATTGAAAGCTGAAAAAAAATTTAGTTCTCTATTAACTCCATTCCTCAGGAGAATTGCATCATAGTCTTGCCCAACTGCTGATACTATATTTGTCCTCTATTTGTCTCATTGAAAACCATTTCTTTATAACTGCATATATAGTTACATAAGCATGTCAATGCAGGCACATAAAAAGACTGAAGAATTGAGCTTGTGAGTATATATTTCTCTAGGCATTTCTGGGATCAACACAGGAGAAATGTTAGAAAGGATCTATGGGGACTGTGGGAAATCGCACCCCATAATTATGGGTTCCTCTTATAAAATGCTAAAAGGAGAATGATACTTAGGTTGTCAGGATTTCACCTAACACATGAGAAGATAAGCAAGTAGCACTGAGTTCCTCTTGATCTAGTTAGCACTTTTACCATTTGTTTTCCTTGTCATCTATGGTGAATCTCTTTAGATCTTTAACTACAGCAAGCATACCTCCTGACTTAGGTGAGTATTTGAATATAATACCAAAAGATAAACAGAGGAAGCTTATATGTTAAGATACTCAGATTCTCAGCATTTTTTCTAGACTTATTCTTCACTTTTGCTAATCTCCACACTCCTCCATGCAGATATACACCTGAAAACAGGGCAAGTGAATTTGCATCTGCATTAAGTTTTATGCATTTTTTAATATTAAACAGTTATAGAGAAAATAAAATATTAATTTAAAGTAGGTGTATTTAATAGTCATATATTGAGGACAGAAAAAAATATTTTGTTTAGAATATTAGGAGATTCTTTATACAGAAGGTAATGTTTTTACTACTTGTCCCTGCTCCCAGAAGTAGAGACAATTCACCAAGATGGAACTGTTTAGAAGTCAGTTTAGTGTATGTGTCCTGTGTTCA
>NW_006288438.1:50920-65033 GCF_000327345.1 Myotis davidii
TGCTTATGGCAATGTTTTGAAAAATGTCTTAAACTAATTAACAAAGCACTGCAAATTATTACTCAGGATGATAGAAGCAATTAATTAAAATGACATAGAGAATATTAGCAAGAGGAAATGACAGTACCTATTATAAGAAAATGTGTTTAAAGCTGAAACATATTTTATCATAAAGGAAATGATTAGTAATTGAGTGTATGATGAAAATGCAGTTTTTTATTTGGGGGAGGAGTAATAAGTTCATAGAGTAGGAGTAGGAAATCATAAGTAGATATCAGAACTTAATTATGGAAATTAGCTTAAAGAGACTCCATTCCTACTGAGGTAAAGAATGGTAAAGAGAAAAAATATGAGTTAGTAAAATTGTAACAAATACATCTGCTAGAGATAAATTATTATAGAGAGAAAAAAGGGACAAATGTATGAATAGAAATAACTAGAAATCAGCCATGGAACTCAAAGCTGCATAATTTTTAGTGGCAACCTTTCCAGAATGCTGATATTTTTCTAACATTATTTAGTTTATTTGTTGGATAAAATGAATGTATAGATTATAATGTGAGGCTTTCGGACACTTGGTGGTAGATAATTAAGGAACAAGGATATTGTGTCAGGTGGTCAGGGAGTAGTTAATGTGTTATAATGAATAAAATTTAGAAAAGAATGTGAATCAGGAAAAATGTGAATCAGGCAGCAGTGATAAACTAAGAGAATATGGGTCTCACATGAAGAACTTCTGTGAAGGTATGAGGAGCTGAAAATAAGAATTAATAAGGGAGAGGTAAATGGCTAGAGAGCTTGATGTGTTCTTTCGCAAGCAAAGATGAGGGGTGATTCAGAAACACAAGCAAACAAACAAATAACCTGTTGAATTTATAGCGCTATGAGGCTAAGGGAGCAATGTAGTAAACCACATTTTTGGCTCATTTACAATTGGATGTCCTGATGCCTGAAAATAATTTTGCACAACCTTATTGAAGAAAGAGAGTCTGTGACCACCCAACATAAGTGAAAAGTGAACACCAAACTGGGTGGAATTACAGAGTGCTAGGAGCAGTTTGGAGGATAGCCATTTAATAGATCTCGCCAAACCATTTTATAAAAACACAAACTGGCTCCTCAGATGTGTAGCTCTTGGTGGTGTTGATTGCAAACAAAGCCAAGTGGTAAAAAGTAAATGTTCTTTAAAGAACAATATGAATTATAAGGCTTTTGAGCTTTGTCCAAGTATATGATTCTAGGATACTAGGGGAAAACATCTTCATCAGAGGAGAAATCAGCTTTCTCTTTGGTAATAAGTCATCTTCAGAGGAAAGCTTCCTTCAGGTGGTGTTGACTCTTGTTTGATGTGGTCACAGACCCACTCTGGCTCTGTCACAGCTGATGGAGACTATCAAAGACAGTGATCAGCAGGTGTGAAAAATTCGACATGGACAAGACCATTTACCTGGAAACAAAATTTTTTCTTCTCACTTTGAAGAGAGCAAGAATCAGTACATGTTACTGATAATTGAAATGAGTCTGACAGGAAAAACTTTCTAAATATGGATATGTGTGTGTGTGTGTGTGTGTGTGTGTGTGGTGTGGTGTTTGTGATGAGATGGTAATTGAATAATAATGTTTAGGATGTAAGAGTTAGTGAGAGGACTAGCAAAGGTCTCAAATACAATAATTACATCAATTCAGAGAGTTAAGAAGTAGCCCTTGTCCAAATAGATTCAGGGAATATATGAGAGCTAAACTGATGGGAAGACTACTAATTAGTGATTACATACTATCTGCATCCTGGATTACTCAGTAATCACTTAAACAATTGCTTACAACAGCAGAGAATTGAGCTTTTCAATGTACTGATTCTTCAAAACAGAAATAATCTTAAAGGAAACCATTTAACTTTTGCATATATATGCATTTAATGTCCTATTATAAAAATATACATTCAGACTTACTAGTAGATTCATATTTTTGTTGAAATTGAAGAAATGAGGGGATAATTTTTGTTCATTTATATTCCTCTTTCCTTGGTGTAGCTTTCTTGAGTAGAGGCCCTTGGAGTAGAATTAAATTGATTTTGAAAAATAACCAAAAAGTTATTGCAAATATAAAAAATATTTTTATCACACAGCAAGATCATTATTAGCTTTGAAACATAGACTCTGGAAGCATGATATAGTGTAATCATAAGACCAAATATTCTCGTGTAAAATTGAAGTGCAAAATAGTCAAATGAGTTCAGCCTCATTTTCTGATAAGTTCTGTAGCTTTGCTGTTTGTGTATCCAGACCCTGCACAGAACCCCAGCTATAGAAGATACCCAATAAAAGAATATTGACCTTAATTTGTATTAGTTGTGTGCCAAATTTCAATATGTGAGAGAAAAGTAAATGTCCAAGGAATTGTACTAATGCTTAAATATGAGAATTGCCAGCAAATATATATTTGGATCATAGACTACCACATCTAGAGACAAATAAATGGAAACAGAGTTGTGTAATAGTATCCGAAGGGGCTTGTAAAATACATTAAAATATACTACTTATTTTAATAAGAAATCAAATCATAAACCAAACAAATATAATTACCTATTTCATATTGCAGAGTATATTTGACATTTCATATTCTTGGTTTTGATGTTTACTGATTTATTCTAGTAGAATAATTTTGAATAATGTTTTTGCATACATATGAAAAAAATAGATATATTATTAATCAATCAGATTGTGATTTTAAAAAGCTTTCTACATAAGCAACTACAACAAATATTAATATATGGCTGTTATTCTATTAGGTAAAAAATTTTCCAGGTCAGATTTTGCAGAAATCTAGGTGAGAACAGAAAATAGAAGAGAGATAACCCACACTGAAATCTTGTATCAGAAGCGCTAAAGCAGGGAGTCTAAGCCATCATGTTCAAGCTTAATAGCACAGTCTTCATGCCCTCGGTGCTGACACTGGTGGGGATCCCTGGTCTGGAGTCTGTTCAGGCCTGGATTGGCATCCCTTTCTGTGCCATGTACATCATTGCTCTGTGTGGGAATTCTCTGATCCTGGTCATCATCAAATCTGAGCGCAGCCTCCACGAGCCCATGTATCTCTTCCTGGCAATGCTTGGAGCCACAGACATTGCTCTCAGTACCTGCATCCTGCCAAAAATGCTAGGAATATTCTGGTTTCATCTGCCCAAGATACACTTTGATGCCTGTCTCTTGCAACTGTGGCTTATTTACGTGTACTTGGCTTTGATATAATCTTCATCACACTATCTTACATTCGAATATTTATAACTGTCTTCAGTCTGCCTCAGAAGGAAGCCAGGCTGAAAGCTTTTAACACCTGCATTGCCCATATTTGTGTCTTTCTTGAGTTTTATCTCCTGGCTTTCTTCTCCTTCTTTACACACAGGTTTGGCTTCCACATTCCACCTTACATTCATATTATTCTGTCCAACCTTTACCTGCTTGTCCCACCATTGCTCAACCCTATTGTGTATGGTGTGAAGACCAAACAGATTCGAGACCGAGTGTCCCACATTTTTCATTCTAAGAATGCCTCTTGATTTCTTATTAATCTTTTTTCAAATGTCAATAGTTTTACATAAGAAACACTAGGTTTTTGGTGAGATTCTGTCCTTTATATAGTTTATTATATGTTAAAATCTAAAGTTCTCGGTTTCCTTTATAGACAGAAAGGATTTGATTCCTTAAATAATTTCTTTTGTTATAAATTTAGATTTGGAGCATATGTTTAGCGAATAAATGACATAAAAAAGAAATTATGAATACCTGTTTGTAGTTAAATCAGCTTTTAGTAAAGTACATTCTGTAAAAGCACAACTAAATATTAATGTTTTAGCCTCTGTTTAAAAATATCAAATGACAATTAGAAGAAAAAAGGGGGCCGAATTGGCTAATGTGTTGTGCACCTACTGCTGTGACCATCCTGGAAAAGCAACTAAATTGGAGATCATCCACCCAGTATTAACAAGTTAGATTAACAAGCTGAGAAGACAATTTGCAACCAGGAGGGACAGAGGACACCTGGAGAATGGTAGGAAAGGGGATCTGGGCTAGAGAGTGATACACAACCAGTGGGCTGAGAGGGTGAGGAGGAAGCTGCACTACACTGAAGCCCCTTCCCTTGGGGACAGGTGTAACATTCAACTGTGGAGAGAAGAAGTCACAGGGCTGCTTACAGCTGGGGAATCTAGATCTCAGACCATAGATGAGAAAGGCTGTGTTCAGAAAGGCGGTCTGTTAAAGCAGTGCTGGCAGGAGAAAAACCAGCAGTTTTGTGGTTGTTTTGCCTTTGTTTTGTCTGCTAAACCCAGTTCATAGGACCTTTCAGTTACGCACTCACCTGAGGCTGTGGCATAGTTCGAGGCACGTATTTGTGGAGCCTGAGAAGAGGCTGTGGAGGGAAGTAGGACAGGGAGACATGACCAGAAATCCAGCATTGGGATACTTGTAAACTTCCAAACCTAAGTGGCCATTTTTCTGCTGAAGAGCCAGCTCCTCCTCGTAGCCTCAAGACAGGTAATACAGCCTATCGTCCCTCCAACCCCCTCACACCTCCATTTGAACTACACAAAGGGAACAAAGGCTCTGAATAGCCGCAAAGAGCTCTCAGTGGCTGGGTTGGAAGAGAGGCCAGTTCAGCCCCAATATTCTGGAAACCAGACTGATTGACAACTCCAGGTTGCCAGCCAATGCCATTAGTCTCCATACAAAGAACTCTGACCAAATAAGGACAGAGTAATACTTTGGGCCATTGCAGAAGAGTAGCTCTGGGTTAGGGAAGAAATAACTATCTGATTCTCAGAGAGAGAAACAGCATCACGCCCACCTAAAGCCTTGTAGGAAACAGGAGCTTGAGTGATTAAGATTGACAGCTAGCAGACAGGCAAAGTGGGAAGATTGGTCCTGCCTGCTTGCAGCCACAGCCTGTGGAGACAGGCAGGAACAAAGGAGTGGTGGATCGCCTGGAGCTTCAGCACTGTGCTAAATGCCAAAGACAGTTCCTAACTACAGGAGGCCCAGAATTGGCAGACAAAACAGAAAAAAGGGGTCCTAAACCAGTGACCATGGGGCATTAAAAGTTGGCTGAAGTGAACGACACTTCACGTTTTTAATTTTTTAAGTTAATTTATTCTTTAATTTTTCTAGTATTACCTTTTCTTTATTCGATTTTTATTTTTATTGCTATTTTATTTTAATCTTCTTTTTTTTTCTTTTTTCTCCATCTTTGTTTCTTGCTTCTCCCTTTTCCAGCCTTTTTTTTCCTTTTCCTGTCCCCACTTTAGTTTATCTCTTTCCTTTCTTTTTACTTCTTGTTGAAAATTGATCTTCTTTATCTGCTGTATTAATTTAATATTATTGTAGTCTCTGTTGGCTTATTCAAATATCTAATTTATTCCACTCAGCTACTACTCCATCCACCCTTCTCTTTTCTCTTTCTTTGCTAGTCAAACATTTTTGTCTCTCCTATCTTGCTCTTTTCTTCTCCTAATTTTTAAATTAATTTCACTACCTAAATTAAAACCTATATGCTATCTCCTTTGGTCTCTTTTTCAATAAATTAATTAATTAAAAAAAATTTTAATTTTAAAATGTTTTAATTTTATTTATTTATTTATTTATTTATTTTTGCTTTTGTTTTTTCCTTCTTTATCCACTCATTCTTTTTTTACCACCTCTATACTTAACTGTGTCCATCCACTATTAATCCAATTCCTTAATCTTTTTTTCTGTATTTAACCTCAGCCTCTATAAATTCTGCCCCTCACCCTTTTTCTGTGTGTTTTTTTTTTTGCATGTGCTTTTTGGTTTATTTTTTGTTTTGTGGTGTTTTCTCCCCATAGTCCTTTCTTTTTTTTTCTTTCAATTTTCGATTTTCTTGATTTCATTTTTGTTCTCTTTTCTGTCTCCTAATTCTCTTTTCTCTGGTGTAACTTTTATTGAGGTTACAAGTGTCTTGTGTATATTCATGTTCTGTTACTTTTGTGTCGTGTATTGTCGTATTGTATTTTGTGCTGTTCAATCAGCCCCCCCACAATGGTTGTCATGGTGTGATAGGGAGTGATCCACATAATGACACCCTGAGAGGAGACTCCACCCAGTAATGGGCTAATAACATTCAAGACCCAACAACATCAAAAGAACCCAAATATCTCAAGTAGGGGGCATTACTAGATACCCAGCCCAGAAGACCTGAGATACTGCATCACTGTACTGAACAAAACATATACTACATAAGACAAATTCAAAAAATCTGGGTGGCATAGCAGTTTGTTCTAATTCATAGAAACAACCACAAAAAAAAAACACCCCAAAAAACAGTAGAAATGTGGAGACAAAGAAACAACCCTCATATGAACGAAAATGAGGAATCACTAGAGAAGGAAATAAATTAAATGGAGGCAAGCAATCTGTCAGAGAAAGAATTCAGAGTAATGGTTATAAGGATGCTCAATAGGCTGGATGATAAATTCACCAACATGTGTAAGAATCAAGGGATGAAAAAAAAATTTCAGGCAAATGGAAATGAAAAAAAAAGCTGGGGCATTAAAATTTATATTTGAAAAAATTGGTCTCAAAGTGAAGGCTATAACAAGAGATAAGGAAGGCAGCTTCATAATACTAAAGGGACCAATTCAAAAAGAGGATATAAGTCTGTTAAACATATATGCACCCAATACAGGAGACCGAAATACATTAAAAAAAAAAAAACAAAAAAAACTTCTGGAAGATATCTAAGGAGAGATATCTAATAGCAATATGATCATTATAGGTGAAAGGGCGAGGGCTACGCCCTCCATCTTACCCTAGCAGCCATGTGCTCGGCAAGGTTTCTTCCCAGAAGCCCAAGCCTCTGCTAGCCACGCCCAGGATTTCTTTAAACTAACCAATGACAATCAAGGGAGGTGCGCGCCATAGATATGACCACATCCTGTGTAACAAGACCTGACTTGCACCTGGCCAATCGGCAGGGCCCACAGTCACCTCTCCTCCCCTTACTCCACCCCCCTATAAAACTCCTCTTCCCACCTGGCTAGCGCTCCCTCTGCCACTTGGCTTGCCATTGCATCGGTGAGTGTGGTCGGGGAGCCAAACTAGTTCGAATAAAGACTCTCTGCTTTTGCATCAGACTTGGCTGGCTCCCTGTTGGTCTATTGGGGATCTTGAAATCTGGGCATAACAATAGGGGACTTTATTACCCCACTGTCATCTATGGATACATCCTCTAAACAAAAATTCAGCAAAAAAGACAAACAAAAAACCTCCCACAAAACAAAACGGCAATCCTAAATGACTCACTAGACCATATGAATTTAATTGACATCTTTAGAACATTTCACCCTAAAGCCATGGAACATACATTCTTTTCAAGTACACATGGGATATTTTCAAAGATAGACCAGATATTAGGGCACAGGCTAAGTGTCTACAAATTTAAGAATATTGAAATTATACCAAGCATGTTCTCAGATCACAATGGCATATAATTGGAAATCAATGACAATAAAAACAATAAAAAACGATCAAACAAAAGGAGGCTAAATAGCATGTTATTGAACAATAAATGGGTTATCAAAGAGATCAAAGAAGAAATAGAAAACATCCTAGAAACAAATGAAAATGAAAACACACAATCAAAAATCTATAGGAT
The DNA here is from genome assembly GCF_000327345.1 of Myotis davidii. NCBI lineage: Eukaryota > Metazoa > Chordata > Mammalia > Chiroptera > Vespertilionidae > Myotis > Myotis davidii. Next base: position 58,586 of record NW_006288438.1, read on the forward strand.
AAAATAAAAGCAGTCCTGAGAGGGACATTCATAGCACTATAGGCCTACTTAAATGCTGCAGTCTTTTCACAGCAAGGGTTGAGGAATATGGAGAAGGGGCTGTGACATAAATGCATAGAGATTAGACAAGAAAAATAAATTTGAAAGGCATTGGGGGAACCAGAGGGAAACCAGCTCTCTAGTGAAGTGGCTCCCCGAATGTCCGGACCCATGGTTTTTTATTCACCAGTTTTTATTTTGCCCTTTAGCAAAGCAGATATACATATCAAAGGTAAGGTTTGGTAAACAATAAAGGATTATCAGGTTAGGGGAACTGCCCTCAGCTGTTTGGCAGCAGATAATAATAATATGCAGATCTTCAGCCCTGCTGAAGCTGTCCATCAGCCTTCTGATGAACTTCTCGCATTTATTATGCTAAATACTGCCCTTAGCCCCCAGGATATCCCCTTTTTTGTTTTAATAAATTTAACAAGAATGTATGCCACCTGCAGAGTTCGGGTCCTTTTAAGATTTTTAAATTCAATTCAAAGGATTGAATTCTTTTATGTCCTTTTATATTGCTGCCAGGCATCAAAGGGATCAGTCTGCAGTAAGCTTTTTTTTGGGCCAACTGTTCTTTGAGTACCCTTTCCAATCACTGTCCAACAGGTTGGGGTTTTTTTTGTCGGTTTCCTTCTCAATTACTGTCCAACAGTTTTTTATGGGTTCCCTTCCCAATCACTGTCCCCTGTGACATGACAGCAATGATACTCTAGTTCTGGATGGTGGACAAACGGTGAGCAATGGCAATGCAGATCTGATCTTCTTTGACTTGTTCCTGGGCAACCTGTAGAAATGCACAGCTAATGACTGCTGGCATGGCAAGGTGTCTTTACTATCCCCCATCTCTGGACTGTTTCTCCTCTGTCTTGTCAGCTTGTTGCTTGGGGCCACAGTCATCTGTGGCTGGAGTAGTCTGGTCAGTTTCTCTCTCAGATGCATTGCTGTAGGAATCCACACAGGCTTGGAGTTTTCTGAAAATATATAAGCATATCCTACCTAGACCAAAGGTTAATAAAGCGACCTTTCTATAAACTAGACTCGGGATCTTTTCAGTTTTCCAAATCATTTTCCTGTGGCTTATTCTGATACCACATGTGTCTTGCTATCAGCATTACAAGTGAAAAAATTTCAAGGTAAAAAATTTAAAGTAATTAAGGCTTGATGTAATTTACTTACAGATTACTCTACTATCCCCCTTTTTTGTTTTAAATTACAAGGAGGACATTTTTTGCTTACTGTACAATATTTTGGCTTTTGAAAATCCAGCAATGTAGCCTTAATAGCTTTTAATTCATTTCTTAGTACAGACATATTACTGCTCTGAATTCATTGCACGATAAGTAGCTTTACTATGAGATGAACCATCAGTAAAAAATAGTTAACGCTCCAGGAATAAGTTCCTGCCTAATACAATTAAGTTCCCCTAAATATTTATTTATTTCAATTTACCAATTTAAATCAGTCTGAAAGGAGGCTTATTTTCTAACTTCATTTGTCCTTGGATGTGAACAGTAAATGGTACTAATTGATTTTCTGCTATCAGTCTTTGAGCACAATGACATAAGCTTTGTTAAGGAGGCAAAATGCTAATGATTTACTTTTGTTTTCTGAGGTCTAATACATTACCTTTTAGTTACAGTTCTTCAGATATTTGAAGGAAACCTCCATTTATATCCTCCCAGAGAAATTTCTAGGCCACATTTAGGAAGTTTCCTTTAAAAACCTTTTTTTTTTTCTTTTAAACCAAGCAACACACTTGGTTGTTTTTCAGATGCTGGCTGATACTGTCATGCCTATATTTTAATTGTCTCTTTTTACTTATGGTGACTAATTAATGATTAGATTTAATGCTTGATAATAACCTTTAGTTTACCATGTAAATAGTAGCAGAAGATATTCAAAAATTTCTTTTTTTAATTAAACTTAAAATTTACTTTTGAACAGCCTTCTTTTTGTCTATTGCTGATTTGCATACACAGAGGGGTTATAGGAGGTCTCAGGAATGTAAATTTTTACATTGGCCTTTGTGAAACCCAATTGCTTATAAAAATATTTGCTTCTCATAAAAAATATATATGAGACCTTAAATATTATATTATATACCTTTTGTAATTATTCTAAAATGTATTCATTAAATTTAATTGGTTTTTATATTAAAAATTTGGTTCAGACTATAGAATCAATCCTCTTTTTTAATTAGACTGTTGTAATGTACCCCGCGAATCACAGAAGGATGCCTCAAGAAGTCGAATTAAAGAGTCACATTTATTGAAATCCGGGACAATGAGGGGCCATTTTGCCTTCCCAAATCTCATAGTGATAAGATGGTGGCAAAACCAGACTTATATAGGCAAAAGCCACAAGGTATTGATTATATCCCAGGGTTTGGAATGAGGCACCTGGCTCCCAAAAAAGCAGTTTACAGAAGCAGAATTAAGCATGTTAATTATAGTTTCAGGTCTCGGGATCACTGAATTGACATATATAGGTAATTTAGAGTAATTTCGCTGTCCTGGTCTTGGGAGCACTGAGTCAACTGGAACTCATTATCTGTGGCCAATTTAGGATAATTATGCTGTCCTGTATCCCAGGTACAGAAGATTGTGCTTTCTAAAACTAATAAGATAACAATCAATGGAATAGTCATTCAATCAAATGGGATGATTTATACAATTCAGGAAATCAAAATAACTTTTCTATTGTTAAGCCAAACAGCAGGGTTAGAGTTAAACTACAGTTTCTACTTGATGGTTGCTACCATACTTCTAGACCATATAAAATATTATATTTTAGGTTGAAATTTTACTACACATAATACACAAAATGACTACAATATATTTTAAGCTACTAATTTCTCCTGAGAAAATAACAAGAATTATTTTCTTAAACTAAATTTCTACTTTATGCATTTTGTTATCATAACTATATAATTTCTCCCAACATAATTTGAACTTTAAACTCTTAGAAGCCTTAAATTTTAGGTGGCAAGTTAAATACTTAACATTTCTTAGATTAGTAACAACTTTTAAGAATATATTTTACATATACCAGGCATATATTCAATTAATATATTCAATTCTGTCCTCTAGATTTTTCATATGAGGCAAACTCAGAATAACATTTCAGAATTTTGTTATTCTAAAATACCTAGATATCTAATAAATTTTTATTATTTAATTTAACAAACTCCAAAGTTTTAAGTTGCCAAAGACTTTGGAAAACAATGTTTCTGGCTGGTGAAAGGAGGGTGAGGCAGGGAAGCAATCTTATAGCTATTTGAATGTAAAATCACCCCATTCTTTCCTTAGAGATCTAAAGTTTCTGCTGTGGGAAATGAGACCAGCCCCCTCCTTCATCAATATACCTGTACTTATCACTGAAAAGTTCCTCCACAAATCCTTCATTTTACTTATGTTTATTTTTCCATGTTTTAACAATTTTGAGATTTTAAAGACAATTATTATTATCCAAGGCATTTACTTTGGCAAATTCTGTAACAGAGATAACTTATTGACTTTAGTAGCCTTAGGGTTAACTTTGGAATGTGGTCCATTATTATTCAAAAACTATGGTTTATCATGGAAACACTAATCTTGTTGCTTAGAACCAGCCTGTATTTTTTCCTTGGGTCATTTTCATCATATTTCTGAAGAAAAAAACAGTCTTGGGTTTATTCTGTAGCATCTGCGAAGAGACTGAGCTCAGTTTAATAAGCCATGCAAGATCAGATGGGGCACGCCATTCTCTTAAACCAGGCTTTTTCTCTTCACAAATATAGATATCCCAGATGTCTCCCTTGAATTCTGCCAAATTTTTAAATGACAGACTGGGAAATAAAAAACGTGGTGAGAATGAGACTTTTCTTTGTCTCCTAAGACAGGTACAGGCTATATTTCTACCCACTCCCACATTCTGTTTGCTTTGGGGAAACTCAGTAAATGGCCTGGTGGCCCAGGTTTCCTTTCTTATTAAATCAAACTAAAGGCATGCTTAATAAACTAACAAGTGTTACAGTTAAGCCCCTCTTGTACTGGTGAAATGGAACCAACTGTGGTTGAGGGTAGTCTGAGAAACGGGGCAAGGTTATATTAGCTACGGAAACGGAGCAAGTTTATATTAGTAGCTAGAGCAACGGGGCAAGTTGATTAGTGAGTAGCTTGGTAACGGGGAAGTATTGATTAATGTAGCTCTGGTAACTTTGTGTCTGTATCCCAGGTAACTTTGTGTGTGTTTAGCCAACCGTTGTGTGGTTTCGGTGAACAAAAGGCTGGTCCAGAACCAGGGTCAGCGCTGTTGTAGGAGAAACGCCTACGGCAGTCGCTGGCCAGCTTTCAATAAATCCTCACTTGCTGCTTAGGACCTAATTGGAGTTGGTGGTCTCACTCTCGTGAACATTGGTCCATAACACAATAAACACATTAAACCAAACAAAAAGGTCAACACACATATAGACAATATATCACAGTTCTTTTCCTGGAAATTTTTCCCTATAGCATTGACTACCCTTTAAAGATATTTTAGGTAAATTCTGCCCGTCCCAAGGCGTCATATGGTAATTTTCAAACAAAGCATCAGAGTTTCCCTGAAAGAGAGCTGACCGCTTTAATCTCTCTAGCTGTGGTGCCTTTCCACACCAGAGGTGGAGAATCCAAGGCCTTTTTAGTTATTACAGGCTTATGATCCCCAATATGAATTAGTCATTTTACAATTTGAACAAGAACCCACATAGTTAAATATGACAACGGCACAATTTTTACTTCAGCCTCATTTGAGAAGTACTTTTTGACATTTCAATTTCTTTATAATTTTGCCTTTTAATCAAATTCTTCCCCATAATAGCCTGGCTTGAAAAAGATGTCCTCGCCCACATTGGATCACAAATTCCAAAGCTGGTACGAGCTTTATGTTCAGTGAATCTCCCCACTGAATTTTCTGGTGATCCCCACCTCTCCTGGTAATCTCTGCTTTACCAATGGACCTCTTCCTTTGCTCAGGCAAATACTCTCCAGATGTCCCCGTTCAGGTACCATAAATGCCACAGTCTTTTCGCAGCAAAATTCGGGTATCTGGAGAAGGGAAGGCAACATAAATGGGTAGAGACTAGACAAAAAAAATAAATTTGGAAGTCATTGGGGGAACCAGATGGAAATCAGCTCTCTAGTGCCGTGGCTCCTCGAATATCCAGACCCATGGCCTTTTATTCACACATCTTGCCCTTTAGCAAAGCAGATATTTATATCAAAGGTAAACAATGAAGGATTATCAGGTTAGGGGAATTGCCCTCAGCTGTTTGGCAGCAGGTAATAATAATTTTAAAATAGAAATATACATTCAGACTTAAATTTATATTTTTCTTGAAATTCAAGAAGTGAGGGGATAATTTTTGTTCATGTATCTTCATCTTGCCTTGGTGTAGCCTTTCTGAGTAGAGGCCCTTGGAGTAGAATTAAATTGGTTTAGAAAAATAACCAAAAAGTTATCGCAAATATAAAAAATCTTTTTTTTTAATCACCCAGCAAGATTATTATTAACTTTGAAACATAGAGTCTGGAAGCATGATATAGTGTAGTCATAAGACCAGATATTCTCATGTAAAATTGAAGTGCAAAATAGTCAAATGAGTTCAGCCTCATGTTTTGATTAGTTCTGTAGCTTTGCTGTTTGTTTATCCAGACCTTGCACAGAGCTCCATCTATAGTAGATACCCAATAAAAGAATATTGAACTTAATTTGTACTAGCTGTGCGCCTAATTTCAATATGTGAGAGAAAAGTAAATGTCCAAGGAATTGTACTAACGCTTAAATATCAGAATTGCCAGCAGATACGTATATGGATCACACACTACCACTTCCATAGGCTAGTAAGTGACAACATACAGGAAACTCAGTTTTATAATAGTATCCAAAGGTGCTTGTAAAAATATATTAAAACCTGTTGTTTATTTGAATCAGAAATCATAAACTGAACAAATGTAATTACCTATTTAATACTGTAGAGTATACTTGACATTTCATGTTTTTGCTTTTTATGTTTTCTAGTTTATTCTACTAAAACAATATTGAATAATATCAGTTTTTGTATACATATGAAAAATAGAGATATTAATAATTAATCTGATTGTAATAATAGAAACAGTTCCTAATAAACAACCATAGTAAATTTTAACATATGGCTCTTATTCTATTAGGTAAAAATTTTTCCAGTTCAGATTTTGCAGAAATCTAGGTGAGAACAGAAAATAGAAGAGAGATACTCAACCCACACAGTCTTGAATCAGAAGTTCTAAAGCAGGAAATTCTAAGCCATCATGTTCAAGCTCAATGGCACAGTCTCCATGCCCTCTGTGCCAACACTGGTGGGGATCCCTGGTCTGGGGTCTGTTCAGGCCTGGATTGGAATCCTTTT
>NW_006288438.1:65330-68032 GCF_000327345.1 Myotis davidii
TCTTTACCCACATGTTTGGCTTCCATATTCCACCTTACATTCATATTCTTCTGTCCAATCTTTACCTGCTTGTCCCACCATTGCTCAATCCTACTGTGTATGGTGTGAAGACCAAACAGATTCAAGATCGAGCATACAAATTTTTCCACTCTAAGGATGCTTCCTGACTTTTTTTTCCTTATTTTATACCATACTAGAGGCCTGGTGCACGAAATTTATGCATGGGGTTGGGGGTCCCATAGCCTGGACTGCACCATCTCCATTCTGGCAGTCTGGATCGGGCCTAAACCCGCAGTCAGACATCCCTCTCGCAATCCAGGACCTCTGGCTTCTAACTGCCTCTGTCTGCCTGTCTGATCACCCTGAACTGTGCCCCTGCTGGTCTGATTGCCATTAACCACCTCTGCCTGCCTGCCTGCCTGATCTCGCCCCTAACTATTTGCTCCCCCGCTGCCTCTGCCTCAGCCTCAACCCCTGCCAATGTGGCTTTGTCTGGAAGGAAGTCGGACATCTGGAAGATGTCTGATCAATCCAAGCTAATTAGCATATTACCCTTTTGTTAGTATAGATAAATAACACTCAGAGAAACCATTGTTCTTAGCAAGATTCTGTGCTTTCTCCAGTGCATTGTGTGCAAAAAAAAAAAGTTTGCATTCAAGATACTAATGCTCTAAATGCTATTTAAACAATTTCAGTTTTTTATGGATAAGGAATTAATTCATCAATAGATGCCATAAGAGACAGAAGATTCATAAAGACTTTTTATTCAGTCAATGAAATTCTTTCCTCAATCTTTCAGTGAGAAAGGGTTTTAAAAACACAGTAAATGTAATTGGTTAGCCTCTGATTCAAAATGTTGTTTGTATGTTCTTTAAAAACTGAATAAATCTAGTATGAATTTGAGAATTCTAATGATAATGTACTAACTTCTTTTTGTTTTATTTCGATTTCAGTAATTGCCTTCCTCTTTTTCCTCATCATTTTTCTAATTTTCATTATCATTCAATTGTGTGTGTGTGTGTGTATGTGTGTGTGTGTGTGTGAGAGAGAGAGAGAGAGAGAGAGAGAGAGAGAGAGAGAGAGAGAGAGAGAGAGAGAGAGAGAGAGAGAGTTACCTTATGGCATTAAAAATTGCTCGTCTTATCTTGGATATTTCTTGAACTGGACCACAGGTATGCTTGGTGCTTGCTACCTGTCTTTCTTTATGGTTCTCTCTGCTGACAGAGCAAGGAATTTTGTGTGTATGCTAACCTATGTAAGTGAACATATCAATAAATATTTCCATATGTAACCATTTATATCTAAATTCAGCTAATTATCAGTTCCTACTAATATCTGCCACTTTAATTCATTACCACCTGAATCTTTCTGGCCTCTTCTTGATTTTCAGTAAATTTCTCCAACAGTGAAACTCCTTCAACCATATGTTACCCATTTATTTCATTGGTAATTTCAAGTTTAAAGCCCCCTATGATATGATAATCCTTTCCTCTGTGATAAAATCTTTGTCAACTAGAGTAAAGGGTTTAGGGACAGCCCTTTTTCCTTTAGTTCCAACACTCTACTTATTTCCAAACTTACTTCGATCAATGCCTTTTCCCATCATCACCTTCAGGGAGGTTATTTCATTCATCTGTTATACAATTGGACTTTTTTTTTTGTTATAGTCTGCATCTCTCGGAGAACCCTCCAACATCCCCAATAGTTGTATTGAATTGAAGGGCCACTCTGTGGTTTAAAGTTTTGTGTTTTTCAAAAATGTATAAGGACATGTATTCTCCATTACAGTCTCATACAAAATAGTTTTATCAACCTAAAAATCTTATGAACTTCACATATTCAACTTGTGAACAAATGATTTGTAAAGGAACAGAGTAAATATTTTAAGCTCTTATGGTCATGTGATCTTTGTCCTAATTGCCACTACAGCATGTTCTTTAATAATGTCATTTAATTCAACATAGTTTTATAAAGTGGATGAGATGCCATAGAAACTTAACTCTTGTTTTCATCAATTAGCCTAAAGTTAAAATTGGTTTCAATATATGTTGTTTCTGTAAAAGTTTCAAAACTGATCAATGATGTTAAATGAGGACTTACTGTATAGGGCAAAAGCTTCCATAAATTGATGGATAAGGTGACACTCCAATCAGATTTTATGTTTTTAAAATATATTTTATTGATTTTTTTTCAGAGAGGAAGGGAGAGGGACAGAGAGTTAAAAACATCGATGATAGGGAAACATCAATCAGCTGCCTCTTGCGCACCTCATACTGGGGATGTGCCCGCAACCAAGGTACATGCCCTAGACTGGAATTGAACCTGGGACCCATCAGTCCGCAGGCCGACACTCTATCCAATGAGCCAAACCAGTTAGGGCCCAATCAGATTTTATTCACAGAAAGAAGCCGCAAGCTTGTGTGGTCAGAGTACTATAGGTTGTCCCATAGACCTGACACATTCATATTCTGTGTGATTGATCAAGAGTAACAATAGACTCTATGGGTGCTAAATAACATGTAGCCATTTAGTAAAAGATTCAGGTGTTTTTTTTAAAAAATATATATTTTATTGATTTTTTTACAGGGAAGAATTGAGAGGGATAGAGAGTTAGAAACATCGATGAGAGAGAAACATCGATCAGCTGCCTCCTGCACACTCCCTACTGGGGATGTGCCTGCTCCCATTTGACCCTGTGATCC
>NW_006288438.1:68523-69834 GCF_000327345.1 Myotis davidii
TGACAGAGAAATACCAAAATCCACTATACCTTGAGCTCCGCTTTTCTTTCCTCCTCACTTCTCTCTTTTTAGTATCACTTTAGACAAGCAGGGATGGATATTTCTATAGAACATACCAACATTTCTTTTTTTTTTTTTTGAAAATATATTTTATTGACTTTTTACAGAGAGGAAGGGAGAGAAATAGAGAGTTAGAAACATCGATGAGAGAGAAACATCAATCAGCTGCCTCCTGCACATCCCTGCTGGGGATGTGCCCGCAACCCAGGTACATGCCCTTGACCGGAATCGAACCTGGGACCCCCCCAGTCCGCAGGCCGACGCTCTATCCACTGAGCCAAACCGGTTTCGGCCCAACATTTCTTTGATAAATTATTGATTGAAGGCTCTTTCTAGCATTGTGATTCCACGAATAAAACTACTCTCCTTACCTTGAACTTCCTTCCCACCAAGGAATTTGCAAACATGACATTCATGCAGGGCCTAGACTCCATCAAGACAGACATTGGCAGCTGCATAATTTTGTTTTTTCCATGGCAATTCTAATTCAGAAAACAAATCTTATATATAAACTAGTGGCCTGGTGCACGAAATTTGTGCACATTAAAAGGGGATTAATTAGAGGAAATATTTTGATATTGCTATTTGCCCTTTCTCTATAATAGAAGTGTCAGAGATGAAAGAAAATTAGTAAAATGTATATGAAAATCTTTCTCCTGTAGGAGACTGGGGAGTGTTGCGCGACCCAGAGTCATGTCCCTGCCCACCCATGGCACCTCAAAATCACATGAGACCCAGACGCAGCGGGCCCCACCCCCATTGTGTAAGATTCAGACCCAGCCTGCCCACCCATGTCAAGCCCCTCCGGGTCGGGGGGTCAGCCTCAGGTCCCTGGGCCTGGTGGGGGGTGCAGCCTCAGAGTGCCCCTCAAACCCACCGGGTGGGGGATGTAGCCTGAGATCTTCCATCAAGCCCCACTGGGCGGGGGCCATGATCTGAGATCCCCTGTCATGTCCCGCCAGGTGGGGGCTTAGCCTTAGATCCCCTGACCTGGCGCTGGGATGGGGGTGCAGCCTCAGGTCCCCCATCAAACCATGCCAGGCAGGGGGCCGGGCCTGAGTTCTCCTGGCCTGGCACTGGGATTGGGGGCGCGGCTTGAGGTCCCCCATCAAGCCCTGTCAGGTGACAATAAAAACAATAAAAAACAATCAAACAAAAGGAGACTACATAGCATGCTTCTGAACAACGAATGGGTTATCACAGAGATCAAAGAAGAAATAGAAAACATCCTGGAAACAAATGGGAAGAAAT
>NW_006288438.1:71070-74199 GCF_000327345.1 Myotis davidii
TCTCTTCCTCACCTCAGGACAATTTGTGTTCATAAAAAGCATGGGGTCCTGCGACGGAGGTTCTGAGATGAGGAGACCTTAGACTTTAAGACCTTAGACCTTAGAACTTAGCTTCTTTAGCTAAGCTCCTCTGACCCCCTAATGTCTTTCACAATTATGTTTTTGGACTAATTAATCTATGCACAACCTTCTCCAGATTCCTGAACCCTTCTTGATGCGGAGACAAGAACCCCAACATATTTGCCAATATCGCAATACCTACAAGAATAAACTTGCTAGCCCAGAACTGTACCTACTGCCTCAACTGGGTTGTCATGTGCATTATGATGGCACAATTTTATTGATTTCAGAGAGGAAGGGAGAGAGAGAGAGAGAAATATCAATGATGAGAATCATTGAACAACTGCTTCCTGCATGCCCCAACCCTGGGGATGGCGAACACAACCCAAGCATATACCTTGACCAGGAATAGAACTGTGAGAGAGAGAGAAACATCAATGATGAGAATCATTGAACAACTGCCTCCTGCATGCCCCCACCCTGGGGATGGAGCACTCAACCCAAGCATATACCTTGACCAGGAATAGAACTGTGACCTCCTGGTTCATAGATCCGTGCTGAACCACTGAGCCACGCCAGCTGGGCAATTTTGGACATTTTGAGTAAAATCAGTTATCACTTAGTTTTCTTAGTTTTAGTCATCTATATTTAAATAGCATCTTACCAAAATATTAAAAAGTTATATTTTATTTTTCATTTATACAAAATTATGCCTAAAAACAATAATCAAAGCCATAGCCTGAACTTCCACTTTCCCAAATGTTCAACATGGTAAACAAATTTTCATTGACGTTTAGTGAAATAAAAGTGCAAATGAATTAATCTTTGTTTCTAGGTATGCTTTAAATCCAGCTATTTATTCATATTTTAAAATAATTTTCTATATTTATTAAAATTTTCAAAAAGTTACAGTTTACTTCATTGAAACTTGACTTTTCTTGAAATGCAAAGTCAGAATGTCAAATAGTAACATTTGAAAGTAACAATGTGCCTAGAAAATTAAAGATTTGGAATGCAATACACATATTTGCTATCACTTATTTGATTCTATTTTTCCTTCACTTTCTTAACTATATATTATAGTTTAACAGTTCTAAGAATAATTATTTCCATAAAAGATTGAAGAGTTGTTTAGAGATTTAAACAAAACAAAAAATGATGGGGTCTAAATAGGTTTCTCAAAAGTGTTTGGATGATCTCTTATTAGGGAGGGTGCTCTACTTCCATTTCTTTCTTTCAGCTTCATGAAGTTAAATCATGAGGCTCTGAGTATACTGGGAATAAGGTACTGGAATTCATACTTGCTTCTTTTCCCCAATATTTGTACATTCATTTTTACAAGCTATTGAAAGCTGAAAAAAAATTTATTGTATATGACATGACATGTTCTCTATTAACTCCATTCCTCAGGAGAATTGCATCATAGTCTTGCCCAACTGCTGATACTATATTTGTCCTCTATTTGTCTCATTGAAAACCATTTCTTTATGACTGCATTTATAGTTACATGAGCATGTCAATGCAGGCACATAAAAAGACTGAAGAATTGAGCTTGTGAGTACATGTTTTTCTAGGCATTTCTACGCAGAGAAATGTTAGAAAGGATCTATGGGACTTTCGCAAATTGCACCCTATAGTTAAACATGAGGGGTTACTCTTATGAAATGCTAAAAGGAGAATGATACTTAGGTTGTCAGGATTTCACCTAACACATGAGAAGATAAGCAAGTAGCACTGAGTTCCTCTTGGTCTAGTTAGCACTTTTACCATTTGTTTTCTTTGTCATCTATGGTGAATCTCTTTAGATCTTTAACTACAGCAAGCATACCTCCTGACTTAGGTGAGTATTTGAATATAATACCAAAAGATAAACAGAGGAAGCTTATATGTTAAGATACTCAGATTCTTAGCATTTTTTCTAGACTTATTCTTCACTTTTGCTAATCTCCACACTCCTCCATGCAGATATACTCCTGAAGAGAGGGCAAGTGAATTTACATCTGCATTAGTTTTGTGCATTTTTAAATATTAAACAATTATAGAGAAAATAAACTATTAATTTCAAGTAGGTGTATTTAATAGTCATATATTGAGGACAGAAAAAAATTCTTGTCTAGAATATTAGGAGATTCTTTATACAGAAAAGTAATTTTTTTTACTACCTGTCCCTGCTCCCAGAAGTAGAGACACTTCACCAAGATGGAACTGTTTAGAAGGCATTTTAGTGTATGTGTCCTGTGTTCAGGTTAGATTTATGTAGAGAAAATATTTATTTACTCTTAAGCAGTGGTTAGTGACACTATGGACTGGGCAATACTGCTGGGCAGGGGATACATAAAATGAGTGTAAAGAGAACCATGGAGAGGAACATAGTCCTCAATTGAATTCACAGCATCAGCAGTGTAAAGGGAGTCAGATAGAGCAACAAAGGGAGTTGTTTTGATACGGGAAGAAAAAGAGGATAAAGTGTGATTATAGAAACAAGACATGAGTTTTATAAAGAAAATTATGTAGAGCTCCTCACTAATATAGACTTAGAAGAGACCTTTAAATAGTTCATTTTGTTTGTATAGAATTTCATTTTGATTTTTTTTTCAGAGTAATAAAGTTTAAAAAGATGTGTATGCAAAGGCTATGGCAATGCTTTGAAAAATGTCTTAAACTGATTAACAAAACACAGCAAATTATCACTCAGGATTGTAGAGGCAATTAATTAAAATGACATAGAGAATATTAGCAAGAGGAAATGACAGTACCTGTTATAAGAAAATGTGTTTAAAACTGAAACATATTTTATCATAAAGGAAATGATTAGTAAATGAGTGCATGATGAAAATGCAGGTTTTCTTTGGGGTGGGGGGAGTAATAAATTTCTAGAGTAGGAGTAGCAAATCATAAGCAGATATCAGAACTTAATTAGGGAAATTGCCTGGAAAAAACTGTTCCTACTGGGATAGAGAATGGCAGAGATAAAAAAAAAAAATGAGACTTAGTAAAATTGTAACAAATATGTTAGAGCTGCTGGGGATAAATTATTATAGAGTGAAAAAAAGAGAAATGTTTAAGTAG
>NW_006288438.1:74426-79029 GCF_000327345.1 Myotis davidii
TGCCTGAAACTAATTTTGCACAACCCTATTGAAGAAAGAGAGTCTGTGACCACCCAACATAAGTGAAAAGTGAACACCAAACTGGGTGGAATTACAGAGTGCTAGGAGGAATTTGGAGGATAGCCATTTAATAGATCTCGCCAAACCATTTTATAAAAACACAAACTGGCTCCTCAGACGTGTAGCTCTTGGTGGAATTGATTGCACACAAAGCCAGTGGTCAAAGGTAAATGTTCTTTAAAGAACAACATGAATTATAAGGCTTTTGAGCTTTGTCCAAGTATATGATTCTAGGTACTATGGGAAAATACATCTTCATCAGAGGAGAAACCAGCTTTCTCTTTGGTGTTAAGTCATCCTCAGAAGAAAGCTTCCTTCAGGTGGTGCTGACTAGTGTATGACGTGGTCACAGACCCACTCCGGCTCTGTCACAGCTGATAGAGACTCTCAAAGACAGTGATCAGCAGGTGTGAAAAATTCGACATGGACAAGACCATTTACCTGGAAACAAAATTTTTTCTTCTCACTTTGAAGAGAGCAAGAATCAGTACATGTTACTGATAATTGAAATGAGCCTGACAGGACAAAATTTCTAAATAGGGATGTGTGTGTGTGTGTGTGTTTGTGACGAGATGATAATTGAATAATCAGGATTAGGAGGTAAGAGTTAGTGAGAGGAATGGCAAAGTCACAAATAGAATAATTTCATCAATCCAGAGAGTTAAGAAGTAGGACTTTCCATATACATTCTGGGAATATATGAGAGCTAAACTGATTTGAAGACTACTAATTAGTGATTACATATCATCTGCATCCTGGATTTCTCAGTAATCACTTAAACAATTGCTTACAACACAGAAAAGTGAGCTTTTCAATGTATTAATTCTTCAAAACTGAAATCATCTCTAAACAGAAAAATACATTCAGAATTAAATTCGTATTTTTGTTGAAATTCAAGAAGTGAGGGGATAATTTTTGTTCATGTATCTTCATCTTGCCTTGGTGTAGCCTTCCTGAGTAGAGGCCCTAAGAGTAGAATTAAATTGATTTTGAAAAATAACCAAAAAGTTATTGCAAATATAAAAAATTATTTTTATCACACAGCAAGATCATTATTAGCTTTTGTATACATATGAAAAATAGAGATATTATTAATTAATCAGATTGTGAAAAAAAACTTTCTAGATAAACAACTACAACAAATTTTAACATATGACTGTTATTCTATTAGGTAAAAATTTTTCCAGCTCAGATTCTGCAGAAATCTAGCTTGGAACAGAAAATAGAAGAGAGAGATACTCAACCCACACTGTCTTGTATCAGAAGCTCTAAAGCAGGAAATTCTAAGCCATCATGTTCAAGCTCAATGGCACAGTCTTCATGCCCTCCGTGCTGACACTGGTGGGGATCCCTGGTCTGGAGTCTGTTCAGGCCTGGATTGGCATCCCCTTCTGTGTCATGTACATCGTTGCTCTGTGTGGGAATTCCCTGATCCTGGTCATCATCAAATCTGAGCGCAGCCTCCACGAGCCCATGTATCTCTTCCTGGCAATGCTTGGAGCCACAGACATTGCTCTCAGTACCTGCATCCTGCCAAAAATGCTAGGAATATTCTGGTTTCATCTGCCCAAGATACACTTTGATGCCTGTCTCTTGCAAATGTGGCTTATTCACACCTTCCAGGCCATTGAGTCAGGTATTCTGCTGGCCATGGCCCTGGACCGCTTTGTGGCAATCTGTGATCCCCTGAGACATGCAACCGTTTTTACCCACCAACTTCTCACTCAGATTGGGGTTGGGTGACACTCAGAGGAGCCCTTCTTGTGGCTCCATGTCTGATCCTCATCAAATGCCAGTTGAAGTATTACTGGACCACTGTGGTCTCCCATTCATACTGTGAGCACATGGCCATTGTGAAATTGGCAGCAGAAGATACTAGAATCAACAAGATCTATGGTCTGTTTGTGGCTTTCAGTGTACTTGGCTTTGATATAATCTTCATCACACTATCTTACATTCGAATATTTATAACTGTCTTCAGTCTGCCTCAGAAGGAAGCCAGGCTGAAAGCCTTTAACACCTGCATTGCCCACATTTGTGTCTTCCTTGAGTTTTATCTCCTGGCTTTCTTCTCCTTCTTTACACACAGGTTTGGCTTCCATATTCCGCCTTACATTCATATTCTTCTGTCCAATCTTTACCTGCTTCTCCCACCATTGCTCAACCCTATTGTGTATGGTGTGAAGACCAAACAGATTCGAGATCGAGCATACAAATTTTTCCACTCTAAGGATGCTTCCTGACTTTTTTTCTTATTTTTTATCATACTAGAGGCCTGGTGCACAAAATTTATGCACGGGGTTGGGGGTCCCGTTGCCTGGCCTGCACCCTCTCCAATCTGGCTGTCCAGATTGGGCCTAAACCAGCAGTTGGACATCCCTCTCACAATCCAGGACCTCCGGCTCCTAACTGCCTCTGCCTGCCTCTCTGATCACCCCTAACTGTGCCCCTGCTGGCCTGATTGCCATTAACCACCTCTGCCTGCCTGCCTGCCTGATCTCGCCCCTAACTATTTGCTCCCTCGCTGCCTCTGCCTCAGCCTCAGCCCCTGCCAACCTGGCTTTGTCTGGAAGGAAGTCAGACATCTGGATGATGTCTGATCAATCCAGTCAAATTAGCATATTACACCGTTATTAGTATAGATAAATAACACTCAGAGAAGCCATTGTTCTTAGCAAGATTCTGTGCTTTCTCTAGTGCATTGTGTGCAAAAAAAGTTTGTGTTCAGACACTAAGGCTCTAAATGCTATTTAAACAATTTCAGTTTTTTATGGATAAGGAATTAATTCATCAATAGATGCCATAAGAGACAGAAGAATCATAAAGACTTTTTATTCAGTCAATGAAATTCTTTCCTCAATCTTTCAGTGAGAAAGGGTTTTAAAACACAGTAAATGTAATTGGTTAGCCTATGATTCAAAATGTTGTTTGTGATGCTCTTTAAAAACTGAATAAATCTAGTTTGAATTTGAGAATTCTAATGATAACGAACTTCTTTTTGTTTTATTTTGATTTCAGTAATTGCCTTCCTCTTTTTCCTCATCATTTTTCTAACTTTCATTATCATTCAATTGTGTGCATATGTGTGTGTGTGTATGTGTGTGTGTGTTTGAGACTTACCTTATGGCATTAAAAATTGCTCCAGGCTTATCTTGGATATTTCCTAAACTGGATCACAGGTATGCTTGGTGCTTGCTACCTGTCTTTCTTTATGCTTCTCTCTGCTGACAGAGCAAGGAATTTTGTGTGTACACTAACCTATGTAAGTGTACATATCAATAAATATTTGTATATATAACCATTTACATCTAAATTCAGCTAATTTTCAGTTCCTACTAATATCTGCCACTTTAATTCATTACCACCTGAATCTTTCTGGCCTCTTCTTTCTGATTATTAGTAAATTTCTCCTTCATCAGTGAAACACCTTCTTTCAACCATCTGTTACCCATTTATTTCATTGGTAATTTCTAGTTTAAAGCCCCCTATGATATGATAATCCTTTCCTCTGCAATAAAAACTTTGGCAACTAGAGTAAAGGGTTTATGGACAGCCCTTTTCCCTTTAGTTCTCATTTGCAAAGTTACTTAGATCAGTGCCTTTTCCCACCATCACCTTCAGGGAGGTTATTTCATTCTTCTGCTCTACAATTGGACTTTTTTTGTGATAGTGGGCATCACTCTGAAAACCCTCCAACATCCTCACTAATTGTATTGAATTGAAGGGCCACTCTGTGGTTTAAAGTTTTGTGTTTTTCAAAAATGTATAACATGTATTCACCATTACAGTCTCATACAACATAGTTTCATCAACCTAAAAATCTTATGAACTTCACCTATTCAACTTGTGAACAAATGATTTGTAAAGGGACAGAGTAAATATTTTAAACTTTTATGATCCTGTGATCTTTGTCCCAATTGCCAGTACAGCATGTTCTTGAATAATGTCATTCATTCAACTTAGTTTTTTATAAAGTGGATGAGATGCCCACAGACTATATATTTTCCTATTGAAAATCCCTACTGCTTTTCTCATTAAATGTTTTTCCTTGAAGTTCTATCCTTTTATTTTTATGACACTACTGACTTCTGGATATATGTTCACTTTTCTTACTAAGGCTATTTACATCCATTGTGATGTTACCTGTACTTGGAAACCTTTGCCCTGTTACCTGATAATATTACTATCATTCTTTAAGTCTGAACTCAGTTTTTTCTTGGTATCTCTTTAATTTGTTTAATTAGATTTTTTTTTCAGACATAGTATTATTTTGGTGTTCCATAATTATATACACACTGGAGGCCCGGTGCACAAAAATTTGTGCACTCAGGGGGGAGGGGGGTCCCTCAGGCCATCCTGTGCCCTCTCACAGTCTGGGACCCCTTGGGAGATAACGACCTGCGGGCTTAGGCCCGCTCCCAGGTGGCAGAGAGCAGGCCCAATCCTTAGGTGCAGCCCCTGGTAGGGCTCAGAGCAGGACCGATTGGGGAGTTGGGGAGCCGCCCCCTGTCGTGCACAGAGCAGGGCGGATCGGGAGGTTGCA
>NW_006288438.1:80025-97523 GCF_000327345.1 Myotis davidii
TGTAACAATGTTTCAAACTGCAAGCTCAGAGGCCGGCAGCGGCAGGCGGGGAAGTTGGCGTCCTCTGTCACTGAAGCAAGCAAGCCTCATGTTTGCTTCAAGCTGCCTGGCTGCCGGCCACCATCTTGGCTGGCAGTTAATTTGCATATCACCCTGATTAGCCAATGGGAAGGGTAGTGGATGTATGGCTAATTACCATGTTTCTCTTTTATTAGATAGGATTTAAAAAACTATATTATATTAAATTAATCTTTTTCTACATTATCTGGAATAGATGTTGGATTATTTTTCTTTTCACTTAATTACTTTACTTTTCCTCCTCACTTTATTTTTCCATATGTTTTTGGCATATATCTAACTTTTAATAAATCCTCTATGGCACTACTGATTCTCTCGCTGATTTCAGTGACTTGGTAAGATACGAAATTTTGTAGGATAATTTGGGTGAGTGAATAAGAGCAAAATGTTCACGTTTGCACATCTTAAATAAAGAAATAGGATATCTGGGTAGAGATAACTAGTCTGGAACTCAATTTAGATACCTGAAAAAATACATTTGCTAATTTATTTTCATATTTCCCATGCCTATCATGGCATTGATACTGGCACATATGAAAGAAGGCTTTGTTGACTTTTGTGATACTTGTGTTCCATTCATTATCTCATTTAATCCTTACTCTGATTCTATAAAGCATAAAAATATTTTTTTTGCATTCAATCAATGATAAAATTACAGTTTACAAACTTAAAAATGAAACTCACCAGCTATTAGTGATGGAAGCAATATTTGAACTTATTTCTTCTCTCCGTATAGATCTAGCTCTAAACTATCTGCAAAAATCTCTCAAAATATACTCATTGAGAAAATGAATGAATTACATTAGTGTAAGGAAACACACTGCTATATAAGACATAAAAATTAATAGGATACATAATAGTAAACAACAAACAAGAATATTTCTATAGGAAAAAACAAAACAATACACACATAAAAATCAGTTTTGAGGAATTAACATATTTGAACACACACAAATGATTTTTAAATATTTAAAAAATACATATCAACTTCAGTCAAAAATCGTAATTTCCAACTCAGTGAACTCTCACCCGAAGAAATGAGCAAAATGCAAAAGGATGTATTGCACAGATCATTTATACATGTGCTCAAAGTAGATTCCCTTGTGCTCCATAAAAAAAATTAATATTATTAATTAAGAAAATAATTATTTAATTAATGTGACCAATAATTTGTAAAAGGATGTATTGCACAGGTCATTTATACATGTGCTCAAAGTAGATTCTCTTGTGCTCCATAAAAAAATTAATATTATTAATTAATAAAATAATTATTTAATTAATGTGACCAATAATTTATATTCTTCAAAAGGGAATTTCATGTAAGTTTGATTTTGTGTCTCTCGAAATTTTATATAAATTCAGAAATCATAGTAATAGTGATAAAAGGCTACATTGACTGGACATTTATCAAGTAAAATAGAAGTAACCTCTGAACATTGTATATTAAGGGGTTAAGGGAGAGCAAATCTGCCACAATATCTTTAAAAAAAAGATCAGATATAGGAGAATTAAATATATTTAAAAGAGTATTCAATATTCTAAAAGTGAATAAGTGTAAGACTTCCATCATGCTAGACAATATTGCAAGGTAAAAAGCAAGTTTTCTGAAGCTCAAGTCCCTGGTTCAAATTCTACATTACTACTTCCTTGTGCCAGTTATGTAAGCCCTCTATCTCAGTTTAATAATTGATACAGTGAGCACAATAAACACCTATCTCACTGTATAGTTTTGTGGACTAAAGAAGTAAATATGTGTAAAGTGCTCAGTAAACAGGAAAACGCACAGTGATAATTTTTTGTAAATTAAGTCATTATTACAATAATAAATGAAAAGAAACTTGAGAATAATCATTTTTACATGAGAACTTTCAAACAGAGCATGGGACAAATAACAATGAAAAACATACCTGCTTGTATAAAATGCATTGTCCAGGGTATTGAGAAACTTTAAATTGTGACAATAATTAGCCTGGTCATTCCACATTTCAGGATATTAAAATGTTATCAATAAATATAGAATATGAAATACTATCAATAATAAATAACAATTGTTGCTAACAGTCATTGAAAGCTTCCTTTAAAGAGGCAGTCCTTTATTTATAAAAGGAAGAAAACATAAATGCGCAGCATCAAATATCTCTGATGAAAGACACAGCTGAGTGGAGAAATAACAGTCGGGGACAAGGTTGCAGGTATTGTTAATGCACTAGGACTTCATGAGACAGATTCTACCCACATGAATTTGTAACATATATTTCAGTTTTCAGAAATTTTCTTGTTTGGGAAGAAGAGACCTATCACTTGGTCCCGAATCTGTTTGGTCTTGACACCATATACCAAGGGATTGACTGTAGGGGGTACCAGAAGGTACAAACTTGCAAAAATTATGTGGACGCTTGGAGGTACCTTCTTGCCAATGCGGTGAGTTAGGAAGCTAAATAGTGCAGGTGTATAGGAGACAAGTATAGTGCAGACATGGGCAGCGCAGGTGCCCAGTGCTTTAGAGCGGGCATTCTGGGAAGAGAGCTGAAAGACAGCCTGGAGGATTTTGATATAGGATGTGGCTATGAGCCCTAGGTCCAATACCATCACTGAAAGGGCCACTGAGATGCCATAGGCTCTGTTAATGAGAGTATTGGCACTGGCCAACTTCACCACAGCCATGTGCTCACAATAGGTATGATTGATGACATTTTTGGTATAATATGGTAGCCTCTTAATGAGAAGAGGACAGGGCAAAACCATAAGGGTAGCTCGGGTCATGCTACCCAGGCCCATTTTAATGACCATGGTTGTTGTCAGGATGGTTGTATAACGCAGTGGGATGCAAATAGCTACATACCGATCAAAGGCCATGGCAACTAGGAGGGCTGACTCAATTATGCAAAATGTGTGAATTAAATACATTTGTGCTAGGCAGGTATTAAAGTCAATCCCATGAGATGCCAACCAGCAGTGAAAGTCTTGCAAACCAGGAATACCAACCAGGAAGAAAGAAGAGATGTAGTGATATGTAGAGTTGTCTGCCATGTTAAAACTCAATAAGTTGCATGCTCATGTACACAGGAGCCAGTTAGTTCTGCAGTGGAAGAAAGCAGTGTAACAGAGTGATTCTTCAATAGCTCAGCAAGTAGGAAATCCAGACACATGATTTTATAGCCTACCTGGAGGGCAGACTCCTCTTAAACCTCTGTCAGTAATCAGGTGTACCACTTCGCCATTCTAAGTTTCAGCACCTTCACCTGAAATGAGAAGACTGAGTTCACATCTTTCACATATTTTTCCCCACGTTTTGGAATTGTATTCAATTCTACACCGTAGTTATTATTTCCTATTAGAAGATAAGTTAGTAATATAATGGCCTCATTATTATGTCAAAGCCAACATGGATTATGTGAGATAAACAGTGTTGGAGAAAAAACAAGTTTTCTTTTCAAAGAAATATCAAATGTGTATACATAAACACACACACAATAAGTTACAGGTGTTTCAAAAATATTAAGACTCATTCATAGTGAGCATAGAAAAATAATCATGAATTTAGAATAAGATCTTCCAACCCTAAAATATAGAACAAACTTATAAAAATTAAAGCCAATCAATGCTTTATCATTGATCAAAGACAAATTTGTCCCCATTTTCAATGAATTCCTTAAGAATACCTGAAGATATACAGCATAACACAATTATATAAACAGAGAAAATTGAATATATTATTTCTTCATGCTGTCAAATGATTTAAAGTTGCTGCAAATAAGAACAATAGTTGTTAATAAGCCCAGACTATTTTCTGCAAAGCCCTGACTCCCAGCTGCAGACATCACTCCCTCTGTTTCTAGCATCTTTCCTGACTAATAATAGTGAAGGACAAAGCAAGTGCAATTCAGCCCTATTGGTCTTGGCAACAGGAGTAGTATCTTGTGACTCTTGCTCTGATCTTGTCCTTTTGTTTTGGTAACTGACCCCTATCGTTCTTCCTAGCATCCAGGTTCTTCCTAGTATCATTATTTTGGCATATGTACTTCACTCTTCTTAAAATGATTTTAAACTTATAATTGCTCCCAGGTCTCTATTTATGGTCCTGAATGCCACTGATGTAAAAACTCAAGATATATTGGTAAATACTATTAATGCAATGATTCCTTGTGTAGAGGAGTAAATGTAAATAATGTGTGTATGTGTGTGTGTGTGTGTGTGTGTGTGTTGTGTATTGGGGGATGGAATGATCTATTATTCCTTGTTAAAAATTAAAGATTTTTTTATTTAATTTATAAAAATTCAGAGCTTAAACTGTAGAAACAATAAAGAAACTTAGTGTTGTGAAAATTACTGCCTAAGGGGATGAAGTCTATAACCCAAGACAAAGATAAGAATTTAGGACAAAACCAGCAAATAATAAACATTCAGAGTATGAAGAAATTTTAAGTATTTATCAAACTCTTGCTGTTTGCAAATTCTCAAATGATTGTTTTCCACTTGGAAATTTGGTTGGCCAAGTTCCATTCTTATATTTGCTTCTGGGAGAATCAAACATACAAAAGGCTAACCCACCTAAGATTACAAACAAGCATAATCATTCTTGATAAACATATGTAATTATTTTAAAATCATCTTTTAGTTTTTAATAAACTAACTTACAGGATAGTAACATGTCATCCACACCAAGAGAAAAGATGCACTTACAAGATCATAACATGCCATCTGTACCACAAGAAAAGCAGTGAAGTGACCTTAACAATGGAAGCTTCCAGTCAGAGCCATAGAAGGTGGCAACCAGAGGAAATTACGAACTACCCCAAATCGTGGTCTGCTCAAAAAATCTTCTCTGTCTTCTCCCAGGCTTATTTTGAAAAAAAAATTTGAAGAAATGCATTTGTTTCAATAAGGTTATTCTTTATATTATCTTCAGCAGCCTGCCAGGTACCCCAAATACCTGCCCAGACCTCTCTAATTTTCTATCGGCAATACCATTCCATCTGCTTCTGAACCATATAAGTGCCTTCTTCTGAGCTTTGCTATTATGTCTGTTTCTGAGTCAGTCAGCATTTTCTCTTGCCTGGAACCTGCCACTTCAGAATAGAGAACTGTATTGGAATACAGTGGTCTTTTCTCTGCAGTCTCTTTTGAATACATTATATATTTTATATGAAGGTATTGAAATACCCCAAAGTAAACTCCCATTCTCTTTTATCCAAATGTATCTTATTTGTTGGCAACAACAGATAACACCCAGCCATTAGGAAATCTCAGAACTATCCTTGCCTTCTCTATTTCTACCACTCCAGTCAAGCAGCCACAAAGTCTTCATTTCTGTTAAAGATTTTACCATGTGCTCTTCCTGTTTTCACTTGCATGTCATCGCTTTCATTAGACTGTGAATACCCAAAGGAAGGCACTTAATCTCAGTAAACTCTCAGTGGAGGCCAAGGGAAGATCTGATGTTTCTCTATGATCTCCACAGTCCCTCAAGAATTTCACAGATTTTATCTTGCTCTAAAGGCTTCTGACCCACCAGCAATAATTTGTTCATAGTCATTGCCTACCCTTCATTTATTTCGGCTGCCATCTTAGAATATGATTTATTTTTAATTTTTTCTGGTTATGAGTTACATAAATATTAGAATTTTATTTGGTTCTTCCTCTCCAAATCTCACTCCTGAAAGACCCATCCTTTCTCTTATTACTGTGTGACATCATTTACATATTTGTAAATCTTCCTTTTCCATTTTACTTTCAGATGTTTTATCTTGCCGTAACCGGTTTGGCTCAGTGGATAGAGCGTCGGCCTGCAGACTGAAAGGTCCCAGGTTCGATTCCGATCAAGGGCATGTACCTTGGTTGTGGGCACTTTCCCAGTAGGGGGTGTGCAGGAGGCAGCTGATCGATGTTTCTCTCTCATCGATGTTTCTAACTCTCTATCCCTCTCCCTTCCTCTCTGTAAAAAATCAATAAAATATATTTAAAAAAACACACAACAAAACAGAGAGAAAGGAAGAGGGAGAGAGAGCTAGAAACATCAATGATGAGAGAATCATTGATTGGCTGCCTCCTGCATGCTCCCTACTGAGGATCGAGCCTGCAACCTGGGCATGTGCAATTGACCAGAATCAAACCTGGGACCCTTTAGTGGGCAGGCCAAGGCTCTATTCTCTGGGCCAAACGGGCTGGTCCCAAACATTAATTAAGCCCTTTGGGTTCATCCAAATCTATTATCTATGAAATCATTTCTACAACTTTCAGTCATTTCCTTGCTCTCTTCTTTTCTTATTCCCCATAGGCTAAATGCAGAGAAATTAACATACAAAAATGTTCTTTTTATAAGCTGTTATTTTTCTGCCATCCCCATTTACCAACCCCCCCCCCAAAACAAACCTAAAGTCTTCTTAGATATAGGCATGTTCCTCTACCTGAATTCTACTTTAGTAATTTAATTATGATGTTTTTGAACTTCAAGTTAAGATATAGAGCTGTTACTATCAGGCATTGTGAAAATTGGCTGTGGGGTTTACATATTCATCAGATTTGATAGAAAAGTATGACTTTAATAAAATCTAGGTGCTTATTGAGCAAATTCTACCAGGAACTATGCTAATTGTTTTACATGCATCATTTTATTTAATTTCTGTTCATTTGTTTTGTTAATCCTCATCTAAAGATATTTTTTCCATTGATTTTTAGAGAGAGTGGAAGGGAGGGAGAGGGAAAGGGAGAGTTTGATGTAAGAGAACACATCAATTGGCTTCAGCATGTGCCTCAAGGGCGGGGGATCAGACCTGTAACTCAAGTACTTGCCCTTCACCTGGAATGGAACCCACGACCCTTCCCTGAATGAACCAATGCTCTAACCACTGACCCACATTGGCTAGAGCCATTTTATTTATCCTTAAACCATTTTTCTTTGTGTGATTTTGATAAATGTATATAACTTTTTAAATTTTTTTCATTTGTGTAATGAGATAAATACTATCTAATTTACAGAATTGTCTTGGAAATTACCAATATTTATTGTTCTCAAAAGGCTTTTGAACTACCTTAAAAAATTAAAAGAGTAGGCCTTAGCTGATATGTCTCAGTTGAGTATCTTTTCATGTATCAAAAAGTCACTGGTTCAATTCTTGGTCAGGGCATATAACCAAGTTTCAGCGCACATGTGGGAGGCAACAGATCTTTCACACTGATGTTTCTCTCTATATATATCCCTCTCTCCATTCCTCTTTTTCTAAAAATCAATAAAAATATACATGTTTTTTAAATTAAAGACAAGGCTATTAAAAATATGTAAACCCCTTTTAATGATTCCACTCAATTGAGCACTTTCAAAGATAGATATATAAAAATAGAAAATGCAATAATTTGAATGAATTAGATAAAAGTAGAAAAGAGAGAAATTATGCCACCCATCACCTTATACAGTTATCATTTATTCCAAAACAGGAACCTCCCTTAATTACTTTGTTGACTAAAAATCATTCAAAATTCTATGGTTTATGATGATATTCATGGCTGTTAGTGGAAAGTCAAAATAACTTGGGAAAACAACAACAACAACAAAATGAACTTTGCAAGCCCTGTCGAGAAGAGTAACCTCAAGATTTTCTTTCCCTTTCCTTATTACCTTTCTGTGACCAGAAGGTGTCTACTACTTAGTGATTTGTGTTACCCAAGACCATTACAAAAGCATGGGCTTGTTTTTTTAGTCATTTCATCCTAAAACCATTCTTTTCAGATTGCTATTTATTTTTTCTAACCTTAGCTCAATTAAAAATAAAATGGTGTCCTAAAGTCAAATCATTTTTCAACCAAATCATTCTGACCAACTGAAAGTTAGTAATGTTTCATGGCACACATTTAATAAAGATTTAATATCACCATTAGTATCTTGTTTTTATTTTTTATTTAAAAAAATGTCAAACATATACAAAGTAAACTGATTATTAAAATGAACTTCTATCTATCCATCACCCAGCTTCAACAATGATCAACATTATGCCATTCTTGTATCTTCTATACTTCCACTCACCTATAACCCAATGATTATTTCTATTGTTATTATTAGTCTTTTAATTATTATTATGAGTTTAGAGGTAAAATTGATTATATTGAAATGCATAAATTTTAGCAATACTATTTTGACAAATGGATACAATCTTGTAAGTTGCATTTAACACACCATAGAGTATTTTTAACAGACCAAAAAATTCCTCATGTGTTTCCTCAGTCAGTCTTCCACCTCTACACTGTTCTATTGGTTTTGACACTAAATTAGTTATATTTGTTCTTCAACTTCATATAAAGATAAAAATACAATACATAATCTTTTTCTCCTGATTCTTTTCACTCACAAATATGTATCACTAAATTTTGCATATCTGGAAGCAAAAGCCTCCAAGGAACCATTCTACTTATTTTCAAGGGGAAAAGAATGAATTTTATATTCAAGGACTCAATAAACCAATGGTGTCCTCACTAGGGAAAAAAACCAGGTCCCACATTTCCTTTGATAAGCTTACGTCAAACTAATGACATTCTCTATTCTCAAGGAAGAAGGCGGGGGGCAGGGGTGCTAGTTTACTTTTCTCCATCTACTAAAATATATAGCTCATTCATAAGCAATAGAAACTATAAAATTCTTCCCATTTGCAATGCTAATATCCAATCAATAGGTCTGATCCAAGTTCCTGTGTTCTTAGGGTATTGTCTGTTTGATTAGACCTCATTCCTCTTTCTAGACAGTGTACGAACAATGCTATTGCGAATTTCCTTGGTTTTGATGCTGTAGACAATGGGGTTGACCATAGGTGGGAAGAAGAGGTATGCATTGGCCATGATAGTCTGCAGAAGTGGAGGTAAATGCCGTCCGAAGCGGTGAAACAAAGAGAGGCTGATCATGGGAACATAGTACACAAGCACAGCACAGATATGTGACACGCATGTGTTGAGTGCCCTCCACCGTCCTGCCCCAGAAGCTATTCCCAGTACTGTGTGAAGAATCAGCATATAAGAAACGACAATGAGCAGTGAGTCCAACCCAAATGTGGAGATAACAACAAACAGACCCAGGATGCTATTGGGGTGGGTGTCTGCACAGGGCAATTTGATCAGATCTGAGTGGAGGCAGTAAGAGTGTGTGAGGGTGTTGTGACCACAGAAAGGCAGACCCTTCAGGAGAAAGAGCAGTGGTAACATGAGCATCACACTTCGCAAGGCAATGGTGGCACCCATGCCAGCGATGCGGGGAATTGTCAGGATGGTTGTGTACCGCAGTGGGCTGTAAATGGCCACAAAGCGGTCTACAGACATAGCCAGAAGGACACCTGACTCCATAAGGGTAAAAGAGTGCATGGAAAACATCTGGAGCAGACAACCACCAAAGCTGATACCATGAATGCCAAAGAGGAAAATGCCTAGCACTGTGGGTACGGTGGAAGCACAGACCCCAAGTTCAACAAGGGCCAGCATGGCCAGAAGAAAGTACATGGGCTGATGCAGCACAGGGTCAATCCGGATGATATGTAGAATGATGCCGTTTCCTATGAAGATGATGATGTACATCAGGCAGAAAGGGATAGATATCCAGATGTGCTCTGCTTCCAGTCCTGGGATACCAACAAGAGTAAATGTTGCAGGCGTGAATTCAACGGAACCATTGGAAATAACATAGTGAGATTTCACCTGAAGGTATTGGGAAGCACTGGAAGGCTGGAAAAGATATAGCACTTGTCAGTTCTTGTACATTAAATTCAGAGCTCCGGATAGTCATAGTTAAGACATTTTCTTAAAAAGATGAGAAACTTATTTCTTAAAGAAGGAGACATAAAAACCATAGTGTATGGAAGAGAAATCTGATTAGATGTGTGGAAGAGTATTCCCTCAAGGGCAACAGGCCAAACACAGAAGGCAGTAATAAAAATCTCAAGCTGCGTCATTTATGGCAGTGAAAGGCAGTGATAGATAATGAGCACAAAGACCACAATTTCATGTGAAAATTAGGGACTGAAGGACCTGATAACCTTCTGTAGTTTGTACAGGAGTAACTGAGCAGCAAAAATGATAAAATAGTAGTAAAGAGCATTCTTGGTTCTAATATTTTATATACATGTGATCTTGGGGATGTCACATATCTCAGATCCAGGTATTCAATAGAAACACAAAAATAGTGATATAAGATGATATATATAGTTTATCATTATATTTGGGCCATGTTACATATTTAATGCACTAAATAAGAAAAATAACATATTTGAAAACTGGGATAGTTTCTCCCACTTTGTAATATTTTTCAGTGTATGTTTTTTTTAACTTACCAGTTCACTCTTTCTCCACCTGCTATCCATGGATGATGGGGAAAGCTTTTCTGGAAAAGCTTTGCAGGAGTGTCAGTATCTCCTGCTGGGCGGTGGAGTCAGAGCTGAGTGTAACACCAAAACCATCAGGGTCTCACAGGCTGAATCAGATCATGGTACTGGTTTTCAGAGCTAGGGTTTTTTATCTGTGAACAAGTTTATTACATTAAAACTCTGCTCAACTGTAGCAGAGCATCAGATTAAGATTAGGGGCCAGAAATGGAATTCAGAATGGGGCTCAGAAACGGCAATGGTGAGTGAGAGTGAATTCTTCCTCTCAAATGGGATGGGGTCCTCGGTTAGGTATAACCAGAGGAGTGCTAATAAATATTTAACAAGCAGTTCTCTGAGTGAAAAATGCCCTGATCTGTACCAGTTACCAATTTATTTGGTTAAATACTTCTACTTTAATGCTACCACCATAATGCCACTGAATGTAGATCTGAGATGTTTATAATCAGTTTTCCCAAAATGGTACAAGCCAGTATCAGCATATCATGAGGCAAACTACAGTTAGCTAATCCTAGATGTCAGATACATACTCATCCAGATGGAACTGAGAGCAGGCACATCCATCCACGCACCCCCTTTCTTGCTGTTTCCTTCTAATTGGGCTGAGGGCACAATTTCTATGTCTACTTATATGTGCTTAGCTCACTGTCAGGGGAGGCAAGAGGAGACAGGTCTTGAAGGAGCAATGACTCATGACTAATTATTCTTAGAGACTTCAGCTAGATTCTAGAGAAGGTAAAAGAATGAGTCTCACTGAAAGGCATGCCAAAAATACACATAAGTGAATGCATATACAAAAAAGAGGAAAATAACACAAATTTAATTTTTAAAACCTTAAATTATAATTTTGATGTAGAACAATTATTTATATTTTAGATATTTTGAATATGGCTTTCTCTTGTCTTTGAACTTTGTTCATTTTGTCACACACATGTCATACAAAATTTTATGTAGTCAACTTAACATATTTTATGACATATACTTTTCATTCTTAAGAAGCTATTCCATACACAAAGTAAAAAATACAGTAATAATGGAAGAAATAGAACAGTAAATATAGAAAATGATATAGGAAGATAATAATAAAAGGGAAATAGAAACAGTAATAGTGAAAAAGAGCAATAGAAGACAAAGATGAGAGAGAGAGAAAGAGAGAGAGAGAGAAGAAATAGAAACAATAATAGTGAAAAAGAGCAATAGAAGACAAAGACGAGAGATAGAGAGAGAGAGAGAGAGAGAGAGAGCGAGAGAGAGAAAAGAAATAAAACTTTAACTTCATTTGGAGTTTGTTTTGAGGACTTGGGTGATTAGGGGTTTTATTTAATTATTCTCAAATATGTAAATAATTTATTTAATGCTATGTATTAATTGGTGGCCTGTTCTTCAACCATTTTGAAGGCTGTATATTCTACTAGTATTTTGATTTTTATATACATAAAATATACTTATTGACTGTGTAGTCTGCTCTTTGATCTGCATATCTGGTTTGTCACACCTCACTGATGTAATTATTCTGTTTTTATAGTATATAAATTCACATCTAATTGGTTGTTATGTTTTTAAATTCCTGCTAATTAACAGACTAGTGGGCTGATCATATTGTAAATAATAAAAGTGTTGAATCACTATATTGCAAACCTGAAATAAAGGTAGCCAATGTAAGATTGCATATCAATTATACTTAACTAAAAATAAATTTTAAGAAGTGGAAAAATTCTTGCTGATATTTGCATATTTATTCTTTCAAATAAACATTAACAACCAGCTTTCTAGTGCATAAAATTACAACCAACATGTATAAAAACAGAGCAAAGTACTAAATATCTATACTAATAAAAGGGTAATATGCTAATTAGACTGGACATCCTTTCAGACAAAGCCACAGTGGTGGGGGCTGAGGCAGAGGTGGTTAAGGGAGATCAGGCAGGCAGGCAGAGTGTTTAGGGGTGATCAAGTAGGCAGACCAGCACTTAGGGGTCATCAGGTAGGCAGGCGAGCAGTTTGGGGCAATCAGGGAGGCAGACAGCCCCTTGCAGGGCTGGCCCCGCCCCCAAGCAAGTGGTTAGGGGCAATCATGCAGGCAGGCAGAATGGTTAGGGGCGATCAGGCAGGCAGGCAGGTGGGATAACGTTGAATTTATAGATTTTTTTGAAGAGAATCTTATATAATAAAAGACTAATATGCAAATTGTCCCCATGAGCAGGAGTTCAACCAACTGGGAGTTAGATGTGCGCTGACCACCAGGGGGCGGCGTGGAACATGGTGGGTATTGGTGATGCGGTGCTGGCAGCGGGCGGCTTTGGAGGCAGTGCCAGCCCTGATGGGCCCAGATGAGAGCAGGACCGTGGCGCGATGGTGGAGCAGGTGATTGGGTGGTGCCAGTCAAAGGAAGGTGTGAGCAGGGGGCCCCAATTGCCCTGCTGGTCACTCCACAGGTCAGCCCTGATTGCTGGCCAGACCTAGGGACCCTACCTGTGCACAAATTTCATGCACCAGGCCTCTGGTTATTATTATAATAAACAATATGTAATGTGCATTTCCTACATTTATTTTCAGCACATATATATGTTTTTTACCATTTTGAACGAGGTCATTTCTATTTAACTTTTTCATTAATAATTACTGTTATAGAACATTATTGAATTTTCCTCAAGCTTTATTCAGGTATAACAGATAATCACAAAATGTATATATTTAATATGTAAAACCTGATGACCCAATTTAGGTATACATTGTGAAATATTCACCTACACCCGTGGTTGGCCAACTGCGGCTTGCGAGCCACATGCAGCTCTTCGGCCCCTTGAGTGTGGCTGTTCCTAAGCCTTAGAAGTACCCTAATTAAGTTAATAACAATGTACCTACCTATACAGTTTAAGTTTAAAAAATTTGGCTCTCAAAAGAAATTTCAATCGTTGTACTGTTGATATTTGGCTCTGTTGACTAATGAGTTTGCCGACCACTAACCTACACCATGCTAATCAACATATCCATCACTTCATTGCTGTACAAGTTTCCTTTTTCTCTTCTTCTTTAATTGTAGCTAAAATACCCAAGATTTGCCCCCTCGGCAAATTTCATGTACATAATATAGTATAAACATTATGCCTTTTTAAGTTGTTTTTATAGAACTCTGTTGACTTTCCTATGCTTTATAGATTAAAAAAATCACACCACCTGAAAAATAAATAAATAAAAATTAATAAACAAAATTCAGATTAGTCTCTTTTCTTGTTTCCTGTAGTTCTCTGTTATATATTAGATAAAAACCTCCATTATAACACAGTATTCTGCAGTAGTTTTGACACTGGTTGTCCTGGTCTTGTTACTCGCTTTACACTTTTGGATACCTTTTCTTAACATTCTGTGCTTTTATGTCATAGAGCTTCATCATATACAAGGCCACTTAGGGCAGAGGAATAACCATGAGGAGGCAGATTTAGACTTCTCAGTGATGGCGAACCTTTTGAGCTTGGCTTCTCAGCATTTTGAAAAACCCTTAACTTAACTCTGGTGCTGTGTCACATATAGAAATTTTTTGATATTTGCAACCATAGTAAAACAAAGACTTATATTTTTGATATTTATTTTATAGATTTAAATGCCATTTAACAAAGAAAAATCAACCGAAAAAAATGAGCTCGCGTGTCACCTCTGACACGTGTGTCATAGGTTCGCCATCACTGGACTAGGTAGTGCCTCTAAATCTGTCTCTGGGGAAAAGCTACAGTTCAAATACTGAGATAATATATCCTTTGGATCTCTGAGTTTCAAAGTCTGATGACAAATTATCAGTCTCTCCCTCATATAAAGGACTCTTCTCACTTCATTTTAAAAACAATTTTATTTTTAGAGCCAAAGAGGAAAGGAGAGAGAGAGAGAGAGAGAGAGAGAGAGATTTATTGTTCCATTTGTTTATGCATTCATTGGTTGATTCTTATATGTGTGCCCTGATTGGGGATCAAACCAGCAACTTTGGAGTATGGGGACTATGCTCTACCTAACTGAGCTACCAGACCGGGGCTCTTCTCACTTTATTTAGCCAACTCACAGCACCCTTATTTTAAAAGTATATATTCTCTCTGAAAGAGGATGTCAGTTGTCCTAAGCCCCTTCAGAACTCCTCATTTCCATTCTGTGTGGCATTCTGTCTCTCGTAGTCATTGTTAACTAGCTGAAGATTTAATAGTCAAGGAGCAGCAGACAAAAAAAGCCTCCTTCAAAAATTTCTGGGCCAGAGCTCAGTGATACTGCATTTGGGAGCTAAGCATAGACAGTGATCTTCTAACTCTGTTCAGCATCTACAAATTCCTGGCGCCTCAACCTCAAGATTTCTTTAAAATTAAGGCTGTAAATTTAATCATATTTTGTTCCTCTATCATACATTCTGAATTTGAAATTGGCATTTCTTAGTTTCCCATTGCCAAATGGGAGCATAAAAATGTCTCTAGGACACTTAATTGTGAATTCTGTTATCATGCTCTAATCTATTGATTCATTCCTTGAATAATTTGCCCTTGAATCAGCAACTTTTATATTTTTTAATATATTTTTATTGTTTTCGAGTGGAAGGGAAAGGGAGAGAGAGAGAAATATCAATGATGAGAGGGAATTATTGATTGGCTGCCTCCTGTACACGCCAACTGGGAATCCAGCCCGCAACCTGGACATGTGCCCTGACCTGGAATCGAACAGTGACCTGCTGGTTCCTAGGACAAAGCTCAACTACTGAGCCATGCCTGCTGGGCCAGAAACTTCTTACCTGCTGCAACTTCTATCAACATTTTATGTGACTTCAGTATCTAGGATGGTGACCCATTCCAATAATTTTTCTGAGGATTATTGGAAGCAGGCCTAGGTTGTTTGGTGGACTGGGTTCTTTAATGTATTTATTCAGAAGAATTATCATCACTATCAAAACAAAAAAATACATAATAAGTAAATATTGAATACACCATATGACATATTTCATTTAATTATCAAACCAATGAGGAGGGTACTAAAATAAATCCATTTTACCAGTTGATAACCAAAATACAGTGTCCCCAAAAATGTATATACACGCTTTGAATAATTATAAAAGCAGTGTTTATTAAAATATATTTCATTTTCAAAACTGTGCTCTCCACTGTTAAAGTGTGTATACATATTTTTGAGACACCCTGTAGTTAACATAGAATGCCAATTTCATACAGTGTGTGACAGACAAACCAGAATTTCTAATATCAAAGTTTTTTAACCCCTAAAATATACTTCCTTGTTGAAATAAAAATGAATAGAATATATATTTAGGCCAAGGTAATTATTCAGTACTCCAAGGGTCAAGGAAATAACCATTTCATTTCTTACACTGAATGTTGAAAATGCGGATATTGTTACCTGCATCAATTAGTATAACCGTGATGAGTAAATATAGCGCACTGAATATAAATTCCACAGCAAAATATCTAAAGTATTGTAGAAAAATATGCCTACTTTGAATTTTAAAAAATGTGGGGGTGAAATCCAAATATTTTGAAGATAAACCCAGTGATTATTTAGCCTAATACCACTAGGCACAGATCACTTGTATTTTCTGTCTTCTTTCCCTTCCCCCAAATGAAAGCTATATAGGAAAGCCTATTCACAGCTTTCTTTTTTTAAAGAGGGGCACACGCGCATGTGTGTGTGTGTGTGTGTGTGTGTGTGTTATAAATAAACAGATTAAACATCTAACCTTCAAAAGCTTACAAATATTCAAGAGAACACCTCAAAGTTGTTTGTTTGGTTTTCATTCTCATTCTCATGGCATTGTGCTAGGCCTTGAGAAGGAAAGATTATAAAAATATTTTCTACACATGAACAATTAATGTACAGTCTAGAGATAAAGTCATAGATATTACATTTGACCTGATTACAGTCATTTTTATGCAAGATTCTGTGTAAATATCCTATTTAATTTTCCATTGCCTTTTATTTTTGTGTCCTGGGTATAAAACTTTCCAATCCTTTAGTCCTCTAGTGAACTAACTATTAATATCAGGATGCTCCTTGATGATTTGGGTCTAAAATCCCCAATATGTAGAAAAAAAAGTCTTAGCTTTTAAGTTATTTATGTGATTGTACGTGGGATAATTAAATGTTGGATACTAATTGTTTATTTCAGTACTACCCATTAATTCAAAAGATACATATCATATTGTATGTCTATCACATACATTATACTTTATGAGTGATAAATCAACACTAGTATCTAATTTTAGAGCTTACATTTTAACTTAATAAATGGGTACAGAAAAAATAACTAAAATATGGTGTCCTTCTTCTCTTGGTCCAAATATCAGCTGATTGTAGCAAGAGTGTTTCTAGTTCCATGTCTATTAAAAATTTCAACTGTCTATTAAAAAGCTGAGTGACTCACCACTCTCACTACCCAGCTTCGCACACACAAAAATCAGTCTGGCTTAAAACTTGAACTATATGTCTCTTTTGTTAGTTATCTTTTTTATTCTTAAAAATAAAATGCATGATAATGGATTCTTGGGAGAGTTGAAAGTATCGTTAATTTATGTTTCACTTACATTTTTTATTAAATTTAGTAGGGCAACATGGGTTAATAAGATTATATATGTTTCTTTATTTCATTATTTTTTAGTGGCCTAAATGAATTTATCATCAGAGCTCTTGATTGCTTTTATTTTTTACTTTCTGTTTATTGTTGACACTAGTATAGATGTTCCCGTATAGGTTTCAAGTGTATAATTCTGTTATTCACCAGCTGTATGTTGCATTGTTTGCCCATCACCCAAAGTCAAATCTTCTTCCATCACCATATGTTTGACCTCCTTTATCCTTTACCACTCCCCAAACCCCCCTTTCCTCTGGTAACCACCATACTATTGTCTGTGTCTATGAGTTTTGTTTGTTTTTCTTGTTTGTTTATTTTTAGCTTTCAGTTTTATTTTATTCTATTTTTTTAAATATATTTTATTGATTTTTTACAGAGAGGAAGGGAGAGAGATAGTTAGAAACATCGATGGGAGAGAAACATCAATCAGCTGCCTCTCGCACACTCCCTACTGGGTA
>NW_006288438.1:98324-133155 GCF_000327345.1 Myotis davidii
CTACACCAGCCACAACGTACATAGAACAGATAGGGATGGAGATCCAGGTGTGTGAATCTTCCAGTCCTGGGATTCCAATCAGGACATACCACATATCCTGGGGATCGGTATGATTGTAAAAGGAAGGCACCATCTGTGGCTGCATATTCCAGGCCTAGTACCTTTACTGAAAGACCATGGGGCTGACTGAGGATTCAGGAGCACAGCCTTTGGCTGAATGATATCTGATCAAATGGTTTCCCCCTGATATACTCTTCTCTGTGAAAGAATAAGGAGATGGATTAACTAGCCCAAAAGTGCACTCTGGCTCCTTCCATGGAAGAGTTAAATATATCCTGGGGAAAAAAAAGTTAACATTTCATAAGTTCTTAATATGTTATCGTACTTTATGTATATTAATTTATTAAATTTTCATGATAGACTGTTAAAAAGACTTTTACAGTAATCCATGACATGGATATTGTTATTATTTCTATAGATGAAAAAAGAAAACATCCTTTAGACCTTCAGCCTTTTGCCGGTCCCACTGGATTCAAAGTCAGGCAGGATAAACTTGAAAGCTCTGATCTTAATGACCACTCAATACTTGCTATAAAAATAAAACTAGATATAAACATGTCATTGAATTTTTCATTGATCACATCCCTGAGTAAACAGACAGATGTGAAATTGAATTATACTGCTAATGGAAGAGGAAAAGAATAGGTGTTGACAAAATAGGTTTCAAGAAATATGGCACATATGCCCTTTTCAACATTGATTTGATGCTAAGCCCTGTGCTAGGCATTGAGGACACAGGCGAATTAATTGATCCCTGTCTTCCAATCAGTACATCCCTTAAAATTGTAGGACTGACATTAAAAAAACTATATTTTTAATGCCAAATTGAGTTGGGTTCTTAAATGTATATGATTAGCATGTGGTGAAGGAAAATAATTTTAAACCACTTAGGTCACTGATTGAAAGTCAGACAATATACTTTTTACTTCCAAAGACCACCACAGCAGCAAATCACTTAATGCTTTCACATTATAAAGCAGGAGTCTATAGTTCTTCAATAAAAGGAAGGGGAGGTAATTTATTGATTACTATTTGTATAAGTTCCCAAAGAATGTAGACAGAAGGAAGGGAGATATTGGGTGAAAAGTCAGGCTAGGAGATACAACATTAGGATAAGCTGTATAAGTGTGTTTGTACATATAGACATAGATTGTAATTCTTTTAAAATAATAAAATATATTGATATGCATAAATATATGGATCTACTTTAATTATATAAATTAATTGTATAGCCATTTAACATATAGCTACGATTAATTGTTTGAAAATTTTAATGGGCTTTCGGTGCTTCGGGGAGTGGGAGAAAGAATCATTTTGAGCACACCTATACAGACCTATGACAGAGCCATATATGTGAGTGTAGTGCAGTTGTGAAGGTGGGGCTTATAGTAAGAGAGGTTTCATAAGGACATTAGGTTGGATGGGCTAGAAGCGACCAATGGGGGGGAAAAGGGGATATGTGTAATATCTTCAACAATAAAGAGTTAAAAAAAAGATTGGGGGGATAAGAGTCTAAGTAATAGAAGAAATACAGAAATGTAGATGGGAGGGAGGAAAATAAATTTTTCAAGTGTTCTTCCAACTCTAATCTGTTTTGTTTTGTTAGGTTTTAGCATTATCACTTGTGATTACCTAACTTATAGGTCTGGGGCTCCTTGTAGCATTAATTTATAATATTACTAATGGAATATTCTGACTAAATCTTTAATAGATGCGTAGAGAACTGTGTGGTAATACAAAAAGTGTGCTTCTAGGGCCACATAGAGTTGAATTTAAATACTGGCTAAGTCATATTCTGGCTGCATGGCCATTTAAAAGTTACTTAATTTGTGGTTCAGTTTTTATTTGTAAAATACCTAAAAACAAGCACCAATTACAAATGTGGATCAACTCTGAAGTTAGTATTTTAGGATGTTCACTACATAAATTAGATATGATTCTATTGCCAACAACATATGCAATTAGGGCACTAGCAAAATTACCATCATTAAGACTAAAAGTTTCATTTTCTGGACTTTAGGCTTATGAGCCACTATACAGAGACTGAACTGGTTTAGGATATCCACAAAAGCCATGGTTTGTTTTCCCATAGTGAGCACATGATACCAATTGATAATTTTCACCCCAAAACTATAATTTTATTTTTATAACACACAGGAAGTTTAACATACCGATAATGGACAGTGGGCTTAGAAATAGAGTATTCTTGCCCTACCAGCAATGTAACATCTTTGTTATATAGAAAAGGGAGTTAAATATCTGAATTTCAGCTTTTCCTAGCCCAGTACCTGATGTATAATGAATATTCAGTAAATTCTATGAAAAAAAATCATGCATATATGTATGTACATGTATATATGTGTCCCAAAAATGTATATACATTTTAACAGCTGATAGCTGTTAAGTGAAAGTGAAGTGTATTTTTAATAAACACTACTTTGTAATTATATTTATAGTGTACGTACATTTTTTGGGACACATTTTGTATCTTTAACTACTAAACTTGTTAAATAACTGAGCCTTGTTTTTAACTACTGGAATATAAGTTCAATGTATACAAAGACTACATTCAGATCTGCATGTCAAAGAAAAATGACCATTATATTAACATATTCTAAATGAAAAATACGTGTATTTGGGCTCTTTGCAGAGGCCCCATTTAATAAAAGAGCACAAAGAGATACTATAATTGCAGGTCAAGTTCAAAGTTAAAGTCATGCCCAAAGCATCATAGATCAGGGTTAAAGAAACTGCAAGATGATTCAGATCCAGAAAGAATGAACAGCTTCTACAGTTTCCTGAATTTTTTCCCCTGGTGTCTTTATCTATATGTCTTCACTAAGCATAACTCAGTTTACTTACCTTTAGTTTCTAGGATCCTGAAAGTTGAGTGGAGAAAAAAAATGAAAAGCAAGATTTTCACAACACAAATAGGAATCTGGGACTCTCTATTTATACCTTCTTTTAGGCATCTCTCAGGAGCAGCATCTTCAGTCCCCGGAGGATTGCATTTTATTCCTCTTCTAGAAAAGAGAGGGTCTCAAGCTGGTTCTGGTACATAGTCCTCAGGGAGAAGCACCCATGCTTTCTCATCTTCTACAATTTATTCAGTTGCTCCTCTGGATAGCGTCCTCAGACACTCAAATTAACACATGCAACTAAATTCCAAGTTTCCTTTACACGTCAGAGACTTGTGCTATTGCAGTACATGGGCACATTGGCAAATACAAGCTTGCAGTGCCACCTGTGGAAGAATTGTATGCACTTAGAAGGCTCCTAAAACTGCATTCTGTCATCTTATTTACTTTGAAATGTTTAGGCTGCTGAGCTTGGCCACATAGTCAGCATCAGAGGGGTCCAGAAATTCTACCAGCTACTATAAAGATCCCTTTCATCCTTTGAAACACATTTTAAAAGTTTTAATGTGGGTTACAGTTGGAGGAAAAAAAGAGATAGATACAAGTTCCACTATACTAATGGGATTTAAAAAGATAAAGTAAAAAAAAATATATATATATACATATATACATTTTTGTCTCTTCAATGATTAATGTTGTTGTACTCTTCTGTTTTCTGTATAGTGAATTAAAAGGAGCAATGATGAGTACAATCAAATCAAATCAAATATAAAACGGACTCGATGCAAATGAAAGAGATTTGTGGAGAAAGGAATGCTTCCTCATTAACTTCTTTAAAATGGAGCCTCCCAAATAGCCCTGATGTGCTCGTATTTAACAAAGACTTCCTGAAAGCTGCTTTCACCTATATTAGCACAGATGCCGATATGCGTAATGACTGACCATCAGCTGACCTCGATTGGATGATCAATATCAGACAAATGGCCAAATCGGCCAGTCAGTTACCTGGACATGTTTGTAATTATTGGCTGAGAGAAGCTGTATGTTGTTACTCAAGTGTAGATATTGTCTGGAAGAGAGCCACAAAATGTCCCCTACATTTCAAATACTTTATATCCAAAGATATTGAAACTAAAAGTGATGGTTTGTTGAATAGCTTCTCCCAGTGGTTTTGGATATAAAAAAAGGACAAATACTTATTTTCCCACCTATCCTTGGAAAACAAATTAAGGGACTCAAAGCATAGTAGAGAGTTGTTGTTTTTTAACAGAGGAAGAAGAGTGAGAAATTAGGTGACAACAGAAATTGGTCTCTACATCTGATTTTCTGATGGTGACCAGAACAAATAATGGGAGGCACAGGTTGAGGCTATCGGCTCTACTTATTCTGATACTTTCCAGTCTGGGGACTCTGCAGCCGTGGTTATCTCATCTCTGAAGATTTTTGTTTGTTTGTTTGTTATCAAAGGGGTTTGTAGATAATGATTTCAGATATATATTTTCTTCTGGATATAGTTACGTTTTTTGATAAATAAGTTTTGATAGATAATTATTACTTAAGACCTTCCATACATTTAGTCTCTCTTATAGAGATGTCTCTGGCCCATTATCTGAAATACTTGGGTCACATTTTTAGGAAAGTAATTTTCTAGATTTTAGAAAAGCTACATGGTCATATTCTTGATATTAGGTAACAATATTATTGGGGTATTGATGAGTCCCTCATAGTCAAATAGATTGATATTATTTCAACAAACATAGAATATTTAACTATGCAAATACCCTCACAACAGTTTATGTACTGTTTTATCATTGTGCAGCCAAAAGCTTCAGATTTCAAAGTTCCACAATTTCAAAAGAATGAATAAGGGATTGTAACTCTGTAACTAAAATAATGGTAGAAATTTCATGGGCCTTGGTTTTCTTTTCTTTAAATTGAGGATGATGAACTGGTTGGGATTTTTCCTTTAAATATGCTTTAATATTTAAGTTTCTCTAAGATAACCTTCCGTAGCTGTTTTATAGGCAAGAGAGATTCCTGAATGCTAGTACACCAGCAAAAAGTGAGAGAGAGAAAGTCTAATGAAAGCCTTCACCTCACCATAGGACCTAAATCAGAAGAGACTAGAAAGGGGTCCTCTGTGCTCCACCTCTTCATTCCTGCCTGCCTCCCTCCCTCTCCCTGAACCCCTGACCAACAATTGACCTTTACACTCTCTTTATGATTTTGCCTTTTCTAAAATGTTACCTAGTTAAAATCTTAAAAATATATGTAACCATCTAGGATGTCTCCTTTCACTTAGCAATATGCATTTAAGGTTCTTCCATGTCTTTTCACAGCTTGATAGCTCAGTCTATAAACAAAGAATGTTATATTGTATGAATGCACCACAATTTGTTTATTCACTCATTTTAGTTGCTTCAAATTTTTGCAATTATACATAAAGCTGCTATAAACATTTATGTGAATATCTTTGTGTGGACATAAGTTTTCAACTCATTTGGGTAAAATATCAAGGAGTTTAACAGCTGGATCACATGATAAGGCTAAGTTTAGTTTTGCAATAAACTGTAAAACTCTTCTCCAAAGTGTCAGTACCATTTTGCATTTCCACCACCAATAAATGAGTGTCCTTATTGTTCTACATCCTCCCCAGCATTTGATGCTATCAGTATTTTGAATTTTAGCCATTCTAATGGGTGTGTAGTAATATTTCATGACTGTTTTAAGTTTGCATTTTCCTACTAACAACTGATATTGAACATATTTTCATATGATTATTGCCATTTGTATATCCTCTCTGGTGATATGTCCAGATCTTTTGATCATGTTTCAACTTAGTTGTTTACTTTCTTATAGTTGAGTTTTAAGAGCTCTTTGCATATTTTGAATAAAAGTCCTTTATCAGATAAGTATTTTGCAAATATTTTCTGCCGGCCTATAGCTTGTCTTTTTATTCTCTTAGCTTACTATGAAATCATATATATATTTTCTGGACACTTGGTGGTTACTATAAACTTTTTTAAAAAATATGTTTTATTGATTTTTTACAGAGAAGAAGGGAGAGAGATAGAGAGTTAGAAACCCCGATGAGAGAGAAACATCGATCAGCTGCCTCCTGCACATCTCCCACTGGGGATGTGGCCGCAACCAAGGTACATGCCCTCGACCGGAATCGAACCCGGGATCTTTCGGTCTGCAGGCCGATGCTCTATCCACTGAGCCAAACCGGTTTCGGCGATACTATAAACTTTTACTGTGTCTATTGTTCTAGGAAAACTCTTGTATAATTTTCAAATTCCTAATTTTAACCAATTTCTCTTTTATTTTTATCTTCCCTATCTTTTTTTTAAAATATATTTTATTGAGTTTTTACAGAGAGGAAAGGAGAGAGATAGAGAGTTAGAAACATAGATGAGAAAGAAACATCGACCAGCTGCCTCCTGCACACTCCCCACTGGGGATGTGCCCGCAACCAAGGTACATGCCCTCGACCGGAATCGAACCTGGGACCCTTCAGTCTGCAGGCCGATGCTCTATCCACTGAGCCAAACCGGTTTTGGCTATCTTCCCTATCTTTCTAGAATTTCTATTAATGAGTTTTTGGTGTTCTTGGATTGACCTTTTATACTTTATTTCTCCAAGTTCCCATATTTAATATTTAATTATTTTGTTCTGCATTCTTAAATCTATCTCCTGAGAATTCTATTAATTTTTATTTCATTTCTCATATTGCTTAATTTCAAATAATCTTTGTGTTATCTAATTGCTTCTTATTAGTAATACTCTGTTTTATATCAAGGAAGTAATATGACTATTTCATTAAGAGTATTATTTATGGACTTGTCTTCATTTTTAAGTTTTATTTTCTGCTCTAAATAAAATCTTCTGCACTCAGTTAATTTTTAAAATTTGTTTTGGATATGCTCTTTTTGTATTGGTGTATTTAATCACAGCCCTGGTAATCCTTTGTTGTCCCTCCCTATTTTGTGGTGAAGGACCAAACATTTAGTAGGGATTTCTATGAACTTGGTGGGATTTGTTATCTGGTCAGGGACTTTGTAGGTTGCTGAGAAAGGAGCCTCCCCAATTACGTGAGTGAATACTCAAATGCCAAGACCTGTTTGTCTTTTCTTTTGAGACAGTTTTTACTGAAAATAATCCCAAAACTCTTTAATTGTGGAATATCAGTCTGATTAGTATTTTAGGAGATAAATAGGAAAGTGTTTTCCATAAACTTCAGCATTCAATATATATTATTTTACATAATTCCTCTATTTTATATAATTGTAATATAATGTAATTTTACAAAAAAGAGCTCACCTCAAAATAAGATATTAATACAAATATTTGTCCTCCAAACTATGCTGCTTGTTTTCTCACACGTGCGCGCGGGCACACACACACACACACACACACACACACATGTATATATACATATACATATATATATATATATATATATATAACACCTTAGTCCTTGTATCCTTTGTACCTAATTCCATAAATATGAATCATATTTACCTCATTTATTATTGTTTTATTGTTTTGTTTTGTGTGGGTTTTTTTTGCCAGACTGAAAAAGGAGTGGGTATCTGGATACTTTTCTTAGGAAATCTCACACTGACGCTCACCTTTTCTACCATGCTCAATCCCACACTGAGTTTTTCCAGGGTTGTTCTGTGCAGATCATTTTTCTTCTCATTAGTATTCCCTCCTGTAAATACCTGGAATTCATATTTACCTATCTTGTTTTGTCATTTGAGAATACTAAGTAAGATTTCTATCTTTATAAAATTTGTTTTAATAGACACCACTACCATTTCCTCTCAGTGTATCTGCATGTACAACTACAAGTTTATTGGATTATAGAAAGTAGCAGAAATAAAACTTTTCAATCTGCCAAGTTTACATGTAAATTGACACTTTAATATCCCATAAATTTCTATTGTATTATTAAATTAGGCACAGAAATGTGCATAAATAATGACACAGATTGATGAATTGGCACGCAATCAACAAGAGCTTATGAGCAACACTCTGAACAAGAAAGAGAACACCACCAGCATCCCCAAACTAGCATAGATTCTGATTCAGTAGTGCTGGGCTGGAGCTTGAGATTCTGCATGTCTTTAAGCTACTGCTGTGCTGAGGGTACAGGACCAGAAACCACACTTTTAGTAGAAGAGCTTTGGGACACCAGTTACCACTGCAAAGGAGTTCTTGACTGGGTTGTTTTATTTGTTTGTTTTCAATTTCCAATGGAGTTGTTCTAGAAAATGGATGTATTTTGGTTTTTATTTATTACTCTAACAGTGGTCGGCAAACTCATTAGTCAATAGAGCCAAATATCAACAGTACAACGATTGAAATTTCTTTTGAGAGCCAAATTTTTTAAACTTAGACTATATAGGTAGGTACATTGTTATTAACTTAATTAGGGTACTCCTAAGGCTTAGGAAGAGCCACACTCAAGGGACAAAGAGCCGCATGTGGCTCAAGAGCCGCAGTTTGCCGACCACAGCTCTACAGTATTCTCCCCTTTTCAAATAGTGGTCACAAATATCCTAGGGAACAAACACACGGCCTCAGGTATAAAATCTTCTGAGTCTATTTAACGCTAACATTTTGATAGACCTAGGAAAATTAGTCAGTATAGTGTACCATGAACGTCTCGTGGTGGATTTATTATGAGCAGATTATTTTTACTATAAGTTTGTTTCCTTACTTCCAAGAATCACTGATCTTTCCCATCCTGTCCCTTAGCTTTTTGATGTGGGGGTAAATCCAATGGAGTCTAGACTTGCTGATTTCCTGCATCCTACTGTCACCTCACCCCAGCCTGTATTCTTTTGGAGGAGGATATAGGGGGCAACCTGGGGTGCGGGGGGCAGGGGGGTAGCAATCTGAATCTGTGCCAGTAACCAGTATCCTAATCCACATTATTGTTAGCCTATAATTAAGTCACTGCCCCTTCCTTAGGCAATAATCTGTTTTCCTAAATACTCGCAGTTTACAAGAGCCACAAACTAAGAATTTAACAGCTTAGCCATAGGACAGGCCACTGGCACCACCCAGACCAGGACTTCAGCTATAATCCTACTTCCCCATTCTAACTACCTTAAGTAGGACTGCAAAAACCCAGATCTGAGTACTCATTGTGTATTTTTTGGTCACCTGGTAAATTCTGCAACACTTCGGCATTCTCCTTATTAGCTCCGACTTTATTTAAAGGAGCAGTGCACAATGGCATGGCAGTTTGCCTATAACAAAACCTAAAGTAGGAGAATGTGTATTTCCCT
Organism: Myotis davidii; assembly: GCF_000327345.1. Classification (NCBI taxonomy): domain Eukaryota; kingdom Metazoa; phylum Chordata; class Mammalia; order Chiroptera; family Vespertilionidae; genus Myotis; species Myotis davidii. Next base: position 107,545 of record NW_006288438.1, read on the forward strand.
AAACGCACTGTGTTCCTTTAGTTGTGTTTCCCTCTCAAGCTGGACTGTAGCCTTTCAGGTCTCATAATGAAGTCTGGTCAATTCCTACCAGGTTACTGTCTCTCACCGGCTCTCCCGGCCACTACTTTGACAACAGTGTCAGGACTTAATTCATGAATGAAGGGTTTCTTATTTCATAAAATTGGCTTTCCGGAATCTATGGAAGAATGTTTCTGCTTAGTTCCTCAAAAGACTGCAAAGTGCTAGATGGTGCTTTTAACACCTGTGATACGTCTATCTATTCTCACTGTCAGGACCTGAGTGGATGACTCTGAAATGGTCTTTCCTCCCTAGGAAGAAGTGCAGTTATTTTACCAGTTAGGTCCCCATGATAGAAGCTTCCAGAAAACAATTAAAAATAAAAACTTCACAAACCTCTTCCTTTCTGTGTAAAACCTAGTAATCACAGGAAATTTACTTTCATCAGCTTTCTTTACTCATCTTCCTTCCTTTGGTTGACCTCCTTCCATTTTGCCATGAATTTTAAACATTCTGAAGTACTTCATTAATCTCAGCATCATACCAAAACTATATAGTTCTAAATTAAACTATGATTTCTGAGAATACTCCAGATAACTTCATGCCTATTTTTCACAGCCATTATTTCCAACTATGTTGGTTTTATACATTGCCATAATCTAAGGTACAGATACTCATAGTTTAAAATTCTCAGATGAACCCTCATACTCACCATATTAAACATGACTCTCAGACTAACCACTCAGGTGTGTTGGATATATAACTCTATTCCTTTAACTCAGCCTATGTTCATGTTGGTATTTCCATCATGCCAGCAGGTGGAAAATATATCCTGCTATTGCAGAGGTCCCTGCCTCCCCAAGATTGAGTCAGCTCTGAGGAGAGGTCATTATATAGTATCAAGGCATTGAAGGGAACTTGTCTGGTTATTGAGCAACATGTGCCCAAAGATTATCTGTGAAACACCTACATGACTTTTACAGTTTCCATAGCTAACTGCTACTTTCGTTCTAAAATTGATCCATACAAATCTTATCAAACTGGCCATGTTTCAGTCTGCTGATCTGGCCCATGCAGGTATCCGTCATCATTAGGGCACTTAGTACAATATCTGACATTCATAGTAACCATATTAATTACAGTACAGTTATTTTGGTTCTGTAGCAAGAGGATAAATCCCATTCAATTAGCAATTAGAGTACAGTTATTTTTCATCCCCATGTTAGACACTATTTTAACTCTGGTATCTTTGGCTAATTCCTCATTGATTTCAGAAAATTTGCCCTCTTCTCCTTCTAAGTAACTCCCTGTTCTAACCCCGGAGTCCTAATTTATTACCCTGTGGATAATTTTCCATTTTTATTTCTGGCAAAGATACTTTAGTCTGTTCAGGAAATGTAGTCTGTTCTGGAAATTAAGCCAATATTTTTCTTTTTGAGACAGAGTTAATAAACAGAGATGAATTAATTGAATGAAATACAGAAAGGAGAAAAAGGCATAAACATAGATTATTTTAAATAAAAGTTTAAAACACATATGTTAGATTTATATGTAAAAATATTAAGATATACTTGCTTTCTTGGTGTAAAATTAATGCATTAATCTGTTGAGTGTTAATACTTTCCACCTTATGTAGCTAAGAGATTATAGGAAGATAAAACCAATTACTTCTCTTTATCCCTATAGACAATTAACTGATTCCTTTTTTTTTTTCCATAAACTCAGGGTCAGTCGTAAGCACACAGTTTCATCTATTTAGGACATTGTTTGGGATTTAAAAGCAAAGGATTCAGAGAAAAACCCACTTCCCAGATACATATTACATATAACAAAACATAAGGCTCTCAGTTTAGAGTAGATGTGGTAAAAGTTAAATTGCAAGTCGTATTTGATTGTATGTTCTTTTTATATTCTATACCTGCACTGCCTAATACAGTGGTCTTTTAATATTTAAATATAAATTAACTACAGTTAACCAGAATTTGAAAAGGATTTGCACAGTTGTACTATGTATATTCCAAGTGCTCAATAGCCAAACGTACCTATTGATCTACTTATTCTATATTATAGAACATTCCCATCACTTAAGAAAAATTCTGGTTGGACAATTCTGGTCCAGATAGCAACCACAATATTCCTGTGAGTTTGGAACTTTTTTCATTTTGAAGATTAATTAACTATATCTCAGAGAATTAAAGAAGCTGCAAGTTATATACTTTTGAAACTATAAGACCTAGGTTTTGAATTAACTGCAAAGAAAATACTTAAAAAAATATTTTGGGGCACTTAACTACTTTCATACTTTCTTGAATGTTATTGTACTTGTGGAATAACTTACATATGTTTTGTTTTGCACAAAGCAACAGTTGATAGGGTTTATGAAATGTTTCAGATGGAGTCACCCACCTCCAACGCCAAGAACAACTCATTTCCAGGTCATAGATAAAAATGGAGCCTGTTTGTAGTTCATCCTCTGACTACATGTAAAGTATGTTTTAAAATCAAGAACCATGGACTCCGGACGAAAGCTCTAACGCTAATAAAATTTATTTTTGTGTATTTACTATTGTTGTCTCTTTTTATTTCTTACAAAACCTGAGTATCTCAATGGATTTTCCGAGAAAAGAGTCTGAGCATTCTGCTACGAATCTGTTGCGTCTTGACACTGTAGATGATGGGGTTCATCAAAGGTGGGAAAAGGATATAGATGTTGCCCATGAGGACATGGACCATGGGAGAGAGCTGCTTGCCAAAACGGTGCACCATTGTTAGGCCGATGATAGGGATGTAGAACACCAGGACAGCACAGATGTGGGAGATGCAGGTCTGAAAGGACTTACGCCGCTCCTCCTGAGAGGCGATTGCCAGAACTGATTTAAGAATCATGACGTAGGAGAAAAGGATAAGAACAGCATCCAACAATAGTGTGCAAATGACCAACATCAGGGCATAGTAGCTATTGAATCGGATGTCGGAGCAAGCTAGACGGAGAAGGTCCTGGTGCAGGCAGAAAGAGTGAGAGAGAATGTGGGGATGGCAGTAATTTAAGAACTTTAGGCGAATGATGACTGGAGGTATGAGTAAAGTACTCCTACATAAGATTGCCACCCCAATTTTTATGATTTTGTCATTAGTTAGGATGGAGGAGTAGCGTAGTGGGTGGCAAATGGCGATGTAGCGGTCAAAAGCCATAGCGAGGAGGACTGAGGACTCCATGAAGGACAGGCCATGGATGAAATAGGTCTGTGCAATGCAGGCATCCAGGCTGACTTCCTGGCTGAGCCCCCACAGGATCCCCAGCACCGTGTGCACTGTGGACAGCCCCATGCACAGGTCAGTGAGGGCCAGCATGGCCAGGAAGTAGAACATGGGCTGGTGCAGGCTGGGCTCAGTCCGGATCACATGCAGCACCATGCAGTTGCCCAGAAGTACCATGGCATAGATGGCAGAAAAGGGGATGGAGATCCAGGGATATTGCCGCTCCAGGCCAGAAAACCCAGTGAGATGGAAGGAGGAGAAATTCATAGTAGGCCTTATTGAAGCAATCACTCTGGAACTGAAATATATCTTCCAGGCAGCAAGAATGTTTATTTCAAAGGAAATGATTCAATTTCAGGTGAGTTGGATAGAATTTTGAAGTAAACTGTGCTATGCTAAGTCAATTGACTTGACAAAACATAGCCAAGCAACTCTGTTTTAGAGGCATATTACCTGCTGTGTGGAAGGGAGGGGTCTTTTTTTGGATGTCCTTTAAGAGTCATTATTCATCCACTGGCAGGGCTCAGAGCTGTCCTTAGAAGCCACATGTAAGAACAAATTGTTTACAGTAGAAAACTAATTTTCAGAAAAGATATGGTGCCTGGGACATTTTCCCAAGGATGCTGGTGAGATGCTATAACTGAAACTGGGAGCTGAGGTTCTCAAAATAATTCTCCCCCTCCTCCCTCCAGTTCATCAAGCATTTAAGAATAATCTTGGAGCTTTAATATTATAAGTGCATTTAAATAGTCATTTCATACCCATCGTTTCCTACGTTGTGCTGCCTCCATATGCGTTTTTCCTCCATATAGCATTTAATGAAGGTGTTTCTGTTTTATTCCACTCCAGATGACATAGCCAACAATTACTTTTTCTTCATTGGTGATAGACAGGGAAGAATATTTATACACCAGACCTTTGGTGAATGATTTCCCACAGGAGCGCTGTCCCTCTGAGATGTTAGACTCATCTGTGCCTTTGGGGCACAGAGACTTAGGTTGTAGATCCACACCCTCTGGCATTAGTCCATTGTATTCTGTGAACTCATTCATTCATTCAATGGGTCCATTGAGTGTTCATTTAATATGCTTTTATGGAAGAGATTGAGCAATTGTTTTTTCTTCCTTAGAATTTGCCATTTTATAGACCAGAAGGTTAATGTCAAGTAGCTGTTTAGAATTTTAAAAGCCTCATTGCAGTAGAATTGATTTGCTTCTCCTTCACATAATTTTCCTGCCTTAAGTTCTGGCCCTGAAAGTCTTCACAAAAGATTTAAAGGCTTCTGTAAAGTAGATAGGTGTTTAAAAGTTCATACTGGCTTTCCTGTTTGATTTAGTTATTTCAATGTGTTAAAGTAGCATCAGATTCTGGCTTGTTTTTGTGACCTATTCCTCATCTTTATTATTATAGCTCACCAGGCAGCTCCTCAGGTTAACTTCTTCTGAATGTACCTTTTGTCCTGTCAACATTAGATAACTTAGCTCACTATTTTAATACATTTCCTCCATCAAATGAAATTTCTTTGTCCTTTAAAGAAAAATTGGTCAGCTTTTAAAAAAATTTATTTTTCAAAATTACCATTTCCCTTCTTTTATGAGACTTTTCTACTGATGTTCTCTGCCTAAGATGGTTTTTCACAAGGAGGAGACAGGGGTTGAGGTGAAGTTCCTCAACCTCTGTTTCCTCTTGTAAAATAGTCTTACCTCACCCTATGCATCTCCTCTAGTTGGTTGTTCCTGGGTTTTATCCTTTATAATAAATTCATAATAGTAAGCTAAAAAAAAACAGTCTTAAATTTATTTATTTATTTTTATTTTTTATTTTATTTACTTAAATTTAAACCCTCTGTATCTCAACCATCACTTTTCAGGAAACCCCTTAACTAAAGCATGTCCCCATATATTTTATTATTTTGATAACACATATTTATATTTATAAACATTGCACAATTATAGAGTTACAAAAATAAGATAAGCCCTAGTTGGTTTGGCTCAGTGGAAAGAGCATCAGCCTGCAGACTGAAAGGTCCCAGGTTCGATTCAGGTCAACAGCACATGCCCAGGTTGTGGGCCCGACCCCCAGTAGGGGGCGTGCAGGAGGCGGCCAGTCCATGATTCTCTCTCGCATCATGGATGTTTCTATCTCTCTCTCTCTCTCCCTTTCCCTCTCCCTTCTTCTCTGAAATCAATGAGAATATATTTTTTAAAAAATAAGATAAATATAAATACATTGTAAAAATGCCACATGCATCCTCATGGCCACATGCAATCAGTCTTGTGCCATTCAATATAATGTTTAGATGACATATAAAACAGATGCTGCCCCAGGAATCCTTGCTGACCTTGGGTACAACATTCAGAATTCAAATAAGATTCCTACAATTCTGACCCAGACATATAGACAAATCCCTGGGATTGAGGACAAAGGAATCAAAGGATGTAGGCATACATTAAAAGCACATACGCTCATTCAGGATTCTTCAAACTAACCACAAATTTTTATGGTGCCTCCACAGAGAGTATCAGCCTTTTAGCAATGGAAGATCAATAGATGTTGGAATTTTTTTGAAGTTCTATTTTAAGATGTAGATGGGAGTCAGAAGAGGATAGTGTTGATGAGACCAATCAATGAAGACTTCAAGAGGAAAGTGTTCAGATATGTCAGATGCACCATATGCTCCACCTGCACTAAAAAAGAGAGAACAAAAAGACCAACGTTTCCCCAAACATCATGCTGTGTTAAGCCACCTAAAAGTCATGGTGTATAATAATTCTTTTTAATTTGTAGCAACCAGAAAAATGCCTGGCATAAAATAAATAACTAAACAGAATAAGCAGCCATGAATTTGAGTCTGGGGAAGTGATAGGATTCTGGTACTCCCTCTGTGTGCTTTGTCTAGAATTCTGGAATGTTCATTTAGAAAGCACACATGTAATCAAATTAAACACATCATATTTTCAAGGGGCTTTTTTCTTATTCTTTTCAATTCAAACTGACCCAAATGTTCAGGCATCTGTACCTTTATTTCTATCATTGAAAATAATATCCTATATTATTACTTTTCAAATTAGATAGGTTAATGACCAATAGTCTTTGCTTACCCTAAAGGCATAGAGCAAGAATGTTGGGTCTAAAAATCAGTGTCTTTATAATTATATTGAATGGAAAACATTGTTGTTGTTTTTTTAAGACAGTCCAGGTTTTTGTTTATTCTTCAGTATAATTATTTAATGACACCCACACAGGAATTGCTTTGAACAATTAATTATATTGCCACTCTTTGAGAGATAATTTCTCTAATGGTCCCATCTGTCCACCAGCAGGGGGCAGAAGTAATCCATTGACTCTTCTCCTTTCTCCATCCCCGCCCTTTCCCTGCTCCCCAGCTTTCTTCAAAGAAGCATAACGCAGGTTTGTTTTAAACCTGGTTAAGCATAAGTGAGGCTAAGCATCTTAGCTCTTAGCATGGCTAAAGAACTAAGAACCTTCTGTAAGGCAAAGAATGTGTGCTCAGAGGTTCTGATATGCTAACACTGGAGATAATTTATTCACCACAAACCCAGAGTAAACTTGAAATTTCAGTTTACATGAAGTGTTGTGATTATTAATTTTGTGAATGAGCTCTTTATTATATATTATTTCTTTGTTTATATATTTTTATGATATATTTATACTTTTCTATTTATATTGTGTAAGTTATCTATAAATGCATTATTATCATGATTAAAATATTGAAACATTATTATCCATAATTTAAAAGTATGATAAATATTATATTATATGGTACATATGTTTAACTGTTGCCATCTGTGTATTTAATACATTTTCCTTAGGATTTGTGTGATTTGATTAAAGTATGACATAAATACAGGGAGTTTACCTGTTTTATTTTAATATTTCCTATATCTAAGAAAATGTGAGACAATTTAAATAAAAAACAGATATAATAAAATGACAAACACATCTGCCGAGGGGCCCCAGATTAGAGAGGGTGCAGCCCGGGCTGAGGTACACTCCCTCCCCATGAATGAATTTTATTCACTGGTCCATTAGTAAATATATAAAGTATTATACATACTTAAAATTGCCCCCAATGAATTGCAGAATAGGTCAATAAAATCTAATTCAGACAAATAAAATCTAATTATAGAATAGGCCAGTAAAATATAATCCAATGAAATGTTATCTCATTTTCAAGATAAAGAAATTTGTAAAGATTTTCTAAGAAATTAAGTACCAAAACCCAGGTAGGGGAAGTTTTCTGTCATTATTTGTTCAAATAGATTTTCCATTTCTTGGTCTCTCTCTTCTTCTGGCACCCCCATTATACAAAGGTTGGTATGATTAAAGTTGTTCCAGAAACTCCTTACACTATTATCATTCCCCCCCCTTTTTTTGTTGTGCTGATTGGGTGTTTTTTGCTTCTTTATGTTCCAATGATTTGACTATCTGTTTCAGCTACTCTACTGTTGAGTTCCTGTAATATATTCTTCATTTCAGTTAGTGTGTTCTTCATTTCTGACTGGTCCTTGTTATGTCTCCTATGTATTTGTTGGAGTATTTACTATAAGTTCATCTACTCTTCTCCTAAATTCATTGAGCATCTTTATAACCAGTATTCTCAACTCTGCATCTGGTAGAATACTTGTCTCTATTTTGTTTAATTCTTTTTCTGGAATTAAACATTTGGAACATTTTGTTTCTGTGCTAGGATTTTGTCTCCTCAGTTTGTCAGCCTTCCTGTGTTTGTTTCTATGTGTTAGGTAAAACTGCTAAGTCTCCTGGGTAAAGTGGCTTTATGTAGTAGAGGTCCTGTAGGACACAGCGCTGCAGCCTCCCTAGTCACCTGAGCTGGGCACTTCAGGTCCACCCCACATGTGAGCTTTGTGCACCCCCTTGTTGTAGTTGAGCCTTGATTGCATTTGCCACGTCAATGGCAGGGATTTACCACCAGGGTGATAGGCTACTACCATGAAAGATCTGCTGTGCAGGGGCTGACCCCATGGAACAGAATACAATTCAGTGGAGCTCAGGTACTCACCCTGTCCACCCCTTGAGTGTGTTGCTCAGGGAGGTAATTGGGTGGTGCTTCCACATTATCTGAAGCCATTCACCAGGTGTGCTGGCTCTGGGGCCTCCCAGGAAGTGCAGGCCAAGATCAGCAGCTGCCTGAGCCCTTCTTGGGGCCACCTTGCGTGAGCTCCGAAGTCATCTGTAGATGGCTGCTACTTGTGCTGGACTTGGGAAAGGCCACGCTCTGAACCAAGGCTGGCGGTTGCTAGTGCAGGGAATGGGGCTGCTTAGGGAGAGGTACGGGGCACACAGAGGCCAGATTCTGCTTGTTTGAGAGATTTTTAGGAAAGTTGGCTGCATGAGCCAAGACAGGCCTTTGGGCCCACAAGTTGGGTGGGTTTCAAGGAATCACCAGGGCAGGGTGAACAGTGTTAGCCATGTTGATTTAGACTCAGCCATGTCATCTGCCTCCCTACTTTGTGGTGGGAGGGCTCAGCAATGGAACAGTGGCTTCTGCCAGCACTTCTACCTGGAAAAAAGGTGCCCCTCCATCCCCCACCCTGATATCAGAAAATTTATTTCCTCCCCATGTGTCCCTGGTGACTTTAAAGCTGCTGCCCCAGTGCTGGAGTGAGTGGATCACAATAAATTAGTGCATTGATCCTTTAAGAGGAATGTCTGGGCTCCAGAAGCCCTCCTTCTCACTCAGACACAATCCCCATTGGTGTCTACATCCAGAAGTTATCAGGCCTTCTCTTCCCAACACTGAAACGCTGGGCTGGGAGTTCTGGTGTGCGGCTGTAGCTTCTCACTCCTAAAGGGAATCTCCACCCCCAATTTTTAACCAATACATGTGGGAATAGAACCAGCCAATTTTGTATCTCTGCCCCTCTTACCAGTCTTCACGTAGTTTCTTCCTCATATTCTTAGTTATAGGACTTCTGTTCAGCTAGATTTCAGGTGCTTCAGAATGATGGCTGTTCTGTAGTTTGGTTGTAATTTTGATGTGGTTGTAGGAAGTTCCCAATACTGCATTTATCTACACTGCCATCTTGACTGGAATTGTACATCATTTTTACTGAGGTGTGATCTGTTAAATTCTTTGGCCACCGAATAGTTCTTAAGTACATAAAAAGGGATAGCAATGTAAGGATGCAGGATATAATGGGAAAATAAAAGAAAATAAAACTTTTCTGGAGTGGTGTTGAAAATTTGCTATGCAGTGAAAACTATAATGAACCCAACTGTGTGCTTGAAATTCAGAATTATCATCACCATGGACATTATTGAAACAAAACCAAAAAGGGGGCAGTAATCCAAATAATCTTCCTGTTTCTATATGAGAATGCAAACAAGATTTCTCTTCTTTGCCCAGCATCTGAAAAAGTTGAATAAAGTCTATCAAATGTATACAGAGGAAAAACAATTAATTCAAACAGTGGTAAGTCTGCCCTACTGCTGTTGTTGATTTCATAAGCCTCTATATATTGCTTTATTGTTTGCTAGTTCCAATATTTTTTTTATCCTATGCACTTTACTGACAAGCACCTACCGCATGCAAGGTTGTCAGTTATCAATGGATTGCCTCTCAATTACAAATCTACACTTAATGGGCTCCTCTATGATAATGGAGATAGATGCTTAAAAATTCCAGTTGACACAATGATAAACTGTGCTGGTGAGGCCCTAGGGCAGGGGTGGGCAAACTTTTTGACTAGGGGGCCACAATGGGTTCTTAAACTGGACCAGAGGGCCGGAACAAAAGCATGGATGGCGTGTTTGTGTGAACTAATATAAATTCAAAGTAAACATCATTACATAAAAGGGTACAGTCTTTTTTTTTTTTTAGTTTTATTCATTTCAAAAGGGCCGAATCCGCCCGCGGGCCATAGTTTCCCTAGGGGATTCTCTTCCTAGTTCTGTTGTGATCCTTTAGTCAGGATCCTGCAAAATTCTGTCTCTGCAGCACCAGACTATGGCAAGGCATCGAGCCTCTTTGGTGCCAGCCTCCAGCAGTACACATGGCTTTGCAGCAGAACATTTCAGGCTAGCACCTCCTGTGAGTGGCTCCCCTTTTTACACCCCATGGATGGCTTTGCAGTAAAGTGTTATTCTTCTGGAATTTTCCCATGACTCACTTCTTCAACCCTCAGTTTTATAGAAAGATCTGGGGTTCAGTTAATTTACATGGGTGGCTTCCACTGACACCCCAGGGAGCAGATTTCAATAAATGCTTCTGGGAGGGCACCTCCCAATGGGTGGCTACTTATGCATCTTCCTTTAGGCAACTTTGCAGCCTCAAAAATTGTTTAACCTGTTGAGCCTCAGGCGTGCTCTCTCTCAAGAGCTTTGTTTATCAGTCCCAGGAGAAAAACCTCTCCCAGATTGTTTCTTAATTGATTGCTGTATATAAGAACTAGGAGCAGTGACTGCTCCCTATGTCTTCTCTTATATTTTTAGGATCCTCTTTATTCCTTATTGATTAATCTTTAATTTCTCCAATCTCTGGTTATAGTTAATAATTTCTTATCATTAAATGTCTCTTTTCAAATTTCAGTGTGGTTTTTGGCCTCCTAATTGAAGCCGATACACTGGGCTGTTCAATAATGAACAAATCACACAGACTCCTGAATATAAGAGATTGGGGGATATGAATGGTACTAGGTAAGCAATAATATTTCTTGCTCTGGTATTTCTCTTTCATGAGACAGCTCTTTTAGGCATCATATTGAATATTAATTAATGACACCATTTCTACTCTTATTGTCCATAATAATGTTAATAAAACATTATTAGATTACATTTCCTAAGAAATGTATCAGGCACTGTTAAGTGTCAGATGTTGCAATTGTTGCAGGAGACCCCAGAAAAACCAAGTGACGCTTTGAAGAAGTGGAAAGACACTATTTTAATTACACCAGCAGACTCCGGGAAGTAATTTCCAGATCAGAGTGAAGTAGCACGTGGAAGGTGTCACTTTTTATAACCTTCAGGATCTTTGTTCTGCAGATATGCTCCCCCCACCCCCCACTTCATGGCCCTGCAGGAAGACCCCCCGGTGTTGATGATCTGTCCTGGAGCCAGTGATAATGGCTCCCCCCACCTCCCCCAGGGAAGTTCATTGTTTCTGACATGCCTTACAAGATCAGTTTCCTCCTCACAATAAACTTTTTTGTATGCTTTATCTCATTTAATCCTTATAGTCACACCATAAGAAAGACATAGATCATTTTGGATATTTTATAGGAAAGAAATAAGAGGTTCAGGCAGCACATGTGAAGTGGTAATGTATTTAATCCAGGCTGCTTGATTTCAAAGCTTATGTTCTAAACTGCTATACCATTTTATCTCACTTGTCAATTCACTGTATAAGCATCTCATATGCAGAGTGGTTAGATTGCATTCTTTTGTTTATAAATTTCTAATTTTAAATGTGTCCTCTAAAGTGTTCACCAAAGTTTATATTCATATTTTATTTTATCCTGTCCTGCTTTATCCTGCCCTGTCCTTCCATATCCTATCTACCAGGGGGCAGTTTTTCTTCAATTGCCTTTCCCTCTTACTTGAAATTATCAGAAGACCAAACATGTTGCTGATAGGGGCAGAAATGGAATGTTGGGGAACCAGCTAGAATTGTAAGAACTACTAAACATGCTTTTTAAAGTGTTATTGTTTTATTCTGATTAAAGAAGGCACATTCTAACTTGGTGGGCAGCTTCACTCTGGACCTGGGAGCTCACCTGGAAATTCAGCCCATACTCCTCATCTATCATCATGGAAAGATTAACAACTTTGCTGCAGAGACCAGAATTGCCAGCCCTTTGAAGACCGTTGCCCTTTTTGCACAGCACTAGGCCCTTTGAAGAGCCCGAGCCCTCTGCTTACCTGTTAACTGCCCATTGGCATACCCTTTGGATAGTTCCTCATGTAATCTTTGTCCGCCTTTAACCCAATATAAGCAGCTAGCTTATGATGGGGTACAGAGCAGATTTTTGTGGATGACCTGCTATTTTCCCATACTGCTGGCAATATTGGAATAAACATGCATATATGATTCAACCCTATCTCTGCTTAATTGGCTCAAGTAGTGACAGGCAGCAGGGACCCATTGATTGTCCTATTACATTACTACTGTATGTGTTAGTGGTTTGCTACATGCCATTCACTCTTTCAATTTTTTTTCCACTTCTATTTTTGACCAGCATCTACTCATCCTTATCACTCATTTCACCCTCTGCTCTCATGAAATCCTGTACACACTGATTTATAGTCACTTGTTAGATGCCTTACTTTCAATACTTTCCAAATTAGATTACTATTTGGGGTACAGAGGAGACATGAACCATTTCAAGTTCTTACTTTATTTCAAGCAGTCAGCACCCATCTAAGGGGCTATTGAATGAGGAAATAACATTAGGGTGTGCTGCTGATGATAACACTATGCTAATGACTACCCGGGTAGAGCAGCCATCAGCTGTAAGATAAGGAAGAGAAGAGACCTCCAGTCAATTCTTGAATAGGAATGTAAAAGCATCCTGAAGAGACTGGGATTCCTTTGGTGTAAGCCTGTGACAGGATTTAAGGAATATCAAGCGACAAAAAGTCCCTCAGTCCTATCTTTTTCACAATATTAGCAGGCCCCTCTTCCAAATACAGACTGTGAAAGGCTCCAGGGCAGAGGCAATGAAATGCCCTTCCCCAGCGTCCTGTCCCACAAGCAGAGCTGTATGAGGTGATGAGGGAACTAGCATAACAGTGATGGGGAGGAAGAGCAATGGGAGCAGCAAAACATGTAAAAAAAATTTAGAGGAACAGGAGTATCTCTAAGCAGAAGAATTTAGTGAATTTGGGCTGTGACATTCTGGGCAACTGAAGACATTTATAAGCAAGGCTAAAAAATAATATAAATAAAACATAGCAAAATTCTTACCCCCAAATTAATCTTCAACTTGAATGCTTTTCTGAAACAAAAAGAAAAAAAAAAAAAAACCCAGCAGGGTCTGCTTCCCACATATTAACTATTTTATTATTTTTTAATCTTTATTGTTGAAAGTATTACATAGGTCCTCCTTTTCCCCCCCATTAACCTCGTCCAGCCCACTTCCAGCCCCCCTCAGCCCCCAGACCTTCACCACCCCATTGTCTCTGTCCGTGGGTTATGCATCCATGCATACAAGTTCATTGGTTGATCTCTTCCCACCCATCCTCCCCTGCCTTTCCTCTGAGGACACATATTAACTGTTTACAACCTCTCTTTTCATGGAATCCAGGATACAGACATACTTTCCTGACCTCTGACCTAGCCCTTCATTTCTTTATGTTTTAAATGCTTTGCCCTCCCATGTGCCCAGCTGAGTGAGAGAGGAAGACATAATTAAAAAACACCAGTTCAATGAGAATAAATGCTTTTTATTAGGCAGAAGCCAGATGCTCAAAGCCCTTCATAGAATTCCCATGTGCAGCTGTTGGGCTCTGGGGCGAAAGGCACCTTTTCCGGAAAACAGGAAAAGGAGCTCAGTGGTACTTGTGAGCCAGGGCAGTGGCCACACCCAGGGCCAGCTTCTGGAAGGCACCCTGCACCTGGGGGGTGAATTCCTTGCCAAAGTGACGAGCCAGCACAACCACCAGCACGTTGCCCAGGAGCTGTGGGGAAGACACAAGAGGCATGGTCATGATTAGCAGATGGACCAGCTTGAACTTAGCACATTCCAGCCTCTTTCCAAGCTGCGTTTTTCAATTATAAGCAGGGAGATAGTAGGATCTCTGATGTTACTATTGATGCAAATCCATCCACATCAGGCTGAATTTTTACTTGATAACATTCTTCCCTTTCTGTCTTACCCCAGAACTTAAGTTATCACTTTTATTCTTTTTAAATATATTTTTATTGATTTCAGAGAGGAGAGAGAGAGAGAGAGAGAGAGAGAGAGAGAGAGAGAGAGAGAGAGAAACACCAATGGTGATAGAGAACCATCTATTGGCTGCCTCCTGCACGCCTCCCACAGGGGGTCAAGTCCACAAGCCAGGCATGTGCCCTTGACCAGAATCAAACCCAGGACCCTTCAGTCTGCAGGCCAATGATCTATCACTGAGCCAAACTGGCCAGGACACTATTATTCTTTAGAACCATTCAAAGAAGTAGTAACACATTTGAAAAGAAAACATAAAGGAGAGAGAGTATAGGTTATTTTAAGTGGACGGAAAAAAGACTTTTGTAAAAATTAAACACTCAAAATAAACAGTTTACTTCAAAGAAAGAGAAGACATTGCAGAAAATGAAAAGAAAAGAAAAAAAGAACGAGAATAAGTAAGAGGAAGCAATGGTTGTGAGCAAAGAAGGCACAAGAAATTAAATGGTTCTGTGTAGTCCTTAGTGACGTATATAAAACTATATACATTTTGAAAGGCATTAAATAATGAAATATGGTAAGGTTAAAAGGAACCTGGAAGAACGGGTAGGTGAAGAACCAAAGAGAAAGCCTAGAAAGTGAAAAGCAAAAAGTAGAACATCTCCTAGACTCACCTTGAAGTTCTCAGGATCCACGTGCAGCTTGTCACAATGCAGTTCACTCAGGCTAGCAAAGGTGCCCTTCAGGTTGTCGAGATTCTTCAGACCCTCGCCGAAGGAGTTCAGCACTTTCTTGCCGTGGGCCTTCACCTTACTATTGCCCATCACAGCAGCGGCATTGGACAGGTCCCCAAAGGAGGTGAAGAACCTCTGAGTCCAGGGGTAGACCACCAGCAGCCTGAGGGGTGAATGCAGCACAGAAGACAGAGGGAGTCAGGGCCTGTCAGAAACGCACACACCCAGCTTCCACTCGCTCTCCTTCTGCCTGGATACCTACCTGCCCAGGGCCTCACCACCAACCTCATCCACATTCACCTTGCCCCACAGGCCAGAGACAGCGGCCTTCTCGTCAGCAGTCAGATGCACCATGGTGGCTGTTTGTGTAGTTGCTAGTGAACACGGTTGTGTCAGAAGCAAGTGTAAGCACCAGCTAACCCTGCTCTTCTTTTATGTCCTGCCCTGGCCCCTGCCCTCCCAGCTCCTGTGAGCAGATTGGCCCAGGCCAGGGTGTGGTTCTGCAGAGTGAGGACTCAATGATGACAGTTATGCCTGTCCTTGCCGGTTCTGGCACTGGCTTGGGAGCCTGAATTTAGACCCTCAGCCCTCTCTCTAGGCATCTCAAGGTCCCATCCAGGAGTAAATTGCTACTTAAAATCACCCTCCTTTAAAAATTGGCTTAATATGATTTTTAGAATCACAGCCTGGTAATGTCTTAGAGTTCGCCTCCTCAGTTTTCTTATTTGACAAATGAAGAATCCGAGGTCCAGAAAATTCAACTTAAGGGTATATGGATGGTTCACTCCTCTCTTCAGAGTAAACATATTTATAAGGACAGCATGGATGATACCTTTGCCCCAGTTCTAAGTATATCTTTCTTTACTTGGTTTGGATCATATCCTCCTGGTAAGAAAATATCTACCTCGTTCATTTAAAAAAACTCATATAACCAAATAAAAATGATGATTAAAAAGTAGGATAAATATAAATCAGGAATGTTCCGTGAAATAGTTGCCCTATTAGATTTGGGGATCCACAGATAGAAACTTAGAGGTCTCTCAATGTTGTAAGACATACGGATAAGTAAAAAATCAATGACAACCCCAAATTGTCAGTAATACTGAAGGGAACAATGTGTTAAAATACTAACCAGGGACACGTAGGTTTTTTCTTCCTGGGCTGATCTGGGAAAGAAAATACCAGTATCTGAGCGAATAGAGAAGTGTTCTGTAACTTAAAAGAAGTGGTGGGAAAGTGGAAAGGCGTTCCTGCCTTAGTGCCTGTTATGTTTTCCTTAGGCCACTAAGCATTCCGTGTGTATTATCATTTCTCTGATGCAAATTCATCACCCATGTTCCCATTTTCTCTATATGTTTTATTTGTTTAAACCTTCTTTTATTAAAATTTACTCTTTTATCTCTACAGCTTTTCTAATACCCATGCCCTGCCCCACCCATATAACCCTGGAGCTCATTTTTCTCATGTAATAAATTCTGTTAACTTCTCAGGCTAGGAAAGAAAGTGTAAATTTCTTCTACCTGTTATTAAAAGATACAATGAAAAGGCCTAAATTAGCAAGTAGTTCTGAGCTGGGTACAGAACCTTTGGGTTCCTCGAGGGCCTGGTAATTATTTTCCCTAATTTTAATCATCACTACTTCCTATGTCCATGTGTCTCCTACCTTAGATTCTTCTCCTGATTCAGGTGCCCTGAGGTCTAGAATCACCTTTCTCTCTCCTTTGCAATCACTGGCAACAAATATGTAACAGAAGTCTTCTTTCTTAAATCTCCTTTGGCCATAAATGATCTAAGGGTCACTCTTGTACGGGCAGTGGCTGCAGCCACTGTCTTCCTGGTTTCAGGACAGAAGTTGCTGCTTTCTCTCACTGTTTCTACTTCATATGACTGAAGAGTGAAACAGACTTTTCCTTTTATTACCCAAAACCCTGCAAGGACAAGGCTGCAAGTTATAATAAGACATCAAAAGCTCAGGGACATACCAGACAAAATTGAGAATGTATAAATAATGATAAATGTGGTTAGGTTCAAAGCCTCGGGCTCAAATACAGATCAGCATTGAAAGGTTCTGGGAAGCTTCTTAGCCCCCATTGTCACTGTTGTGAGCTTCAGTCTATCCTGGGAAGACTTACCTCAGGATGTCTGCTTTACTTCGACTCCATACTCACTGAGCACTAACCACACACACACACACACACACACACACACACACACACACACACCCCTCCAAAACAGAAGCTTTTTTCCTTTACTCCATTCTGTCAAGTTAACCTAATTCCTAATATTTTGTACCAGAATGGGCCTAGTCTGAGTATGACTAAGAGAGTAAGTATTAACTTCCTTCAAGAGAATCATGACACTCATCCAGAGGTGCATGGGTATTTTTTTTCATTTGTTTAAAAAATTACACTCAACTAAAACATTTTGTGCATGCTCTAGTGTTCAATTCTAAATTCCCCAAGAAGACCATCTCGGCAATCTAATCTCTATTTTCCTCAGAAAAGCACAGTTATTTTTTGCCTTTTTCTCCCACATGCACAATCTCTTGGTTACTTCTGTTTGGCATTCTCTCAAAAATGAAATGAAGTGAAAATACTGGTACTCCAGAAAGAGCACAATTCATAGAAACAAAAAACATAAACACAGAATAGTTTAGGAATATGGCAGTTTAACTCATTTTTAAGACACATTTTTAATTTCAGTATTGGAACTTTTAGGCCCAATCTCTTGTCTTGATTCATTGGTTAGTTCCAGAGGTGAAGGAACAAAGAGAGTATAGTAAGCCTTTTTGTGTTTTTGTTCTTTTCATAATCATTTGGAGGAAAGAAGGATACTTTCTTTACTCCTTTCGAGACTATGACACCCACAATTTCTCTTACTCTTTTTCAATTTCTCTGAAAGTCTCTTTCTCTCGGCATATCTCATTCTTACAAGAACTTTTCTGTGATGAAGGATGTGGAAATTATCTCCCTAACACCTTCTGGGTGTCTCTGAGTCCATGGTTGTTAAATATCCTATGCAGATATAAACAGTTCTAAGTGTCTACTATGTACAATGACCTGAGAAGAAAAATAAAAAATATAAAAACTTCTGCCCTCAGCAATTCAAAATATAGTGGTAAAACCATAAACTGTAATGTGTTGTCTATATCCTGATAATATACCCAGAGTAATTATGAAAACACTTTCATACAAAAGGAAGCAACAGGGTTTATTTCAGGTAGTCAAGTCTAAAATTAATTAACAAGAAATTATATAGAATTAAGGAAATGTGTACAAGTTAGAAGGTTCTAGAAATCCTTCAGAGATATCTTACTAGCTATGATTAGAAAACAAATGTCTGATCAGTGCTTTACTTTCCTAAGTGCTTCCGCATTATATATTGTATCATTAACATCCAAGGAACTCTGTGCATTGGTCTATTGTTCTATTGGTCCCAGGAGTTCTAACACAAGGAATAATTACCTACTCATTGATTTATTTCATTTAATAAATATTTCTTCACTGCCTATAGAGGAACTTTAAGCACAGTACTCATGTGGGATAGTACTAAATAGGCAGAAATGTTTATACAGCATAGAGAATTAGTGTGATGGATAAGAAATGTGAAAAATGTGGAGGGGGTTGAAAAGATTCCCTTAGCCAATTTTATAAAGTTCATTGAAGCCAGTGTCAAAAATGGTCACAAGTGATATCTAAGCATTAAACTGTGTCTGAAGGAAGTGTGGGGACTAGTTTTGAGACAGATGAAAGAAATAGGTTATTTCTTAGAGCAAGAACACCTGATGGAGTCTAGTGTTAGGGGCTACATGTGCAGGCAAGGAACATAGAAAAAAAAGAAAACTTAAGTGTCTTGAGCAAACATTATGTCTCTAATTGAGCACATCATATTTTGAGTAGCTGTAGGAAATGGATCAGAGCATTAGGCTGAAGGCTATGTCTTAGGTTTGAGGTCCTCCCTAGAGCCCCTGTAATGCCGGAATCTTCTCCATATTTCAGAACTCTTTGGAAAGACCTATGCTTTGGAGGTAGAAATGTCAGCTTTTAATGATTGTGGTCCCCTTCCTTTTCTCACTTCCCTTGACCTCCTTGTATAAGACACAAGAGCTCCCTGTACATAGATCCTCATGGATGTCCCTATACCCCCAGAGGAGAAAATAATAATAATAAAATAAGTGAAATGAATCAAGAAGTTGAGCTGAAAGTTCTTTATTAGGCAGATGCCAGACCCTTGAGAATGGGCATTACTTCCCCAAGTTAAGAAGTCAGAATCTGGAGAAAGAGAGTTTTCCAAAGGTCACCAGGACACAGGCCAGGACTCAGTGGTACTTGTGAGCCAGGGCAGTGGCAACACCAAGTGCGAGCTTCTGGAAGGCACCCTGCACCTGGGGGGTGAATTCCTTGCCAAAGTGACGAGCCAGCACAACCACCAGCACGTTGCCCAGGAGCTGTGGGGAAGACATATACAATGATTAGTGGCTTGGCTTTGGGGAAAGTGGGCCAACAATAATTTTTTCCTGCCTACACTTAAGCCCAAGTTGATCCTCAGGTTATCCTCACCAGCATAAATGAGTAAATATTTGCATGTCTATATATAAATAAATGCATATATATTTATGATAAATATTATATACATTAATAACTGATTAATTAGTGAGATGATGTACTATCTGCAGCAACTATGCTGCCCTAATTCCTACTTCTTGTCTTTTCATCCTAAAATATTGACTTTCTTTTCCTTTCCATTGAGTATGGATGCTGTAAAGTTCAGACTATTTTTCAATTTTCAAATTATTTATTTATAGCCTCTAGAATAACAGTAAAAGTCATCTCTCCACTTTGAGGAGAGATGAGTCTTTTCATCCCCCTTATGGAGGAATTTTCTAAATGTAGAGGCAGCAGGTGAAAGTTAATATATATAATTTGAGCACTGGCTAGGGAGAAGGAAATTGGGGTGGGGAAAAAGAAAGAGATGAAAAAATAAGACATTAGAGAAGCAGCTTGATAAAAAAAAAGTTTGTGAGACAGAAAACAGTATTATATTGAAAGAAAAAATATAAAACTATATACATTTTGAAAGGCATTAAATAATGAAATATGGTAAGGTTAAAAGGAACCTGGAAGAACGGGTAGGTGAAGAACCAAAGAGAAAGCCTAGAAAGTGAAAAGCAAAAAGTAGAACATCTCCTAGACTCACCTTGAAGTTCTCAGGATCCACGTGCAGCTTGTCACAATGCAGTTCACTCAGGCTAGCAAAGGTGCCCTTCAGGTTGTCGAGATTCTTCAGACCCTCGCCGAAGGAGTTCAGCACTTTCTTGCCATGGGCCTTCACCTTACTATTGCCCATCACAGCAGCGGCATTGGACAGGTCCCCAAAGGAGGTGAAGAACCTCTGAGTCCAGGGGTAGACCACCAGCAGCCTGAGGGGTGAATGCAGCACAGAAGACAGAGGGAGTCAGGGCCTGTCAGAAACTCACACACCCAGCTTCCACTCGCTCTCCTTCTGCCTGGATACCTACCTGCCCAGGGCCTCACCACCAACCTCATCCACATTCACCTTGCCCCACAGGCCAGAGACAGCGGCCTTCTCGTCAGCAGTCAGATGCACCATGGTGGCTGTTTGTGTAGTTGCTAGTGAACACGGTTGTGTCAGAAGCAAGTGTAAGCACCAGCTAACCCTGCTCTTCTTTTATGTCCTGCCCTGGCCCCTGCCCTCCCAGCTCCTGTGAGCAGATTGGCCCAGGCCAGGGTGTGGTTCTGCAGAGTGAGGACTCAATGATGACAGTTATGCCTGTCCTTGCCAGTTCTGGCACTGGCTTGGGAGTCTGACTTTAGACCCTCAGCCCTCTCTCTAGGCATCTCCCAGCTCCTTTGAGCAGATTAGTTCAGGACACTCAGACTTTCATTGGTTTGTGAGAATATGTGGGAATATTCATTCTCAATTCCCTTCACCTGGCCTTCTAGGTCTTTTGTATCTTGACTCTTACCCTATACTCATCTCCTGACCTCATCTCCTTTGGCAGTTAGTTCTACAAATATACTCCTAGTCTCATTCATGAATAAACGTTTTAATCTGATATGGTGAGGTGTATCTTAGTGTTTAATTCATCCAATTATTTCATTTTGTAGATAAGAAAATTAAGTCCTAGAAAGCAAAAATTTAATCAAGTAGACTCTTTATGGAGCTTTTCTATGTCTCTAGAGATAATTTTAATTTGCCTTTTTTCTGTTACTTGGGTAAATACAGTTAAAACACTCTTTTTTCCATTTCTTCCTTAAAATGAATGCCCATTAGAATAATGAAAAATAATAAACATTGTTTCTTTACCAACTACTAAAATAGATTTGGGAGCATAAATGATAATGGAGGAAATCTAATAAAGAAAAATATCTGATACCTAGAACATAATTGTTTAAACTGATGATCTGCCAGCCTGCTTGGCTAAGTGGTTGAGCATCAACCTATGAACCAGGAGGTCAAAGTTTGATTCTCTGTCAGGGCACATGCCTAGGTTGCAGGTTCCATCCCCAGTGAAGGGCATATAGGAGGCATCCAATCAATGATTCTCTCTCATCATTGATGTTTCTATCTCTCCCTCTCCCTTCTTCTCTGAAATCAATAAAAATATACATTTTAAAAATACTTATGATCTGACTAAAGTAAGAATGCAGATAAATTGAAAAGAAAGGAAAGGTAAGGTAAGGAAAGGAAAAGAAAGGAAAGGAAAGGAAAGGAAAGGAAAGGAAAGGAAAGGAAAGATTTACCTTATTTAGCCAGATTAAGCCTGAAGCCTGATAGGGGTCAGGGAAAGAAATTCCAGTGGAGAAATTTCTCCAGCTATGCTCTCAAAGAAAAATAAAATGGAAAGAAGGTAGAAAGGAGGAAGGAGGAAAACAATTCAAAGGAAGAGAATGAAATTAAATGTAAAAAGAAGAGAAAATAATATCAAGTTTGGATGGAGTATCTCAGTGATTGAACATTGACCTATGAACCAAGAGGTCACAGTTCAATTCCCAGTCAGGGCACATGCCTGGGTTGTGAGCTCAGTCCCCTGTAGGGGGTGTGGAGGAGGGAACTGGCCAATGATTCTCTCTCTTCATTGATATTTCTATCTCTCTCCCCCTTTCCTCTGAAATCAATAAAAAAATATATTTTTTAAAAAATGTTTAAAAGTAACCACACAATAATTCAAACTACATGATTTTTATATAAAAATGTGAACAGTGTGACTATAATTCAGATCATAAGGGGAGGGGATTATATGATAGAAGGGTACAGAGGAGCCATAAATGATCTTTAAATTCAGTTACAGAATATTTTTCTTTAACCTTAAGCCGGGAAATAAAAGTTTGAAAATTTCAAGGAAGGGGGTGTCATGATTTGAATTGTATTTTTTAAGAATAATTCTGACCATGGCTGGTGTGGCTCAGTTGGTTAGAGCTTCATCCCATTCATATGAGGGATCAGGTGTTTGATTCCAGTCAGGGCACATGCCCAGGTTGTAGGTTCTGTCCCTGGTCAGAGCAAGTATGGGAGGCAATCAATCTATGTTTCTCTCTCCCTCTCTCTCTCCATCTTTTTCTCTCCCCCCACTTCTCTCTCTCTCTCTCTCTCTCTCTCTCTCTCTCTCTCTCTCTCTCTCATCAATGCAAAACATATCCTCAGGTGAGGATTACAAACAAAACAAAACAAAAAAATTGTTCTGGCTTCAGTGTATAAATGGATTTTAGGGGTAGAATAAGTAAGAGACAAAAAGGATGGTATTGTAGTAAAGGAGGGAAGTAAAAAATGCCATCTGTATGTTTAGGCTTAAGCAACGGATGATGTATTAGTTGCTGAAGTGAGGTACGAAAGAAGAAGGCTAAGGTAGCAGGAATAAGTTAGCAAGAGATCAGGGGTTCAGTCTTGGACATACTATATTTGATGTGCTCCGGAACAATCCAAAATTGGATGTGAAGCACATAGTTAGATTTATCGGTCTTGAGCTCAGATAAAATACAACCAATTTAAGAATACACAGTGAAACAGGGCACAGAGGCACACATCATAATACATGGTATAAATAAGGGGTGGGGAGCTTTTTTTTTCTGCCAAGGGCCATTTGGGTAGTTATAACACCATTTGTGGGCCAAACAAAATTACTAACTTAAAAATTTGCCTCTTATATTGGGTCAAACATTTATTTAACTTGCCCCTAATGTTTGGCAGGGTCAGACCCAATGATTTCTGGGGCCTTATATGGCCTGCAGGCCAGATGTTCCCCACTCCTGGTATAAACCATCACCACTACCTTTCAAAAATGACAGACAATGCAGCCTATAAATACCTCCTTAAGAACTTGGAATGTATTTGTGAAATTAGAATCATTATCACATTTTACAAACCAAGAATTTTTAAATAATACTTTGCAAGTCAATGGGGATGTAATTTGATCTTTATTCATTATACCCCAAAGCCCTGACTCTTCACTTCTATGCTAAGGACTTGGGTACAGGAATTTTTAAATTAAAAAAAAAATGTTTTTACTCCCCAGTGACCAGACATTATATAACTTAACTAGAGACCCTGTGCACAAAAATTTGTGCACTGGCCAGGTGTGTGGGGGGGTATCCCTCAGCCCCACTTGTGCCCTCTCACAGTCTGGGACCCCAGGGAGATAATGACCTGCTGGCTTAGGCCCGCTTCCGGGTGGCAGAGGGCAGGCCCAATCCCTAGGTACCTGCCCCGCAGCCCCTGGTCGGGCTCAGAGCAGGGCGGATCGGGAGGTTGCGATGCCACCCCCAGTCACACTCAGGGTAGGGCTGATTGCGTGGTTGGGGCACCGTCCCCTGTCATACTCAAGGCAGGGCCGATGGGGAGGTTGCAGCACCACACCCTGTCATGCACAGAGCAGTGCGGATCAGGGGGTTGTGGTGCCACCCCTGTCACATACAGAGCCGGCAGATCAGGGGGTTAGGGCGCTGGCCCCTGTCACGCACAGAGCAGGGCCCATGACGGGGTTGGGGAGCTCCCCGCTGTCATGCACAGAGCAGGGCCGATCAGGGGGTTGGGGAGCTCCCCCCTATCAGGCACAGAACAGGGCCGATCAGGGGGTTGGGGCGCCTTCCCCTGTCACGAACAGAGCAGGGCGGATAGGGAGGTTGTGGCCCCGCGCCCTGTCACACACAGAGCCACAGGGCGATCAGGGGGTTTGGGCGCTGCCCCCTGTCACGCTGCTCCAGGGGACAGGAGGCCTCGCGGCTCCGCTGATCCCAGTGCTGGGAAGCCTTGCAGCTCCGCTGATCCCAGTGCTGAGAGGCATATTACCCTTTTACTATATAGGATAGAGGCCTGGTGCATGGGTGGGGGCTGGCTGGTTTGCCCTGAAGGGTGTCCAGGATCAGGGTGGGGGTCCTGCTGGGGGGCCTGATCAGCCTGGATGAGGGGATGATGGCTGTTTGCAGCTGGTCACACCCCCTTCAGAGTGGGAATCCAATGGGGTGCCTGGCCAGTCTGGGCGAGGGGCTGAGGGCCATTTTCAGGCTGGCGGGTGACTGAAGCTCCCAACCTCTCCTTTTTTTCTGTTTTTTTTTTTTGTCTTGTTTTTTTTTTTTTATTTTTTTTTATTCTGGGATTTATTTACCTTCTATGGCTGTCACTGGAACTGAGAGCTGGCTTTAGCTCTGAGGCTTGGCTCCAGCTCTGAGACCTCTGCTGCTGAAAGCAGGTATCTTGGTTTGTTTGGCTTCTATAATTGAAACATTGTTGCCATCACTGCTGCTCTAAGCTCTGAGGCCGAAGCTGGATGAAAGCAGGTTTCTGGAGCTTGTTTAGCTTCTATAATTGCAACATTGTTTCTTAGACTGCAGCTCAGAAACCAGCAGCGACAGGCGGGGAATGTTGGCTTCCTCCTTCACTGGAGCAAGCAAGCCTCCTGTTCACTGCAGCTGCCTGGCTGCTGGCCGCCATCTTGGTTGCCAGTTAATTTGCATATCGCCCTGATTAGCCAATGGGAAGGGTAGCGAAGTTATGGTTAATTACCATGTTTGTCTATTATTAGATAGGATATGTGATCATCCCAATAAATCCCACACCCATCTAACACCATGCCTAGTTATTAGAATATTATTGACTGTATATCCTATGCTATACTTTGCATCCCCATAACTATTCTGTAACAACCACTTTCTTCTCCTTCTTCTTCTTTTTCTTTTCTTTAATCTTTATTGTTGAGATTATTGCAGATGTCTCTCCCCCCCATAGCTCCCATCTACCCAGTTTCCACCCCACCCCAGGCCCTTACCACCCTATTGTTTGTATCCATAGGTAATGCATACATGCATATAAGATCTTTGTCTAATCTCTTCTTGCACCCCCCCTGTACTTATTATTGTAGTTATGCAATTCAGTCAGAAAGGCAATACACTTACTGCAATCACAAAAGTTATTTTTTAATCATTTTTAATTTTTTAATTATAGTTGATATACCATATTAGATTAATTTCAGGTGTAAACTCCAGTAATTAGACATTACATAACTTACTAAGTGATCATCCTGATAAATCTTGCACCCATCTAACACCATGCCTAGTTATTAGAATATTATTGACTGTATATCCTATGTTATACTTTGCATCCCCATAACTATTCTGTAACAACCAATTTCTTCTCCTTCTTCTTCTTCTTCTTCTTCTTCTTCTTCTTCTTCTCCTCCTCCTCCTTCTCCTCCTCCTCCTCCTCCTCCTCCTTCTCCTCCTCCT
>NW_006288438.1:133214-137622 GCF_000327345.1 Myotis davidii
CCTCCTTCTTCTTCTTTTTCTTTTCTTTAATCTTTATTGTTGAGATTATTGCAGATGTCTCTCCCCCCCATAGCTCCCATCTACCCAGTTTCCACCCCACCCCAGGCCCTTACCACCCTATTGTTTGTATCCATAGGTAATGCATACATGCATATAAGATCTTTGTCTAATCTCTTCTTGCACCCCCCCACACTCCTTCGCTCTGAGAATCATTAGTCTGTTTCATTCCCATACCCCTGATTCTATTCCATTCACCAGTTTATTCTGTTCATCAGATTTTTTATTCATTGGATTTTTAGATTCACTTGTTGATAGATATGTATTTGTCGTCACTTTATTGTTCATAATTTTTTATCTTTACCTTTTTCTTCTTCTTCCTCTTCTTAAAGAATACCCTTCAGCATTTCATATAATACTGGTTTGGTGGTGATGAACTCCTTTAGCTTTTTCTTCTCTGTGAAGCTCTTTATCTGACCTTCAATTCTAAATGATAGCTTTTCTGCGTAGAGTAATCTTGGTTGTAGGTTCTTGCTGTTCATCATTTGACATGTTTCTTTGTCTCCAAATTTTGGCTGCTTCCCTGTGTTTGTTTCTATGTATTGGGTAGCTGCTAAGTCTCCTTGAGTTGATAGAGATTGTGTAGAAGGTGTCCTACAGGGCCCAGAGGTTCAGCTTCCCCAGTCACCAGAGGTGAACACTCTTGGTACACCCCTTTGTGAGCTGTGTGCACAGTTTTGTTGTAGTTGAGCCTTGATTGCTGTTGGTGTCATTGGGAGGAATTGACCTCCAGGCCAATTGGCTGTGGGGACCAGCTCCACTGCAGTGGGAGAGCTGCTGTGCAGGAGACACCCTTACAGAGCAGAACTTGCTTCAGCGGGGCTTTGGTACTCACTGAGTCTGCTCCTTGAGTGTGTCACTTATGGATATGAAGAGTTGAAATCTGGTGTGGTCTCACACTGACCACTGGGTACACTGGCTCTTGGTTTTCCAGGGACGTGCAAAGTCAGCCACTGCCTGAGGCCACCCAGCAGGAGCTACGGAGATATCTGCAGATTCCTCCTCTTTGTATCAGGTTTGGAAGTGCCCAGAAGAGGCCCATCTGTGAAGCAAGGCAGGCTGGTGCTGGTGCTGGCTTTGGGCCTTTTATTGATAGGTTTGGTGATCCCTGACCCAGCTGCAATTTGTTTGACAGGTATTAGACTGAGAAAGGATAGGTCATTCATATGCAAAAGCCACCGTGCACAGCTTGGGTGGGGTTGTAAATTGGGTGGGGCAGGGTCTCAGGGAATCACCAGAGCAGAGCAAACAGAAATGGCTACCAGTCAGCCCAGCACCAGGGAGGTCCCAGCATGGGAACAATGACCTCTGCGAGCACCTCCGTCTGGAAGGAAGCTGCCCCTGAGTTCCTGCCCCAATGCCAGACAGCCCAGTTTCTCCCGTATGTGTCTGGGTCCCCCAGAGCCTTGTCTGGCACTAGAGCTGAGAGAAAGCAGAAGCTTATAAATTCAGTTCATGGTGCTGGCCTTTTAAAAGGAGCAGCTGGGTCTCCAGCAGCCTGTGTGTCACTGAGCCCCAATCCAAACTAGTTTTTACAGTTCATATTTCTTGTTGCCTGTAGGGCCTTCTTTCCCCAGCTCTAGGACCCTGGGCTGAGCATTTGGTGTAGGGCAGGTACCCCTCACTCCGCCTGGCAGCCTCCACAGAGGTGATCTCCCTTGAGATTAAAAAAGCAGCACACCTGGGTGCCAGACCAGCCCGTTCTGCATCTCTGCACCTCCTACCAGTCTCAGTGTGCTTTCTTCTTTACCTCTCTAGTTGTAGTACTTCCACTCAGCCAGATTTCCCGTGGTTCTGGATAATAGTTGTTCTGTATTTTAGTTGTAATTTTGATGTGGTTGTGGGAAGCAGAAAGTACAGGTGCTTACCTATGCGACCATCTTGGTTCTTCTCTCCAATTTGTACTTCTTAATCCCTTCACCTCTTATAGGCCCCCAACCTCCCTTCTATTTAGCAGCCAACAAAAATTTCTCTGTATCATTTTGCTTGCTCATTTTGTTTGTAGATTCAATCGTTGATAGATATGTATTGATTGCCATTTTATTGTTCATGTTTTTGATTTCTTCTTCTTCTTCTTCTTCTTCTTCTTCTTCTTCTTCTTCTTCTTCTTCTTCTTCTTCTTCTTCTCCTTCTTCCTCTTCTTCTGTTCAATAAGACCCTTTAGCATTTCACATACTTTTTGTTTGATGGAGATGAACTCCTTTAGGGTACAGGAATTTGAAGTGATTTCTACAAAAGTTGTTGTGCTCAGAGCCATATCCAACCAAGAGACTTCTAGGCATTTTCTGTTTTGTCAATAGATTTTCTTCTTTTTACCAGACAGGAAACCTGGCTTTCATTTGTGACTTCTCCATTCTCTATTTTACTGTGTATTAAGTTCTATGGAATATTTGCTACAATGGTTCCTTACTTATTTTTTCTTAGTTTCATTGTGTCTGCAAGTTCAGTCCTTTACCTATCACTTTACTATAATCACAGCAAACCCCGATGGCTATGCTCAAGATAGGTGCTATGTTTTAAATTATATAACCACATGTGGATCAGTTTCCCACAAATTCCCTATTTTTATGTCCCTCTCCTTTAAAATATGGCCCTTGACTGGGTCTGTGGGAAGCTGCAACTTCACTACATTACAACTGATAAAAATATTTCTTATGTTAAATGGAAATGAACTATAGCTTAAAACGAGTTCTATTATAAATTTATACAAATAACTAGAGGCCCGGTGCATGAAATTTACCCCTAACTGCCCCCCTCCCAGGCCTGGTTGCCCCTTACTGCCCCACCTGCCAGCCTGGTCATCCCCAACTGCCCCCCTCTGTTGGCCTGTTTCCCCCAACTGCCCCCCTCTGCTGCCCTGGTCACCCCCAACCGCTCCCCTCTGCTGGCCTTGTCACCCCTAATTTCCCCCCATTACTGGCCTGGTTGGCCCTCACTGCCCCCCCTGCAGACCTGGTCACTCCCAACTGCCCCTTGCCAGCCTGGTTGCCCCCAACTGCCCCCCCTGCCAGCCTGGTGGCCCCACTCAGCCTGCTGTTCAGTTGTTTGGTCACCCCCTCACTAACCCCCCTGCCAGCCTGGTTGCCCCACGCAGTCTGCTGTTGGGTCGTCCGTCTGGTTGTTTTGGTCATGACAGCCCCCAGCTTTTTATATACTAGGATAACATACATGGGACTCATACTAAGTCCTAGCATGCCCTACTCACAATCAACTATTGCATTGTATGTCTTAAGAGTACCTTTATTAACTCCCTTTTTCTAAAGACATTGTCCAGTTCAAGAACCTACTTTCATTCCTAGAAGTAACTGCTCCATTGGAGCCACTCTTATATTATAGAGCCTCACAAGAATTTCTTCTTTATCATCCCCAAACTACCAATCTAATACTCTCATTATCATAAGAGTGCTTTATTTTAGCTGAATCAACATAAAAGACAAACAGAAAGAGAAGACAAGGATATTTTTTATAAGGCATAAGTTTTATTTTATTTTTATCATATAGGAGTTAAGTCTGGAGGCAAAGGCATTGGTCCCATTTTTCAGGAGGTGGACTCTTGGAATATAGGACCTTCTGGTAGGCACTCACAGAGTTGGACAGGTGACTCAGTGGTACTTGTAGGCCAGAGCATTAGCCACAGCAGTTGTCAGCTTCTGCCAGGCAGCCTGCATCTGGGGGGTAAACTCCTTGCCGAACTGTGTTGCCAAGACAATCAATATCATATTGCCTAGGAGCTGGGGAGAGATTGGGGATAAAAAGAAATTAGCATATTGTAAACAGAAGACCAAAATATGGACAGTACCCATTGAACAACTTGAAGGGTCATGATCCCACACAAGTGCATCATTATGGGCTTGATGTTGGCTTCAGTTCCCAATTGTGTACTGCTATTGGGTTCAATGCTTCTCTTATTTGTCCTGCCAGTTCATCACCCTAGAACTTTGCTATGATATTGCTATAAAATGCTTCTTTCCTTCAGAGTATCTTTCTTTTTTATTAAAATATGATTATAGTGCTGCAAGGTGTCTCAATATGAGCAATCTAAGTCCCTAGATATTACATATATGTAAATTATTTGCATACTTACATGACAAAGAATGCTGTGCTATGTATACAACAGCATTTCATCACTGCTAATAGGGGAAGTGGGAAGGAACACAGCCATCCATTGAAAAGATTGCTCTTACTTTGCCCTACTTAGTTCTGGTTCTATCATCAAGAACCATGCAGCGATATAATCATCCATATTTATAGAAAATTTAAATTAACCAAGGCAAGATGCTTTCTACCTGGCTCAATTTGTATTTTCTAAGCCAAAAACATTTAGCTCAGTTTTGGCCACTGCTTTTCACAA
>NW_006288439.1:0-1456 GCF_000327345.1 Myotis davidii
CAGGACAGGAGCAAGGAGGACAGGAACCTTGGAGAGGGGCCGGGACAGTGAAGACCCTGTGAGCCAGAGCACATACTCCAAGCCTCTCTTGGCCAGAGGGACCAGGACCCTGGGCAGGGATGGTGGTTGCCAAGGAAAGTTTTACCCTTGAAGCCCAGCATTGGCCATCTCCCTGGAGGGGCTCCGGGTCTCCGCAGAGCCTCTCGGAATATGAAGGAGTCCAGGAATCTGAGGGACTGCAGTCAGCAGCACCTTAGGGGGAGGCGGGGGGGCCGGAGGGGAGGCTGGGAGCAGGTGTGTGATGGCCAGAATGCTGTGCGCGGCCAGCAGCCTGGGCATTGGGTCCTTCTTGTGACGCGAAGACACTGCAGGATTCTGACTGTGACGCCAATGGTTGCTCCAGACTCTGCCTTGGCGGTGATGGCAGCAGCCTCTGCCCCTTTGCTGGCGCTATGTGGCCCCTGTTGGTGCTGCTGCTGTTGGGCTTGGCGAGCTGCGGTGAGTGGCCCTGATCCTGGCTCTGCGGATCCCGTCTCCTGCCTCCACGGTGCCCCTCTGGTCTCTCCCAGGAGAGGGTGGCTGGTGCGGGACGCACCTTTCACTGCAGGACCAGCGCGAAAGTGGGAGGCCCCGCGGGTACTCAGGCGCCTCCTTCCTTCATTCCCTCTCCCTCCTCTTCGTCTTCCCGGGGGACAGCGGGCTCATCTCCTTCCCCTGCTCTCGCCTCCAGAGGCACCCAGGGAGGAAGACTCAACACCGCGCACCTCGAGCGAAAATTAGAGAGAAAGGGCTCCTTCCTTGGGAAGTGGGTGGCAGCTGTTAGGGTCCCGCTCTTTGGCACCCCTCTTCCCTCCTAGGCGCTTAAATGCACTGGGGATGAAGGTGGGACAGTGGGAGAGCCTGGTCTTCTAGCGATTGAAGTGCGCATTTTGGCGAAGCCTGCGAGATGGTTTTATTTTCCCTGTTTGCCCTCCCACATGAACATACCAGGTAAGGGAGACATACCTGATACAATTCAGTTTTATTTCCAACACACCATTTAATTAGAAGAATCCCCCTCCCGCCTCTTTTTTAGTTTATTAAACCCTAGAAATAGACTTCCTGGAAACTCTCTCAACCTCCCGCCCCACCAACCACTTTAAAACAGTCCAAAGAGCACATTCAAGTTTCCCCCTGTACTTGGGGAACCATTTAACGGCAATGGATTTCCCTTGAAATAGAAAGACAACTTGCAGCTAAGTGGAATTTGGTGTTTTTCTACACCAAAGGCCTTTTGGCCCCAAGCTTTTGGAAACTATTTATGTTTAAAAACATGTGCTCCATAAAAACTGAGGAAAGCACGTGATTTTTTTTTTTTTGGTGTGGCTCTATAGGCTATGCCTGTCACATTTCACATGCAAAGACCCTTTTGTTAACTTTTTCTAAGATTCAAATTGTGTTTGAACAACTGTACAAC
>NW_006288439.1:2062-5036 GCF_000327345.1 Myotis davidii
TCCAGAGTTCCAGGAAGGTCACATTGGCATTGAGGTCATGTCCTTTTCCTCTGAGCTTGGGCCCAATACATGCTGGCTCCAAACTGCCAACTGTCAGTCTGTGCTGCCCTTAGAGAGGAGGTCTGAAGAGAAATTTGGTCTAACCCTTGTTCAGAGCAGGCCATGCCCCAGCAAATCATTTAATTTCCTACACAACACTTTCAGATTCATTTACAAATGACTAATGATCAAATGCCATTTGCTGGTAGCTACTAAAGTTTCAGTTGACCTTTGCAGTAAAATAAGTTATCTAAAATGCCCATTCCATCTAATTACAGCCAAACTATATAACACCCTGTATTGGTTTACAAGATGTAGAATGAATTCTTATGTGTTCCATCCATCCCCCATGCCCCACATGTCAAATTATACTTTATTTGAAAGCACATCAACATTTTCAGTGGAATTCAAAAACTGGTAAATAAAACCTTACTCAAATAATGAGTAGGTATATGAACTGTCAGTAGTTGAATGATTTTTCGAAGTGAATTTTTAAAATCAAGGGTATACATGATTAAAAAACAAGTTTATTGTCTAAGCATAGTAATAATTTGGCTTGCTCTCAATAAGATGTTTTCTTTTCTCCTAAAAATATATTACTTTTAAACACATATTTCTATTTGGAGGAAGTAACCGCCTATTTAAAAGTCCTTATTTATGGGGCTGCCCCAGCGGTTTAAAGGCAGTGTGTTAAAGCACTAAACGAAATGTCTGCTATTAGGACATTTGCTCATGGTGTCATCTGTATTTTGGCAGATGTTTTATCTTTGCCACTGAATTGTTAATGAAGATTTGAAAAGTTAGGTTCTAAATATGAAAAATACGTGTCTTTCCCCAAATCAATAAATATTCTGAATCCAAAATTATCACTCATATTATTAAAACTGTGTGTATTCCTTAATGTTGATTCAACTATGGCTAGTATAGGCATTGCTTTTAATACATTAATGATATTTTTGTGACACAATTTTTATAAAGCCATTAACCTAACTTTTAGGTTTTGCTCTCATAACTATTTATACAAGATTTTAAAATTCTATATTTTTATATCTTGTGCCCAATAGAGTGCACTTGGGCTGCCATGAAGTTACTTTCACTTGTACAGCTTTATTTTCTTTGATAAAAGAAGAAGAACAATAGTGTAGAATCAATTTTGCTAAACTCATTGTAATACTAAACTAAAAGTACAGAGCACCCAGGATATTTGATTCTGACAGACCTATATTAAACAATAGAACCTGGATTTCCCTTCTGTGGTTATGTGGAATTAAGGCAGGAATTAGAGTTGATACCCTCCTCTACTTTCTTCCATACCCATGGAGGAGTTGTATATGACTCCATATCTGGTCAACCCAGGGATTGAAAATATTTATGCATATTTCAATATGTGTCACACTGATGGATTAAAAGAAAAGGCAGGGAATTGGGCAAGTGCAAGGTCTATCAAAATGTTTTTACCTGTTTCAAGCCACATATGAGCCCTCTTGCTATTTTTCATGCACTTTGCAAGGCCTTCCTGGACATAGAGATGAATTTCAGATTCTATGCCTCTTAATAATATAAAATGCAGTTACTAGGTAGCAGGGATTTTGTTGTTTTTAATCCTTCACTGGTATTTAATATATTTTCAGTGCTTAATAAGGCCTTAATACTGGATGTTACTCAATTTAAACTGCCCTTCCCCCTATAATTCTAGCTCAACCAGTGCACTTCTTGTAAGGCCACATTACAATTTAGAGGCTATTAATTTGAGTCAGAACTAGACACTCTGGAGACACCCCACTTTACCCCAGACCTTGTTTGATCTTTATTGAGGAGAGATCTAACTAAACCCTCTTTTTTCTTTTTTTACCTTAATTCTAACCCAATTCAGTTTGAAGCTCCAGTTTTTCATTCCAGGGTCAAGGTCTATGGCAAAACAGATTCATTTCTAGCAGGTATATTTACTCATTAGCTTTGCTTCATTTATCTTAGTGACTGCTGGGATTTCTTACCCCATTCCTGAACAGCCATTCCTAGCAGACAATTATTTTCCTACTCTACTTCAAAAAAAAAAAGTAGTTATGTGTGGTGTAGATTCTTTCAACTTCCCGCCCACCATTTCTAAACTTAGCTATATCATCTTAGGTAACATTCATCAGTTTCTCCATTCTCACCCAGTTTCAGAAGTATACATATTCACCTTTATGAGGAAAATATCACCTATCTATATTCTTTCACTTTCACCACCTAGGAGACCTACCTAATCAATTTATTTCTTCAGTTTTATATCTTAGATCTTTCTCCGTTGGTTCTTTCACCATAGCTTGCAGACATGCTTAAGTTTTACCCCATATAATAAATAAATAAATACAACAAGAAAGCCCACTACATGGGAGAACATATTTGCCAGTGTTAACACTGATAAGGGTTTAATCTCCAACATTTATAGGGAACTCATACAACTTAACAAAAGGGAGATAACAATCCAATCAAAAAATGGGCAAAGGACCTAAATAGACACTTTTCAAAAGAGGACATTCAGAAAGCCAAGAGACATAGGAAAACATGCTCAAAGTCACTAATCATCTGAGAGATGCAAATCAAAACAACAATGAGGTATCATCTCACACCTGTCAGAATGGCTATCATCAACAAATCAACAAACAACAAGTGCTGGAGAGGATGCGAAGAAAAGGGAACATTCGTGCACTGCTGGTGGGAATGCAGACTGGTGCAGCCACTATGGAAGACAGTATAAAGTTTCCTCAAAAAACTAAAAATGGAACTCCCATTTGACCCAGTGATCCCACTTCTAGGAATATATCCCAAGAAATCAGAAACACCAATCAGGAAGAATATACGTACCCTATGTTCATAGCAGCACAATTTACCATAGCGAAGATCTGGAAACAGCCTAAGTGCCCATCAGCAGATGAATGGATTAGAAAACTGC
>NW_006288439.1:5496-6495 GCF_000327345.1 Myotis davidii
ATGGACATAAGACACTGGGGGCAGAGGAGGCTGGGGGAATGTCAAGGACGGGGGGAGGAGACATATGTAATATTTTTTGTAATACTTTAAGCAATAAAACAAAATTTAAAAAAATAAATAAATAAATAAAAATTAATTAATTAATAATTTAATTAATACAAGAAGAACCAAAAAAATATTACCCTGTTCCTGTCACCACAGTTCTTCCAATATCACCTTCTCAATCTGTTCTCTTTGACTGTCAAATTTAATGAAAGAATAATTGCCTCTCCTTTCTCCCTTCCCATTTATTCCCAATGCAGTATGACTTCTCATCCCACTAGTCTATTGACATTTTCCAGATACAGTACCCAGTGGTGTAATTTTTCATCTAGAGGCTCTTTGTACTTATCACACTTGACATCTATGTTGCTCATATCAAGAAATTTTCTTAACTATAGTGGAGGTTTTGCTGAGTCACCTACTTCTCGCACTACTACTCACTTCCTTAGTTTGTTCCTTTTTAACTATTTGCCCCATAATCACTGGCATTCTCCAACATTCAATTCTCTGATACCTGCTCCGTTACTTTGAAAGGATTCTCTGAACAATCATATTTATGCTCAAGATTTCAATTATTAGCTATATTCTTGGTCTCTGAAGCTTTCACATACTTAGCAAATGCTCAATAAATGGCAGCTAGAGTTGACTAACTTTGTCTCTTCCTGCAAAATTAAGGAACTCTTCCATCTCATCTGCAACTGACTTAGTTGAAATTTTGCACTGAAATATGTAGGTTCATGATTCCATAATCAGGTCTATAGAAGTAAGAAGTGGGGGGTTCTCTTGAAATATGGAAGAAAAATGAATCCTCTCTGATATGAATGTTTGTATTCCTTTCTTGGGACTCAGACTTTAACTTTTTCACATTCATAAGTAATGTAATGAGGCATACTTGCTGGACCCTGGGTTTAATCCATAGGCTACAAAATAAAGACATTGTCCTTGCTTTTCTACCTT
>NW_006288439.1:6584-10089 GCF_000327345.1 Myotis davidii
CAGGGACTAAGGCTTGAGCCAATGTCTGACTCTAAAATATGTGCTCTGACCTATACACCCAGAGAAGGGTATGATCTTCTAGGCTGGGGGAACAAGTGCAAAGGCATGGACATGAGAGAAATAATTCAGAACCCATGATTTTGGAAAACACAATTGGAAATCCAGGTTTTGCCTGGGGATCCTAGTGCAGGGATGGCTAGACGTGTAGAGAACTGGGCAGAAGTGAGCTTGTGAACCACAAGCTTGGTTCAGACTGCAAATTCCCAGAAACATAACAATTTGCACCTCCCAGTCAGAGGTTTAGATCATTGTGTAAAAATGCTGTTTTGCCCAGTTTTTAGAGTACTACCTGCATATGTACAGCACAGCATTGTTGAGAGGGCACCTGTCCATGTATTTGCTCCTTTGATACTTGCCACAATTCTGTGAAGCTGTCTGGTGTTCATTTCTGATCCGTGAAGTAGGCCGGTGTTCATTTTTGATCCTTTGCTTGCAGAGCATAAACTAAGGCCTAGAAAAGTTACGTGAATTGCTTAAGATCACATACTGACAAGGGACAGGTAGCATTTATACTGAGGCTTTCTGAACCTTGTTCAGTTCATATTTTACTATGCATCCTAGCATTCAACCCAATGGGCATTTAAAAAGTACTGTGTTCATAGAATAATAACATATTATGTTCTTGAGTTTTATTCCCAATTTGAGTAAAGGGAAGAAATTGTAAGGATGAGCTGTTAAAGTTGATATTTATATTTGTTAGTACTTTGTATTGTTGTTTTCAGGGAAAATCCAACTAACTACTTATAGAGAAGAGTTAATAAATGGCTGAAAAATATAGAAGAGAACTACAATTTCTCTACAATTTTCACATTTTAGATGAAAGATGAGTGATTGCAATTACCTTCCCAATCTCTATTTCATAAGGCAACTGGTAGTTTATCCTATTGAGAAGCATTTAATAGTATATACCTACTTAACAGAAATATCTGTTCTTGATTTCAACTATTTTGCAGCTTTATTTTGAGTGGTTTATGGTTTTTAGGAGGAAGGAATACCTGTAAAATGCATTTGGAAATTATTGTTCTGTAGTTTCAATTAAATTTGAGAGTGAGAAAATGCCTTTCAATTGTATATATCTCTTTATAGTATTTGCATACCAAATGTCCATTGCTGTCTGTATTTTGCAATGGGATATAACTAGATAATATTTTTTTGTCCTTAGCATTCTAAGACTTTCTATCTTAGATGTAAGAAGTGATTCATCTGATTTACTTTTTATATTAAAGTACAATATAGCTCAACACATTGCTTGGAAATGCAACCTAACGATAGAGATAAACTTCATATGGGCTTAGCAAGTTCTGTTTGGAGAGAGTATATAGAAATTGAGACAATATAATATTTGATTTAATTTTCTGTTAAAAAATTTTCCATGGTAAGAACAATATTTTTCTACGTACATCAGTGAGCAACAATGATTTCTTCAAAGCTTCTGAAGCCAAATATACAACTGCATGTTCCAACACAGGTTGCTGAGTTTATTACCAATACTC
This sequence comes from Myotis davidii, assembly GCF_000327345.1. Taxonomy (NCBI): domain Eukaryota; kingdom Metazoa; phylum Chordata; class Mammalia; order Chiroptera; family Vespertilionidae; genus Myotis; species Myotis davidii. The sequence goes on from NW_006288439.1 coordinate 8,138, forward strand.
TTGGTAATGTGTACTGTGTATTACTGAAAATGAATAAAGAATAGTTACAATGGTGTATACCGTCTTTGCAGGTTAATACTAAAATACATTGTTTCACTTTTTTACCTGGCCTGCCTTCTGGCTATAGCTGCACTGCATACTTAAGGGGGCAATTGAAGCATAGATCTTTTATCTTAAGGATTTGTAACATACCTAAGACCTTACTTTATAGAATTCTATAGTGAAATGAAACTATTTTCTTTTTCTTTTCTAGGTTCAGCTCAGCTAATATTTAATATAACCGACTCTGTAGAATACACCAAAGATAATAAAACTATTCTCATCCCATGCATAGTCAATAATTTGGGGTCAAAGAGCCTTGAAGAAATGTTTGTAAAGTGGAAATTCAGAGATAAACAAATTTTCTACTATGATGGATATAAAGATGAATCCAAGTCCACCAGTGACTTTTCGAGTGCACACATCGTATCAGACACACTGCTATCAGGCAATGCCTCATTGATTATGGACAAGAGCGATGCTGTCCCAGGAAACTACACTTGTGAAGTAACAGAATTAACTAGAGAAGGCGAAACCACCATAGAACTAAAATATCGTATTGGTAAGAATTTCATAATCTTCCCTTTTATTTGTCCTGCAGTGGCCTAATACTATGAGAAATGGGGCACAATGGGCAAATAAAAATTCTTAGCATCGAGAATAGGCTGTCAAACTTCGTAAGACAGCCAGGCTGTATTGCTAATGGCTCGGGCCCCGAGAGCTGGACTTTTCCCAACTCCTTCACTCATTGGTGAAATCGGTCAATGGCGTAGTGTCAATTATGTAAAACTCATGTCCAAATGTTGCAACAGAACATGAAGAAATTACTTCCAGGGCTATCTGCAACCTCAGAATGGATTAGGCACCCACCCACTCACCACTATCTCCCAAACTGAAACATTCCAACTCAGCTTTTGAGCAGGACAAGTGGTTCAACATCACAGCTGCAGGGTGCTAAGAGGCAGCCTAGGGAGGAAGCTCTGCATTGCTTCTGCAGAGATTTGTTAGAAGGAGAATCACAAAATTAAAATCAGGCCATAATGATGTTTCCTTGAGGTTTCCTGCTATGGTGTTTGTTCTATTTTTTGGTCAAGATGAGGGAGAGCTAGGGATCCAATAGAATTAATTAGAATTCAGCCTTGGTTATAGCACCATGATTGTGCCCTTCTTCACAGACTTGGGCTGGGGAGTTGCATAAAGCAGTAAAGCTAGCTGAAGTAAACAGTCTGCTTTCTTTCTAGTCCTTGCCATGCCAGCTGATTACTTTAGCCACATACAGGTGCATACTGACTTTCTATTTTGAAAGCTCTATTTAGAACCACTAGTCATATTACTGCTCTCAGGAATTGACGAGCCTTTGAGAACCTATGCTTTAGATGGGATAAGATCATTCAGTTGAATCAACTATTTGCCTTCTATTCTTCTAGAATTTCCTGTTATGAAATGTCTATTACCAGATTGGGAATGGGGTGTTTATTCTGATGGAATACTTTGACATTGTTTAGGATTAGGAATCAGGATATCTGATTCTGCAACTTAACTATTTGCCTCTATTGAACTTGAGAAGTTACTTCACTGGGCCCAAATTACCTCATCTCTACAATGGGGATGAAAAGAGATTCCTGCTTTCATGTATTCTCCAGTCTAAGAAGCATCATGAGATTCCCTGTGTACCAGTCCTTTGCAAACCAAAGTACAGTGCTTTACAAATGTTAGGTGTCGTCCTGGGACATTTATTTTATGAAGTTGAATGAGTTGTTGAAGCTGGGTGTCATGAAAGGGGTGTCTGTGTGGTGCAGCATGGACAGGAGATGGCTAAGAGCAGAATTTGGAAGGCTTTTCTGCTCAAAAATCTCTCCATATTGAAAATCTCATTAACTCACAGTGGGAGAGGGAGATTTTGGAGTAGAGTG
>NW_006288439.1:10372-17352 GCF_000327345.1 Myotis davidii
CTGAAAAAATATGAACTCTGCTAGTTGTTGGGGCCATTACAATGCAAAAGTGGTGTTTTGTTGTAGAGAGTGTAGATGATTCTACCAGAGGTCTCAGACATTTGGCTGTACACCCATCTTTATTTTTTGAAATCATTATAGAATCACATGAAGTTTCAAAGATTGAACAGAAAAGTGCTGTGTACTCTTACCCAACTTTCCTCAGTGGTTACATTTTATGTAACAGAAGTTAAATGCCAAAACCACCCAGTTCACAATGTTAAATTGTGTATATATTTCTTTTTCTTTTTATCACATGTGTGCATTTCTGTAATGACCACCACAATCAGAATATAGAACTAACCCATTAATACAAATATCTGCCTCATGCAAGCCCTTTAGAGTCACCAGCTCCCTTGCTTTCCCTAACCTGTTAAGCACAAATTGTTCTCCATATCAATACTTTGGTCATTTCAAAAATGTTATATATAAGTATGTAACCTTTTGAGACTGGCTTTTTTTTTCCAATCAGCACAATGCTGTTGAGACCTATTCATGCAACAGCATCATGTAGAAATTTCTCTCTCTGTGTCTCTCTCTTCCCCACCTCTCTCTCTCTCTCTCTCTCTCTCTATCTATCTCTCTCTCTCTCTCTCTCTTTCTCTCATATTCCACGCTATGGGTATATCACACCTTGTTGAACTGTCCACCTACTATAGCACGTCTTGGTTGTTTTCAGTTGTTTTGTGCTATTGCTCATGACATTTCTATAAATAACCATGTACAGTTTTTTATGTGGACATAGTCCTCGTTTCTATGGATAAATGCATAGAAGTACAACTAATGGGTCGTACGTATTAATAGGCTTAGCTTTTGAAGAAACTGCCTACCTGTATTTCAGAGTGCTTTTTCCATTGAACAGTCCCATCACCAACATCCTTGTCAGCATCTGGTGTTGTCACTTCTTTGCACCATTTCTTAAGGGAAAAGAAAAAAACTACTCTGCCCCAAATGGTTAACGGAAGCAGGTTCTTGCAAAGTTATTTTGAAAAATTTACTCATCATGTAAATTCTGGGGATTTAGGCAGTGGAATCCATTTTTACTGTTGTGCTTTTGTTGAAGATATAGACATAAATGAAAACTAGAAAATGCTTAATAGAGAATTCTACCTAGTAGAATGTGGATTAATGGTGGCCAATTTTTGTTCCCTTTTGGGGAGCACAAGTACTAAATATGTGAAAATATTCTAATTGAGATACAGTTTCATATCTCTCTGGTAGCTGTGTAGTCTATAGTACAATGGAAGCGGCACAGAACTTAAATTTAGAATGCCTTTTTTTTCTGTACTTCACCATTTTATAATTTAAGAAAACTTATGGTCATGTGACACAACAATCCTGGGAATGAAATCCATCCTATTCACAGTCCCACCTGAACTGCAAGGGAATGAAATTATAAAAGGCTGATTGGAAGGATTCTGGGTTTGATGAAATAACTGAGGCTATAGCCAATTCAGTGCCTCAGAAAAGCCATCACAATCCTAAAATGTCAAGTTAGTATGTGGCTTGAATTTTAGTGTAACTTTTAATGTGAACTTCGTTTGTGGAAACTGATGTTCTCTGTGTTTGTGAAGGTTTACCATGCACAGGCGTACCTCAGATATGCTGCAGGTTCTGTTCTAGACCACAATAAAATGAGTAATGCGATAGAGCAAGCTGCAATCTTTTTGCTGGTGGAGGGTTTGTCCTTCAATTAGTAAAAAAGTCAACATCAATGAAGCACAATAAGCAAAGCACAATAAAATGAGGTATGCCTGTATATATTTGAAGAAGCCCACTAAATTGATTGGATGATGTATTCATTTTTTGGTTATCCTATTTTGTACACAGTGGCAAGAGAAATGAAGTGGTGGGGTTTTATAATATTTCAGCTTGGCAACAAAATTTAAATAGTCTCTTAATGACATTTCCTTGCCTTTTCACTAAAGAGGTTTATCTTCCTGGGTGACACTCGACCTGACCACGAATTGGGAGAGAGTAATAGGCACAGTTGTCAGTGACAGAGGAGTGAGGGGAATGACAGCATGGATGACCTTGGCTTCTTTTTCCTAATTCTAAGTGGTTTCATAGAAAAAGCTTGGGTTTCTCCCCATAATCTCATTTGGTTTTTGAACATCAGAGTCAACAATCTTCCAACTCTTCTCACCTTAACAAGTTAGACAGATACAGCAGAGATTTGTAGCAGTGATTTTAAACTGAGAGCAGCATGGGCAACACCCCCATCCCCAAACACACAAACACACACATACACTTAGCATGGGGAATATATTAAAATCTTGGGGTGGAATCTGAGACTGAGGACTGTGTGAAGTTTGAATAAACCCCTGGTGATTCTGATAGGCTTCATTTAAGAATCACTTAGACCCGAGATCAGCAAACTGCGGCTCACGAGCCACATGCGGCTCTTAGGCCCCTTGAGTGTGGCTCTTCCTAAGCCTTAGGAGTACCCTAATTAAGTTAATAACAATGTACCTACCTATATAGTTTAAAATATTTGGCTCTCAAAAGAAATTTTAATCATTGTATTGTTGATATTTGGCTCAGTTGACTAATGAGTTTGCCGACCACTGATAGGCCATATTTTGTGTTTTGTAATCCCACCCTCTTCTGTCATTGAAATATCTCTCACACTTACTTCTGCACAGAGGCTTGGAGTCATCTAGGCTATTTTGCCATCTAACTCAGGAATTGCTTCTATCACACCCCAGGTTATTGGTCATTCAAACTTTTTACCTACATGCTTGACATGATGAGACTGTTACTTCCTAAAAGTCTCTTATCAGGCCGTTCCAGTTCTGTACATCAAGCTAAAGTTTGCAATCCTGTAAGTTCCCACTTACTAGGAGGGCTATAGTGGTTCTCTCCCAAGTTTATTCTTCTCTAAGGTAAAATCCCCCTCCCCAACCATCAAAAATCATCTCAGCTAGTTTCCCAAAAGCTGAGGTGGTCACCCAGATGGTCTCTTATTCACCTGACTTAAGAGTACTACATTTTCTATTTTTGTTAATCCTCACCAGATTATATTTTTCCCATTGCTTTATTTTTTAGAGAATGGAATGTGGAAAGGTAGAAGGGAGAGAGGGATAAAGGGAGAGAAAAAGAAAGAAAGGGAGGGAGAGAGAAAGAGAATCATCCATGTGACAGAGACACATCCAACACATGCTCTGAGGGGGTGGGGATCAAACCTGCAATCAAGGTTCATGTGGTTGGCAAGCAAACCAAGGACCCTTCCCCTCTCAAACTGATGCTCTAACCTCTTAGCGACTCTTGCCAGGGCAAGGTCATTCCATTTTTTGCACAAAACTACATTAGGGACTTAGCTTCAGCAGCTCCCAGTATAAAACAGAGCGTCATTCCCACTCTAAGTGTGAAGGTGGGGACAGTCCTTCCTGATCACTCTTCAGTGTTAAGGGGTCCTTTGGTCTCAGGGACAGCTGACAGCATTATTGAGCCAACCAGCTGCCCTGTGGTACACAGTATCCCCAATGCTCTACGTCTGGTGGGTGATTCTTTCATATCCATATACCCAGCAGTTGGAGGAGAATCCAACAGTCCCTCAGGGTGTCTAAGTGGCCATTTACATCATGACCACCATAATTACCAACCATTGTGTTAGTGAGGTTTCTCCTTTACTTTCTTTTTTTTAATCATTAAAAAATAAAACTATCAAAATTTCACTAGAGCAATGCTTGCCTCCAGTCACATCAACACATTTATTAAACTCCTTCTGTTTGAGCCATTGAGTTTGAAGTATTAGAAAAGGGAATACGTAATAAACTCTCAGATTTTAAAAATATGATAATGTCGAAGGAAAGAGGCTTACACAAGGAAACCATGAAAAGTGATATAGTATATAATGCACTGAGAGTGGAAATGTTATTTCCTGGGTTTTATTACTATGAGGATGGAATTGATGGAGGAGATGCCATGGGTAGAGGATTTGGAGAAGTGGGGTATTGTGGTGGGAAATTGCTTTCTTCTCCAGCAGGTAAGAGAAAAACAACCAAAGGAGCAGACAGGCTATGCAGCCATTAGAGTAGCCACCAGAGACTGACTTTGTGACAAGAGAGTTCATCATTTAGAATAAATGTTACTGGCAGTTTTAAAAGGTCTTTGCTTCAGTTTGAATGTTGTGCATTTGTCATTCAGTGAGATATTGAAAGGAAGTGAAGGCATTAATCAAAAACCATATATGCATAACACAGACCACTGTGTGGTGATAGCCAGAAGTAAAGAGGTGGGGGGTGGGGGGCAGGAGGTTGTCAGAGGGAAAAGGGAAGAGGGAATGGAGACAGAAGGCTGTAGAGTGTAGATGATATTTTATTCAGTTACACTCTTGAATCCTGTATAGTTTTGGGAACCAATGTCACTCTGATAAATTTTTTTAAAAAATTTATTTTTTCTTTACGGAAGGTCTTCTTTATGATGTAGCTCGTAGCACATTTTGAATCCATTTTTTTCAAACCTGAGAGGACAGTGGAGGGAGGATCCTGGGGCCCAGGATGGAGCAAAAAGGAGGACAGGAACCTTGGAGAGGGGTGGGGACAGTGAAGACCCAGTGAGAGAAGGAACACACTCCAATCCTCTCATGGAGAGGAGGGCCACCCTAGTGTGCGGATGGTGGTGGGCAAGGTCTTCACCTCCTGGCTGGGGTCTTGGCTGAGCCTTAGGGGATGAGAAGGAGTCCAGGAATCTGAGGGTCTCCCTTCAGTGGCCACATTGGCTGGGCTGGGAGCAAGTGTCAGTGGGGAGAGCTCCAGAGCAAAACCAATAGCCTGGACAGTGGGTCCAGCTTGTGAAGGGCAGCAATGCAGCAGGGTTCTGACTGTGAAGCTGGTGGCCGCTCTAGATGCTGCCCTGGTGGTGATGGAGGTGGCAACTGCCCCTTTGCCAGCGTGATGTGGTCCCTGTTGGTGCTGCTTCTGCTGGGATTTGTGAGCTGAGGTGAATGGCCCCTATCCTGGCTCTGCAGATGGAGTCTCTGTCTCCTTGGCCCTGCTTGCCCAGGCATGAAAGTTGGAGGCCTACTGGTACTCAGGCTCCCTCCTCCCTCTCCCTCCCCCACTCCTTCTCCCTTCTTCCCTTCCTCCCTTAATCCCTCTCTCCCTCCCTCCCTTCCTCCCTCTCTTCCTTTCTTCCTCCCTCCCACCCTCCCTCCCTTACTTCTTTTCCTTCCTCTTCATCTTACCAGGTAACAGACAGCTCATCTCCTTCCCCTGCTCTCAGCCTCCCTCCCTCCCTCCCTCCTTTCCCTCCTCCCTCCCTCTCTACCTTCCTCCCTTCTCCCTCCTTTCCTTCCTCTTCCTCCTCTTCATCTTACCAGGTTAAAGACAGCTCATCTCCTTCCCCTGCTCTTAGCCTCCAGACACAGGCACCTAGGAAGACTCCACACCTTGCACCTCGCGTGGAAATTAACTAGAGAGAAAGGGCGCAATCAGAGGGGAGTGGTTGGCAGCTGTTATGGTTCCCTCTCTTTGGCACTCCTCTTCCTTACTAAGTGCTTAAATGCACTGGGGATGAAGTCGGGGAGGCAGGCAGTGGAAGAGCCTGGTCTCCTGCGATGGCAGTGCACATTTTGGCGAAATCTGCAAGATGGTTTTATTTTCCCTGTTTGCCCGCCCACATGAACATAGGAGGTAAGGGAGACATACCTGATACAGTTAAGTTTTATTTCCAACACACCATTTAATCAGAAGAATTCCCCCCAACACCCCTATTTTTAATTAATGAAACCCTGGAAATAGACTTCCTGGAAACTCTCTTAACCTCCGGCCCCACCAACCACTTTAAAACAGTCCACAGAGCACATTCAAGTTTCCCCCTGTATTTGGGGACCAGTTTAACTGCAATGGATTTCGCTTGAAATAGGAAGACAACTGTAATAGTTAAGATCATGTATTATAAGCACTCATTTACATATAATATTAATATGGTCAAGCCCCTATAAAGTCATAGAATTCAGAATTTATGTTATCTTAGTGTACTAAGTTAATAACCTGAAAAAGAAAAACAATAGAGGCCTTATGCACTTGAGCTATGTTAATTCTCTATAATAAAAGTGTAATGTGCAAATGGATCAAACTGTTGAATGACTGGTTTGTGGGGGGCAGGATCTGTGAGCAGCCTGAGCCAGGCCAACAAAGGCTTAAGCCAACAGGAGAGGGAGGACACAATGATGGGGAGGAGGGGGAGCAGCAGAGACCAGCAGTGGCTGAGGGGCAATGGGGGTGGGGGGACGGACAGAGCCAGGGGAGGGGTTCCCCAGATCATCCTTCAGGTTGCCTCCCTCAGAAGGAGGCTTGCTGCAGAAGCAGCTATGGGGGTGGGCCGGCTGCTGGCCTGCCAGTGCATTCCCCTGATCTGCCACATGGTTACCTCCCTCAGAGGGAGGCCAGACTGCAGCATAGGAGGGAGCAGTCTGGAGCCTTCAGTCAGACATCCCCTGAGAGCACCTGGACTGCAAGAGGGCACAGGCCAGGCTGAGGAAACCCACCCCAGTGCACAATTTTTGTTCACAGGGCCTCTAGTTGTTATATAAAAACCAATGGATTTCTGTGTGTTTAATATTTAGTTATAAAAGGGCATCTGTGAAGAGATGCTAACAGCCCTAGAGCACAAGAAGTTATAAATCAAGGTATTTGAGAGACTGAGTTTAGACTTTAGAAGGAGGAAGACAGTCCATGGTCTTTTATGGTCATTTTTACTCAGATTTTGCTTTTGCTTTTGTTACCAGTTGGGATTACTGCCTGGGACTTTGGTTCTTTTTGTCGATGCAGAAAAGAGTTTAAGGTCAACAGAAAATAAAAGTAAAGCAAAATGAGATTGAAAATACATTCCAAATGAGGCACCAGTCAGTCAACAGAGTGTGGGAGACAAAATGGTGAGAGCAGCCAATGGCAGGGCTGGTGTGGGTCACTGGGAAGTCAGAGGAAAGGGGCCTT
>NW_006288439.1:18256-28032 GCF_000327345.1 Myotis davidii
AGGTCCTTTGCCCATTTTTTGATTGGATTGTTTATCTTCCTTTTGTTAAGTTGTGTGAGTTCCCTAAAAATTTTGGAGATTAGGCCCTTATCAGATATGACATTGGCAAATATGTTTTCCCACACAGTGGGTTTTCTCGTTGTTTTGTTGATGGTTTCTTTTGCTGTGCAGAAGCTTTTTATTTTGATGTAGTCTCATGGGGTCCTTTAGAGGTTAGGGGATATGTGCCTGTGGGGAAAGCAAGTGGAAGGGAATGGCTTGAAATTGCTCCCTGGAGGTGGAGTGCATGCTAGAGAGAGCATGGCCCATAGCTCCTGGGTTCTAAAGAGGGATTGTATGTGTGGAGCCTTTCATTTGCATTCAGGGATGATTGACTGAAACTATCTTTCTTCTGGGCATGCCCTTACCCTTAATGTATACAGAAAACCAACAAGGGGTGGGATCAAAGCTTAAAAAGGAAATACTATACAACAAAAGGGTAATATACAAATTGACCCTAAAAGCAGAATGACTGAGAATCACTGGTCAGTATGACACACACTGACCACCAGAGGGCAGATGCTCTATGCAGGAGCTGCCCCCTGGTAGTCACTATGCTCCCACAGTGGGTGCTCTGCTCAGCCACAAGCCAGGCTGATGGCTGCCAGCACAGTGGTGGTGGCGGGAGCCTCTCCCGCCTCAGCAGCACTAAGGATGTCTGACTGCAGCTTAGGCCTGCTCCCCACTGGCAAATGGACATCCCCTGAGGGCTCCTGGGTTGCCAGAGGGATGTCTGACTGCAAGCTTAGGCCCAATACCCCGAGGAGCAGGCCTAAGGCAACAGGTGGACATCCCCCAAGCAGTTCCAGACTGCAAAAGGGCACAGGTCGGGCTGAGAGACTGCCCCCCCCCAAGTGCACACATTTTGTGCCCCTGGGCCTCTAGTATTATTATAATTAGTCAAGAGTTCCATGAAGGTCACATTGGCATTGAGGTCATGTCCTTTTCCTCTGAGCTTGGGCTCAATACAGGCAGGTCCAAACCTGCCAACTGTCAGGCTGATGGCAACTCATTGAATTTCCTACACAACACTTTCAGATTCATTTACAAGACTGGTAGTCAAATGCCATTTACTGGTAGCCACTATAGTTTCAGTTGATCTTAGTAGTAAAATAAGTTATCTAGAATGTCCATTCCATCTAATTACAGCAAACTCTAACCCCCTGTATTGGTTTACAAGATGCAGAATGAATTATTATGCTCCATCCCTCCCTCATGCCCATATGTCAAGTTATACTTTGTTTAAAAGTACATCAACATTTTCAGTGGAATTCAAAAACTAGTAAATAAAATCTTAAATAATGAGTAAGTATATGAACTGTCAGTAGTTGAATGATTTTTCAAATAGTTTTTAAAATCAAGGGTACACATGATTAAAAAACAAATTTATTGTCTAAGCATAGTAGTAATCTGGCTTGCTTTCAATAAGATGTTTTCTTTTTTCCTAAAAAATATATTACTTTTAGTGCTTTGTTTCTTTCAGGGAAAATTCAACTAGCTACTTAGAGAGGAGAGTTAATAAATGGCTGAAAAATATGGAAGAGAACTACAATTTCTCTACAATCTTGCACATTTTAGGTGAAAGATGAGTGATTGCAATTACCTTCCCAACCCCTATTTTGTAAGACAACTGGTAGTTTATCCTATTGAGAAGTGTTTAATAGGATATACCTACTTAATAGCAACATTTGTCTTTTATTTCATCTGTTTGTTAGGTTTATATTGAGTGATTTATGGTTTTTAGGAGGAAGGAATACCTGTAAAATGCATTTGGAAATTGTTGTTCTATAGTTTCAATGAAATTTGAGAAGATGCCTTTCAATTGTATATATCTCTTTATAGTATTTGCATACCAAATGTCCATTGCTGTCTGTATTTTGCAATGGGAGATAGAGAATATTTTTTGTCCTTAGCATTCTAAGACTTTCAATCTTAGATGTAAGATGTGATGTGATTCGTCTGATTAACTTTTTATATTAAAGTACAATATAGCTCAACATATTGCTTGGAAATGCAACCTAAAGATAGAGATAAACTTCATATGGTTTAGCAAGTTCTGTTTGGAGGGAGTATATAGAAATTGAGACAATATAATATTTGGTTTGATTTTCTGTTCAAAAATTTTCCATGGTAAGAACAATATTTTTCTACTTACATCAGTAAGCAACAATGATTCCTTCAAAGCTTCTGAAGCCAAATATACACCTGCATGCTCCAACACAGGTTGCTGAGTTTATTACCAATACTCTTGGTAATGTATGTTGTGTATTACTGAGAATAACAAGGAAAAGTTACAATGGTCTCTACCATCTGTGCAGGTTAATATTAAAATAACTTGTTTCACTTCTTCACCTGGCCTGCCTTCTTTCTGTAATTACACTATTTACTTAAGGAGACAATTGAAACATCGCTGTTTTATCTTAAGGATTTATAACATACCTAAGACCTTACCCTATAGAATTCTATAGTGAAATGAAACTATTTTCTTTTTCTTTTCCAGTTAAAACTCAGCTATTATTTAAAACAATCAAATCTGTAGAATACACCAATGACAACAAAACTGTTCTTATCCCATGCTTAATCACTAATTCAGAGGCAAAGAGCCTGAAAGAAATGTTGGTGAAGTGGAAATTCAAAGACAAATACATTTTCACCTATGATGGAGAGAAAAATGAAGCCCACCCCAACAGTGAATTTTCGAGTTCATACATCGTACCAGACGCACTACTAACAGGCAATGCCTCTTTGATGATGGACAAGAGCCATGCTGTCCCAGGAATTTATACTTGTGAAGTATCAGAATTAAGTAAAGAAGGCGAAACCACCATAGAACTAAAATATCCTGTTGGTAAGAATTTTATAATCTTTTATTTGTCCTGCAGTTGCCTAATCCTATTAGAAATGGGGCTAGGGGCTCCTTTGAATCAAAAAGCAGTTTATGACTAATAAGTGATTATGTAGCCAAAACCGGTTTGGCTCAGTGGATAGAGCGTCGGCTTGCGGACTGAAAGGTCCCAGGTTCGATTCCGGTCAAGGGCATGTACCTGGGTTGCCGGCCCATCCCCAATGGGAGATGGGCAGGAGGCAGCTGATCGATGTTTCTCTCTCATCGATGTTTCTAACTCTCTATCTCTCTCCCTTCCTCTCTGTAAAAAATCAATAAAATATATTTAAAAAAAATAAGTGATTATGTAATGTTTAGCAGCTTTAAAAATTATGAGATTTACTTGTTGTTCTACTTTTCATAATAAAACTCCTTTGCTGTGTTATTTGTGTATTGTCAGGTTCTCAAAATTTGTTCCAAGAACTGTTCTGCTGTTGTAGGGGGCCTGGTGTCATTTAATCTGCATTTCTGTTTGCTGCTATCAAAAGTACAGTATTTCATGTGAATAATTTTCCATGATCTTTCCGATGATGTAGCTTTTTTCATTACCTGTACTTTATTCAAAGGCTGAAAAATTCCAGCCATGCTACAGCTAGAAATGATAGATTAGAAGGAGAATCATGAAGTCAAAAATGACGTCGCCACGATGATTCCTTGAGGTTTCCTGCTATGGTGTTTGTTCTATTTCTTGGTCAAGATGAGGGAGAGCCAGGGATCCAATAGAATTAATTTGAATTCAGCCTTGGTTATAGCACCATGATTGTGCCCTTCTTCATAGACATGGGCTGGTGAGTTGCATAAAGCAGTAAAGCTAGCTGAAGTAAACAATCTGCTTTCTTTTCTAGTCCTTGCCATGCCAGCTGATTACTTTAACCACATACGGGTGCATACTGACTTTCTATTTTGAAAGCATTACTTCACTGGGTCCAAATTACCTCATCTCTATAATGGGGATGAAAAGCGATCCCTGCTTTATGTATTCTCCAGTCTAACAAGCATCATGAGATCCCTTGTGTACAGTACTTTGTAAACCAAAGTACTTTTCAAATGTTAGTCGTCTTCCTGGGACATTTATTTTATGAAGTGAGGTACTGAGGTGTTGAAGATAGAGTGTCATGAGAAGGGGTGTCTGTGTAGTGCAGCATGGGCAGGAGAGGTGTTTGAGCAGAATTTGGAAGGCTTTTCTGCTCAAAAATCTCTCCTACATTGGAAATTTCATTAACTCACAATTGGGGAGGGATATTTTGGAATAGAGTGTAGGTCACTGGGAAGAGAATTGTAAACTCGAGACTTAAAGGCCATGAGATGGGAGGAAGGTGGATGGGAAGGGAATACCAATCTCTGGAATAAAGACAAAGTTTGTAATTTTCTGTGTGATTGTTTCATCTTTGTTTTCATAGTCCCCTGATAAAATATGAACTCTGCTTACTGTTGGGGCCGTTAAAATGTGAAAGTGGTGTTTTGTTCTAGAGAATATAGAAGATTCTACCAGAGGTCTCAGACATTTGGCTTACACCCATCTTTATTTTTTGAAATAGTTATAGAATCACATGAAGTTTCAAAGATTGAATGGAGAGGTCCTGTGTAATTTTACACAGCTTCCCCAGTGGTTACATTTTATGTAACAGTAGTTAAATGCCAAAAGCAAACAGTTCACATTGGTACAATGTGTATATATTTATTTTTCTTTTTATCATTTGTGTACATTTCTGTAATGAACACCACAATCAAAATATAGAACCATTCCATTAACACAAATATCTGCCTCATGCAAGCCCTTTATAGTCACCTGCTCCCTTACTATCCCTAAGTTGGAAAGCGCAATTTGTTCTCCATATCAATACTTTGGTCATTTCAAAAATAAATAAATAATTATATAATATGTAAATCAATTACACACACACACACACACACACACACACACACACACACCAACCAGAACTGAGGAACTACCAGCATTACCGGAATGACTAGTGGCTATGACCTGCACTGGGAGGCCAAGCAGCCAGATCCAGGCAACAATCAGCACTCCCACCCTCCCTGCTCAATGCTCCAAGCTGGCAAGGCCCTGATCAGCCACTGCATCACATTGATAAGGGGTGGGGCTGGCTGGCCAACTGCACCCAGCCCCACGCCCCCGCCTGCCCTGCCCAATCAGCCCCCATTGAGGCAGGTCTGCAAGACCCCACCCATGCATAAATTTGTGCACTGGGCCTCTAGTGTTAAATATAAGTATGTAACCTTTTTTAAAAATATATTTTATTGAATTTTTTACAGAGAGGAAGGGAGAGGGATAGAGAATCAGAAACATCGATGAGAGAGAAACATCAATCAGCTGCCTCCTGCACACACCCTACTGGGGATGTTCCAGCAACCAAGGTACATGCCCTTGACCCGAATCAAATATGGGACCTTTCAGTTCACAGGCCAATGCTCTATGCACTGAGCCAAACCAGTTAGGGCTATGTAACCTTTTGAGACAGGCTTTTTTTTTTTTTAAATTAAGCACAATGCCCTTGATATCTATTCATGCAATAGCTTCATGTAGCAATTTCTCTCTCTCTCTCTCTCTTTGCCTCTCTCTTTCTCTCTCTCTCTTATTCCACACTATGCATATATCACACCTTATTGAACCATCCACCTACTATAGCACGTCTTGGTTGCTTTCAGTTGTTTTGTGCTATTACTCATGACATTTCTATAAATAATCATGTATAGTTTTTATGTGGACATAGTCTTCATTTATTTGGATAAACACACAGAATTGCAACTACTGGGTCGTATGTAAGTACATGCTTAGTTTTTGAAGAAACTGCCAAACTGTATTACAGAGTGGTTGTTCCATTGTTAATTCCCATCAGCAACATAAGAGTGATGTAGTTCCCCCACATCCTTGCCAGCATCTGGTGTTGTCATAGATTTGCACCATTTTTTAAGGGAAAAGAAAGAATCTCCTCTGCCCAAAATGGTTTATTGAAGCAGGTTCCTGCAAAGTTATTCTGATGAATTTACTCACCATGTGATTCCTGGGGATTTAGGCAATGGAATCCATTTTTACTGTTGTGTTTTGTTTTGTTTTGTGTTTTTTTTTTTTTTGAAAATATAGACATAAATGAGAACTAGAAATTGCTTAATAGAGAATTCTACCTAGTGGAATATGGATTAATGGAGGCCAATCTTTATTCCCTTTGAGGGAGCACAAGGACTAAATATGTGAAAATATTCTCATTGAGATAGTTTCATATCTCTCTGGTACCTGTGCAGACTATATATAGTACAATGGAAGCGGCATAAAACTTAAATTTAGAAAGCTTTTTTCTGTACTTCACCATTTTGTAATTTAAGAAAACTTAGGTAAGAAATTCAACTTTTCTGGTCATTAGTATTATGTGTAAAATGGGGATACTATCTTCATCAAAAGATTGTTTGGAATGTAAATATGTTTATCTTACTTTCAAAAGATTAATGAGTGCTTACTATGTGACAGGCACTATACTAGGCCCTTTGGATTTGATGGTGACTAAATCAGGACCCCTGATTTCAGTGAACTGATAACAGTTTAAATAAGAGGAATAAAATGACATAAAATTTATTTGAGCACATGCCAGGTATTTTATATAGGGTCCTATGACTTCAGGAACGTTGGAAGATTGATATAGGTCTTATCATTCAACAGCAGAGAGATTTAGGGTTCTTGTTCAAAGTCAGAGTCATAGCCAGGATGTTAACCTAGTGCTATCTTCACAACCCAGTATATTTTTTAGCCTATGATATATAGTTTCTGTTAAAACCCGTTGTACAAAATCAAATACTAAATGTAATCCTATCTAATAATAGACAAACATGGTAATTGACCATACCTCCGCTACGCTTCCCATTGGCTAATCAGCAGGATATGCAAATTAACTGCCAACAAAGATGGCGGCCGGCAGCCATGCAGCTGAAGTGAACATGAAGCTTGCTTGCTCCAGTGATGGAGGAAGCCATGGTTCCCCGCCTTCCATGGCCCACCTCTGAGCTCTGGAAGCAATAATGTTTCAATTATAGAAGCCAAACAAACCCCAGATACCTGCTTTCAACCAGCCACGGCCTCAGAGCTGGAGCCGGCTCTCATCTCCAGTGACAGCTATAGAAGGTAAATAAATCCCAGATTTTAAAAAGAAAAAAAAAAGAGGCTGGGAGCTTCAGTTGCCCGCCAGCCTGAAAACAGCCATCAGCCCCTCATCCAGGCTGGCCAGGCACCCCAGTGGGGAACCCCACCCTGAAGGGGGTGTAACCAGCCTCAAACAGCCACCAGCTCGTCATCCACGCTGGCCAGGCGTCCAAGAGGGACCCCTCACCCTGATCTGGGACACACTTCAAGGCAAACCAGCTGGCCCCCACCCATGCACCAGGCCTCTATCCTATATAGTAAAAGGGTAATATGCAAACTGACCCTAACAGCAGAAACACTGGGAATGACTGGTCACTATGACACACACTGACCACCAGGGGACAGACACTCAATGCAGGAGCTGCCCTCTGGTGATACACCGGTCCTCTAGTGAATAGTTATAAAATCTGTCATTAATGTCTATACTCATATTATCAGTAATATGATAACTTGTGAGCTTAAGATTTTGCATTTTTCCAAGTAAGCTACTAGTGTTTATGTTTAAGGCCAGTTCAAGTTCAGCAGAGTTTCCGCTTCCATCATTGTCAATATGATATACATTATGTTCATAATGTTGACATGAAGGCATTGCAAGAGCCTTATGTTAGTTTTCTAGTGCTGTGTATCAAATAACCACAAATTCACCAGCTTTAAACAGCTCCTGTTTATTAGAGCACAGATTCTGGTCACGGTATGGCTGGGGTCTAAAAGAAAGGCGTTTCCAGGCTGTATTCTCAAATGGCTACTGTTCCAAGCTCACATGATTGTGGCAGAATTTAGTTCCTGGTGGTTGCAGGACTGAGGTCCCTGTTTCTATGTTGGATGTCTGCTGTGGGCTTTTCTCAGATCTTAGAGGTTTCTCATTCCTTGTCATACAGCCTCTTCCACACTTCAAGCCAGCAAAGGAACGCCATCCTCTCATTGAAGCCCTGTGACATGTTGGATTTCTTATTCCAGGAAGAACACAAATCCTCTTTAGGGCTCACTTTACTAGGTCAGTCCTCTCCAAGGACAATCTCTTTTTCTTAAAGTCAAATGATTGAGGACCTTAATCACACTAAGCAAAATCCCTTTGGTTGTGTGACACAACAATCCTGGGGATGAAATCCATTCTATTCACAGTCCAACCTGAACTGCAAGGGAAAGAAATTATAAAAGGCTGATTTGCCCTGCTGGTTTGGCTCACTGGATAGAGTGACGGCCTGGGGACTGAAGGGTCCCAGGTTCGATTCCAGTCAAGGGCATGTACCTTGGTTGCAGGCACATCCCCAGTAGGGGAGGTGCAGGAGGCAGCTGATCAATGCTTCACTCTCATCGATGTTTGTAACTCTCTATCCCTCTACCTTCCTCTCTGTAAATAATCAATAAAATATATATTTTTTTAAATAAAGGCTAATTGCAGGGATTCTGGATTTGATTAAATAACTGAGGCTGTAGCAATTCATTGCCTCAGAAAAGCCATCACAATCCTAAAATGTCAAGTTAGTATGTGGCTTGAATTTTAGTGTAACTTTTAATGTGACCTTCGTTTGTGGAAACTGATGCTCTCTGTGTTTGTGAAGGCTTACCATGCACAGGCGTACCTCAGATATGCTGCAGGTTCGGTTCTAGACCACAATAAAATAAGTAATGCGATAGAGCAAGCTGCAATCTTTTTTGCTGGTGGAGGGTTTGTCCTTCAATTAGTAAAAAAGGCAACATCAATGAAGCACAATAAGCAAAACACAATAAAATGAGGTATGCCTATATATATTTGAAGAAGCCCACTAAATTGATTGGAGTGATTTATTCATTTTTTGGTTATCCCATTTTGTACACAGTGGTAAGAGAAATGAAGTGGTGGGGTTTTATAATATTTCAGCTTGGCAACAAAATTTAAATAGTCTCGAGGGTGATTGCTGGAGCAGCGAGAAGGCTGGAGAAGGGAACGGGGACTGCGACAAGAACGGGGAACGGGCCACAGGGAGGGCTTCCTAGGAAAGGGAGATCTGAGTGACAGCTCCCAGACCCCTGGAGGGATCCAGGCAGTGTTTGTCTCAGCTCCGCCTTCTGCCAGCTTCAGATCGATACTTCATACTTCGCTTTTCTTGCCTATAAATTGGACTGTCAAGCCCCGCGTTGTGGCTCAGTAGTTGAGCATTCACCTAGGATGCCCAGGTTGTGGCTGGATTCCCAGTAAGGGTCGTGCAGCCTAACGTTTCTCATTGATGTTTCTCTCTTTTCCTCTCCCTTCATCTTTTCTCCCTAAAATCAGTAGAAACACTAGAAATACAATAAAATTAGCCCACCCCCAAAAATTAATTAAATAGTCTCTTAATAACATTTCCTTGCCTTTTCACGAAAGGGGTTTATCTTCCTGGGAGCCACTCTACCTGACCAGGAATTGGGAGAGAGTAATGAGCACAGTTGTCAGTGATAGGGGAACAAGAATAAAAGTCATCTGGCAGCACTACCACGCCAACTCAATGGCTTAATGGGAATATAAGTGGCTTCATAGAAAAAGGTTGAGTTCCTCCCCATAATCTCATTTGGTGTTTGAACATCAGAGTCAACAATTTCACCTTAACAAGTTAGAGACAGTAACACATTCATGTAAATTACAGCAGAGATTTGTAACAGCGATTTTAAACTGAGAGAATCATGGGCAACACCCCCATCCCCAAACACACAAATACACACATACAAATAACATTGGGAATA
>NW_006288439.1:28193-42175 GCF_000327345.1 Myotis davidii
CCACTCTACCTGACCAGGAATTGGGAGAGAGTAATGAGCACAGTTGTCAGTGATAGAGTGAGTGGAATGGCAGCATGGATGCCCTTGGTTTATTTTTCTTATTCCCAAACTGGAAAACTAACTGATATTGTTCCGAGTCCTTTTTAAGCTTTATTTATTTATATATTTATTAATGTGTTTGAACATCAGAGTCAACAATTTCACCTTAACAAGTTAGAGACAGTAACACATTCATGTAAATTACAGCAGAGATTTGTAACAGCGATTTTAAACTGAGAGAATCATGGGCAACACCCCCATCCCCAAACACACAAATACACACATACACATACCATGGGGAATATATTAAAATCTTGGGGTGGGATCTGAGACTAAGGAGTGTGTGAAGTTTGAATAAACCCCGGTGATTCTGATAGGCTTCATTTAAGAATGGCTTAGACCATATTTTGTGTTCTGTAATCCCACCCTCTTCTGTCATTGAAATATCTCTCACACTTATTTCTGCGCAGAAGCTTGGAGTTATCTAGGCTATTTTTCCATCTAATTCAGGAATTTATTTTATCATGCCCAGGTTATTGGTCATTCAAACTTCTTACCTACATGCTTGTCGGAATGAGACTGTTACTTCCTAAAAGTCTGTTATCAGGCCCTTCCAGTTCTGTACGTCAAGCTAAAGTTTGCAATCCTGAAAGTTCCCACTTACTAGAAGGGCTATAGTGTTTCTCTCCCAAGTTTATTCTTCTCTAAGGAACCCCCCCTCCCCACCATCAAAAACATCCTAGCTAGTTTCCCAAGAGCTGAGGTGGTCACCCAGGTGGCCTCTTATTCACATACTTAAGAGTACTCCATTTTCTCTTTTTGTTAATCCTCAACCAGATCATATTTTTTCCATTGCTTTTTTTTTTGTTGTTAGAGAATGAAAGATGGAAATGTGGAAAGGAGTTAGGGATATGGGGAGGGAAAAAGAAAGAGAGAAGGAGAGAGAGAGAAAGAGAGAATCATCCATGTAACAGAAAGACTTTCTGGCACTTGCCCTGATGAAAGCAGGGATCAAACCTGCAATCTAGATACAAGTCCTTGTCTGGGAATCAAATCAAAGACCCTTCCCTGCTCAAACAAATGCCCTAACCCAGTGATGGTGAACCTTTTGAGCTCGGCGTGTCAGCATTTTGAAAAACCCTAACTTAACTCTGGTGCCCTGTCACATACAGAATTTTTTTTTATATTTGCAACCATAGTAAAACAAAGATTTATATTTTTGATATTTATTTTATATATTTAAATGCCATTTCACAAAGAAAAATAAACCAAAAAAATGAGTTCGCGTGTCACCTCTGACACGCGTATCATAGGTTCGCCATCACTGGACACAGTGAAGGAAAAGAGGGGTCCCCTGCCCAGGCCTGATGCCTGGGCCAGAGGCATCAGGCCTGGGTGGGGGCGGAGCCGGGGATTGGGGGGATATGATGGTCCCCTTGCCCAGGCCTGAAGCCTGGGTCAGAGGCATCAGGCTTGGGTGGGGGGGTGGAGCAAGCAATCAGAGGGAGATGGGGGCCCCCTGCCCAGGCATGATTCCTAGGCCAGAGGCATCAGGCCTGGGCCAGGGGCAGAACCAGCAATCAGAGGGGTCTGGGGGCAGAACCAGTGATGGGGGGTAATGGGCTGCATAGTATATAATGTACTGAGAGTGGAAATGTTATTTCCTGGGTTTTATTACTATGAGGATGGAATGGGTGGAGGAGATGCCTGGGTAGAGGATTTGGAGAAGTGGGTATTGTGGTGGGAAATTGCTGTCTTCTCCAGCAGGTAAGAGAAAAACAACCAAAGGAGCAGACAGGCTATGCAGCCCATTAGAGTAGCCACCAGAGACTGACTTTGTGACAAGAGAGTTCATCATTTAGAATAAATATTACTGTTACTTTTACAAGATATTTTGCTTCAGTTTGAATGTTGTGCCTGTGTCATTCAGTGAGATACTAAAGGAAAGTGAAGGGATTAGTCAAAAACTCTATATGCGTAACACAGACCACTGTGTGGTGACAGCCAGAGCTAAAGGGGTGTGGGTGAAGTGGAGGTTGTCAGAGGGAAGAGGGAATGGGGACAGACAGATGCAGAGTGTAGATGATATTTCATTGAGTTGTACACTTGAAAACTATAGTTTTGGGAACTAATGTCACTCCAATAAATTCATTTTTTTAAAAAGGAAGGCCTTCTTTATACTGTAGCTCATAGCCACATTTTTTTCAAACAGGAGAGGACATTGGAGGGAGGAACCTGGGGCCCAGGATGGAGCAAGAAGGAGGAGAGGAACCTTGGAGAGGGGTGGGAACAGTGAAGACCCAGTGAGCCAGAGCACACACTCCAAGCCTCTCATGGTGAGGGGTGCTGGACCCTAGTGCTGGGATGATGGTGGGCAAGGTCAGGTTTGCCCTTGAACCCTGGCTTTCTTCACCTCCTGGCCCGGGGTCTTGGCTGAGCCTTAAAGAACTTGGACGAGTCCATGAATCTGAGGGTCTCCCTTCAGTGGCCACATTGTCTGGGCTGGAAGCAGGTGTCAGTGACCATAGTTGTTGGTGTGGCCTGCAGCCTGGGTGGTGGGTCCAGCTTGTGGTGGGCGGCAAGGCAGGGCTCTGGCTGTGAGGCTGCTGGCTTCTCCAGACACTGCCCTGGCTCTGAAAACAGAGTTGGCCCCTGTTGGTGCTGTTGCTGCTGGGCTGGGCGAGCCTAGGTGAGTGGCGGGGATCCTGGCTCTGAGGGCCCGAAGGTTGTGCACTGTGCCTGGCTGGTCCCTCAGCTCCCTGGACTGGGTGGCCAGTGCTGGAGCACCCCTGGGTGCGAAATTGGGAGGTCCCCGGGATACTTACAGCCTTCTTTCCTTCCTTCCTTCCTCCCTCCCTTCCTTTCTTCCTTCCCCCCTCCCTTCCTCTCCCTCCTCTTCACCTTCCCTGGAGACAGCCAGCTCATCTCCTTTCCTTGCTCTGGGCCTTCAGACACAGGCACCAGAAAGACTCCACACCAAGCACCTCGAGCTGAAATTAACTAGAGAGAAAGGGGCGATCAGAGGTGAGTGGGTGGCAGCTGTTGGGGTTCCCTCTCTTTAGCGCCCCCTTCCTTCCTAGGCACTTAAATGCACTGGGGATGAAGAGAGGGGAGAGGGGCAGTGGGAGAGCCTGGCTTCTTGAGATGGAAGTGCGCATCCTGGCAAGTCTGCAAGATGGGATTTTTTTTTTCTGTTTGCTCACCCACATGAACATAGGAGGTAAGGGAGACATACCTGAAACAATTTTTATTTCCAACACACCATTTAATCAGAAGAGTCTCTTGCCCCCCCCCCTTTTTTTAAATTTATGAAACCCTAGAAATAGACTTCCTGGAAACTCTCTCAACCTCCCGCCCCACCAACCACTTTAAAACAGTCCAAGCACATTCAAGTTTCCCCCTGTATTTGGGGAACAGTTTAACTGCAATGAATTTCCCTTCAAATATGAAGACAATTTGCAGTCAAGTGAAATTTGGTGATTTTTCTAAGCCAAAGGCATTTTGGCCCCAAGCTTTTGGAAACTATTATTTTTTTTAAAAAAAACGTGTGTTCCATAAAAACTGAGGATGTGTGTGTGTGTGTGTGTGTGTGTGTGTGTATGTGTCTATAGGCTATGCCTGTCACATTTCACATGGAAAGACCCTTTTGTTAACTTTTTCTAAGATGCAAACTGAGTTTGAGTAATAGTGACACTCAACTGTTATATTTAATTCTAGATTTTAGACTTAATTACATTTAACTGATTATTAGCTTCCCCGTGCCATTCATAAAGCCTGTGACTTCGGCTATTTTCAAGATGGTCTTAGGACCCTGCTTACCACTTTCCCCATTCTCCAAAATTCTAGGACGTTGGAGCTGTTCATAATCACTATGTCTATTATCTGAGGGGTTGATATTAAAGTAGTGTTCCCTGTCATTATCATTAATGGCTCATTGCTGTTACTACCAAAATAACTAAAATAATACTGCTTTCAGAAAACTGTTTTCTGATTAGAATGCATATTGAACCACATTATAAATTGTGATGTAATATCACTAAATCAGATTGTAGGCATCAACAGCTATTTTGAAGAATAAAAATGATAGGAGATCCATGATGGTGGCTGATGGGATGTCTGTCAGAAAGATAGCGTGAGTGAGTGAGAGAGCCAAAGGAGAGTGGGTGGACATATGGGGAGTATGTGTATTGTGAGTGAGGGATAGCTATATTCCACAGGACTGTCAGGGACTGGCAGACAAGGCCGTGCAGCCTCTACTACTGCTGAAATCTCTCCCTGAGTGGCCGGCTCTGCTGCAGAGATCACGCCAGCTTGAAGGGGAGAGTAGCTATGATTAGAAGCCTAGCCTTACCTTCATCTAGGAAGACCTTGGATACCTACCAAGACCCTGCAGCCACAATGCCCAGGGACCAGCTGCCTCAGCTGCGTACCCATGAACACTGGGACTCCAGCCTCCCCGGCCATGGGTGCCTAAAAATTTGTCCAGGGGAGACAAGGTGGCAGCCAAAAACGCAAATTTGTCCTGCACCTTCTCACAGAGCAGATAGAAGAAACAGCTGAATTGAACAATATCCACCCAGAATTGGCAAATTAAACACAGCTGGTGAAGCAATCTGTGGACAGAAATGTCAGAGATCACCTGGAGAGAGGTGAGATCTGGGAACTGGGCTGGAGGGAGAAATGCATGCAGCCAGGACTAGAGTTTCAGAGGGAGACTGAGCCCCACAAAATCAGCGGCTCTTGGGGTCAGTGTAGCCCTCAAATGTGGAAGGGGGTCCACAGGGCTGCTGGCAGCGGGGGACTCTAGATCTAAGCCCACAGCCGTGGGAGACTGTGCCCAGAAAGGCAGCCTCAAATTCTATACTGACCACACAGTGCAGGGGGTAGAAAGACATGAGGCGGTGCAGTTTCTTTGTCCTTATACACTCCTTTCTTTTACTTGCTAAACCCAGTGCATAGGATCTTTCAATTAAAAATACTCACCAAGATGGCAGGGGAAGGTGGTTTTTGTGGAAACTGGGGAGCAGAATAGGGAGAGACAAGCAGAAAACCAACTCTGGAACAGTCCGTCCCTCCAACACAGTCTTGAGTGTGGCAGGGACAGGAAGAGTCTAAACACCCCCAAGGAGCCCTGGGGGACTGGGTTGATGGGGCCATTTGGTTGCAGAAACTAATACAGAAACACTGCCACCCAGAGTCTGTGTCAGAAATAAACGCTGTGTAAATACAACTGAAGGCAGGCAAAGAAACAAAGTGAGCAGAGTGATCCCACCTGCTTGAAACCAAGATTGTGGTTTATGACACAGAGGAGAAGTGGATTGCTGAGAACTTCAACATTGTGCTGACTACCAAACAGGAAACAGATATGCCAGGTCAAACAGTAGAGAGAGGGTCTTAAACCAGCACCCTTGGGTCATTGAAGCTCTGCTGAAGTGAATGAACTGCAACACTTCACTTTTTTATTTTTTATCTTATACCTAAGAAACTAAAATTTTTTCTTCAATTTATTTTACTTTTTAGTGGCTAGGAACATGGGGAGACAAATAACAGCCCTCATACAAAAGAAAAAGAAGGAATTACTGGAAAAGGAAGTAAATGAAATGGAGGCAAGCAGTTTGTCAGAGAAAGAATTCAGAGCAATGGTCTTATGGATGCTGAAAAGGATGGAAGACAAATTCGACAACATGTGTAAGACCAAGAGGAAATGAAGAACTAAGAAGTAATGGAGAATGGTATAACTGCAATTAATAAAACAATACAAAGCATCAACAGTAGACTAGAAGAAGTCTCTTACTTCACTAGCCAATTTTTTTTATTTTTCCTTCTTTTTTTTCTTTCTTTCTTATTGTTTGTTTGATTATTTGTTAGATTGTTTTTTGTTTTTTATTTTTTTATGCTTCTCTTTTCTTCACCTCACTATTTCTTATCTTCTACTAATAACTTAATCAGTTTCAAGCACCAACTCAGGCCTATCTGCTCTCTATTCTCTTTTTCCAAAAATAGATGAATAGGAGACAAGGTAGGAAAAAAATCCCAATCAGAGCAGCAACTGAAAAAAAAAAAAAAAAAAACTTTAAAAATAGGAGGAGAGCCTAAGGGAGCTTTGGGACAACACAAAATGAAACAACATCCACATAATAAGGGTGCAAGCAGAAGAGGAAACTGAGCAAGGAATAGAAAATCTGTTTGAAGAAGTAATGACAGAAATCTTCTCTGCTATTGGGAAGAAAACACACAACTCCAAGAAACTCACAGAATCCCAAACAAGATAAACCCAAAAATACCAACAACAAGACACATTATAATTAAATTGGCAAACACTAATGACAAAGTAAGAATCTTAAAGGCTGCCAGAGAGAGACAGAAAGTTATTTATAAGGAATCTCTCATCAGATTATCACCTGATTTCTCAACAGAAACACATAAGGCCAGAAGGGAATGGAGTGAAATATACAAAGTCATGCAAAGCAAGGTTCTGAATCCAAGAATACTATATCCATCAAGGTTATCACTCAAAATTGAAGGAGAAATCAGGAGCTTCATAGACAAAAAAGGACTAAGGGAATTTATTATCACCAAACTAGCAATGCATGAAATGCTAAAAGGACTACTATAAAAAGAAGAAATAGGAAGAGAAGAAGGAACACAGGTATAAAGAATAAAAATGGCAATAAACAAGTACCTATCAATAATAACTTTAAATGTAAATGGATTAAATGCCCCAATCAAAAGATATATCGTAGCTGAATGGATAAAAAAAACTTGACCCATATATCTGCTGTCTACAGGAGACCCATCTCAGAACAAATAACACACACAAACTGATAGTAAAGGGATGAAAAAACATTTTTCAGGAGAATGGAAATGAAAAAAAAAAGCTGGGGTAGCAATACTTATATCTGACAAATAAAACATCAAAGTGAATGCCATAACAAAACATAAGGAAGGCCACCTCATAATACTAAAGGAAGCAATTCAACAAGAAGATATAACTCTGGTAAACACATATGCACCCAATATAGGAGCGCCCAAGTACATAAAAAGACTTCTGGAAGATATCAAGGGAGAGATTAACAGCAATACAGTCATAATAGGGGACTTTAATACCCCACTAATACTACTGGATAAATCCTCTAAACAAAATATCAACAAAGACACATCAATTCTAAATGACTCACTAGATCATATGAAATTAATTGACATCCTCAGAACCTTTCATCCCAAAGCCACAGAATATATGTTCTTCTCAAGTGCACATGGATCATTTTCAAAGATAGACCACATATTGTAACACAGGCAAAGTCTCTTCAAATTCAAGAAGATAGAAATCATATGAAGCATCTTCTCATATCACAATGGCATAAAATTAGAAATCAACTACAATAAAAAACAACAAACAAAATCCAACTCTTGGAGGCTAAATAACATGCTATTAAAAAATGATTGGGTTGTCAGATCAAAGAATAACTAAAAAGCATCCTGGTAACAAATGACAATGAAACACAACAATTAAAAATATATGGGACACATTGAAAGCAGTCTTGAGAGGGAAGTTAATAGCCCTACAGGCCTACCTCAAAAAACAAGAAAAAATGGTAATAAATTATCTAACCCTACAACTTAAAGAGTTAGAAAGAGAGCAACAAGAAAAGCCCAGCATAAGTAGAAAAAATGAAATAATAAAGATTAGAGCAGAAATAAATGACATAGAGACAAATGAACAAAACAAACAAACAAAAAAAAACAATACAAAATATCAAAACCAAGACCTGCTTTTATGAAAGGATAAACAAGATTGATGAATCTCTAGCCAGACTCACCAGGAAGCAAAGAGAGAGGACCCAAATAAACAAACTCAGAAATGAAAGAGGTGAAATAACAACCAATCCCACAGAAATACAAACGATTATGAAAAAATACTATGAACATTTTGTCTATTACAACAAAATGGACAACCCAGATAAAATGGACATATTCTTAGAAAAATACAAGCTCCCAAAACTCAACCAAGAAGAGTCAAAAAACCTGAATAGGTTGATAACTACCGAAGAAATTGAAACAGCAATCAAAAATCTTCCAGCAAACAAAAGCCCTGGTCTGGACAGCTTTATAGGGGAGTTCTACCAAGCATTCAGAGAAGAACTGAAACCTATCCCCCTAAGACTATTCCAAAAAATCAAGATGAAGGCACACTTCCAAGCTCTTTCCATGAATCCAGCATTACCCAAATTCCAAAACCAAATAAAGACACCACAAAAACAGAGAACTACAGGCCAATATCCTAGATAAACAAAGATGCTAAAATCTCCAACAAAATTCTAGCAAATCAGATTCAGCATTACATTAGAAAGATCATACACCATGACCAAGTGTGATTTATTCTGGAGATACAAGGATGGTTCAATATCCGCAAATTAATAAATGTGATACATTACATAAACAGACTGAAAGACAAAAATCACATAATCATATCAATTGATGCAGAAAAAGCATTTGCAAAATCCGACACACTTCCTTGATAAAAACTCTCAGCAAAGTGGGAATAAAAGGATCATACCTCAACATAATAAAAGCCATATATTACAAAGCCCATTAAGATACCAATGAATAAACCTAACTAAGGAGGTAAAAGACCTATACTTGGAAAACCACAGGGCACTGAATAAAGAGATAGAGGAAGATATAAACAAATGGAGGACATACCATGTTCATGGATCCTGGTAGAATCAACATCATTAAAATGTCTATACTACCCAAAGCAATCTACAGATTCAATGCAACCCCATGAAAATATCAATGGCATATTTCAAAGACCTAGAATAAATACTCCAAAAATTAATCTGGAATAAAAAAAAAGCCTGAATAGCCATAGCAATCCTGAGAAAAATTAACAAAGTTGGAGGGATCACAATACCAGATATCAAGCTATATTACCACACCATGGTCCTCAAAATTGCCTTGTACTGTCACAAGAACAGACATAGAGACCAATTGAACAGAACAGAGAACCCAGAAATCAACCCAAGCCATTATGCTCAATTAATATTTGACAAAGGTGGCAAGACCATACAATGGAGTCAAGACAGTCTCTTCAATAAATGGTGCTGGGTAATTTGGTCAGATATATGCAAAAAAATGAAACTAGATCACCAACTTACACCATATACAAAACAAACTCAAAATGGCTAAAGGACTTAAATGTAAGATGGGAAACCATAAAAATCTTACAAGACTCCATAGGCAGAAAAATAGCAAACATATGTCATAGCAATATCTTTACCAATACAGTTCCT
This sequence comes from Myotis davidii, assembly GCF_000327345.1. NCBI lineage: Eukaryota > Metazoa > Chordata > Mammalia > Chiroptera > Vespertilionidae > Myotis > Myotis davidii. The sequence goes on from NW_006288439.1 coordinate 37,526, forward strand.
AGGGCAATAGAGACTAAAGACAAAGTAAAGAAATGGTACTACATCAAAATAAAAAGCTTCTGCACAGCAAAAGAAACCATCAACAAAACAATAAGAAAGCCCACTGCATGGGTGAACATATTTGTCAATGCTATTTCAGATAAGGATTTACTCTCTAAAATTTACAGAGAATTCATACAACTTAACAAAAGGAAGATAAAAAAATATCCAATAAAAAATGGACAAAAGACCTGAATAGACACTTTTTGAAAGAGGACATACAGAAGACCCAGAGACATATGTAAACTGCTGCAGTCTTTTTGCAGCAAGGGTTCAGGAATCTGGAGAAAGGCTGTGCATAATTGCAGAGAGACTAGACAAGGAATATAAATTTGGAAGGCATTGGGGGAAGCCAGGCAGAAACCCTTCTCTAGTGGAATGGGCTCTCTGTCCAGACCCATGGCTTTTTATTCACACATGTTGCCCTTTAGCAAAGCAAATATACATATCAAAAGTAAAGTTTGGTAAACAATAAAGGATTATCAGGTTAGGGGAATTGCCCTCAGCTGTTTGGCAGCAGGTACTAAATAACATGCAGATCTTCAGCCCTGCTGAAGATGTCCATCAGCCTTCTCAGGAACTTTTCACATTTATTATGCTAACTACTGTTCTTAGCCCCAGCATATCCCCTTTTTTTATTTTATAAATTTAACAAGAATGTATGCCATTTGCAGAGCTCGGGTCCTTTTAAGATTTTTAAATTCAATGGAAAGGACAGAGCTCTTTCATGTCCTTTTAAATTGCTGTCAGTCATCAAAGGAACTAGTTTGCAGTAAGCTCCTTTCTGGGCCATTAGTCCTTTGAGTCCCCTTTCCAATCACTGTGCAACAGTTTTTTATGGGTTCCCTTCTTAATCACTGTCCAACATTTTTTTATGGTTTCTCTTCTCAATCACTGTCCCCTGTAACATGACAGCAATGGTACTCTAGTTCTGTATGGTGGACAATGGAAATGCAGGTCTGACCTTTTTTGGTTTGGTCCTGGGCAACCTGCAGAGACACACAGCTGATGACTGCTAGTATGGCAAGGCGTCTTTACCATCCCCAATCTCTGGACTGTCTCTCCTCTGTCTCATCAGCGTATTGCTTGGGGCCACTGCCATCCGTGGCTGGAGTAGTCTGGTCAGTTCCTCTCTCAGATCCATTGTTGCAGGAATTTTCTGGAAATATATAAGTATATCTTCATCCAATAGTTCATAAAGGGACCTTTCTATAAAGTAGACTTGATATCTTTCCATTTTGCCAAACCATTTTCCTTTGGTTTATTCTGACACCATGGATGTCTTCCTATTAGCATTACAAGTGAAAAAATTTAAAGAAATTAAGGCTTGATGTAGTTTATTTACAAGAGATTACTCTACTACCCCCACTTTTTTGTTTTAAATTGCAAGGAGAACATTTTTTGCTTGCTGTACAATATTTTGGCTTTTGAAAACCCAGCAATGCAAACTTGATAGCTTTTAATTCAATTATTAGTACAGAAGTATGACTGCTCTGAATGCATTGCAGGATAAGCAGCTTTACTATGAGATGAACCATCAGTAAAAAATTAGTTACTTCTCCAGGAATAAGTTCCTGCCTAGTACAACTAAGTTCTTCTGAAAACTTACTTATTTCAACTTGCCAATTTAAATCAGTCTGAAATAAGACTTATTTTCTAACTTTATTTGTCCTTGGGTGTTGAGAGTAAAAGATGCTAATTGAATTTCTGCTATCATCTTTGAGTATATCTACATAAGCTTTACTAGGGCGGCAAAATGTAAATTATTTACTTTTCTTTTTGAGGCCTAATACATTGACTTTTAATTACAGTTTCTAAATATTTGAAGGGTACTTCCCTTTATTTCCTCCCAAAGTAATTTTTAGGCCACATTTAAAACTCTTGTTCTTACTTTTTTTTAAAATACATTTTATTGATTTTTTACAGAGAGGAAGGGACAGAGATAGTCAGAAACATTGATGAGAGAGAAACATCGATCAGCCACCTCCTGCACATCCCCCACCGGAGGTGTGCCCACAACCCAGGCACATGCCCCCAACTGGAATCGAACCTGGAACCCTCCAGTCCACAGGCTGACACTCCATCCACTGAGTCAAACCGGTCTCAGCTGTTCTTACTTTTAAACAGAGCAACACACTTGGTTGCTTTTCAGTTGCTGGCTAATACTGCCATGCCTACATTTTAAGTGACACTTTTTCCTTATGGTGACGCATTAATGATCAAATTTAATGCTTGAATAATAATCTTCAGTTTACCCTATAAATAGTAGTGGAAGAGATTTTAAAAGTTCTCCTTTTTATTAAGCTTAAAATTTACTTTTAAACAGCATTCTTTTTGGCTAGTTCTCATACATATGCAAATTTTACATTGGCCTTTGTTAAAGATAACTGCTTATAAAAACATTGGCTTCTATATAACTGAAATTATATGGGACCTTGATTATATTTTAAAAAGCTAATTATTAATTAAAGTTGGCATCTTTATTGAAAAAGCAAGGTAAGCAAACTTATAGGTTTGACCTATGAAGTACAAATGCCATCCTAGTCCCCAGCCTATTTAAAAAGCAGGCTGCCTGAGGGCTTTTGTTTTTTAAAATTCTGTGGCTGAGTAACCTGGTTCTACTTAAGAAATATTCAGCAACTTGACCTGCCCTCCCTTAGAGGTTAAGACCTTTATAACATTTAAAATATATATATAAGTAAAATATAGTTATTAATTTTTATTTCAAAAAGCTTTCCACATGATATCAAGTATAACTGAAGAGTCCCAAGTTCGATTCCAGTCAAGGGCACATGCCCAAGTTGCAGGCTCAATCCCTAGTTGGGGGCATGCAGGAGGCAGCTGATTGGTGATTCTCTCTCATCATTGATGTATCTATTTCTCTCTCCCTCTCCCTTCCTCTCTGAAATCAAATATATATATATATATATAAAACAGAAACATGCAAATTGGTGTCACTCCACTACACCCACCAGCCAATCAGAGCAACTATGCAAATAACCCAACAAAGATGCAGTTAATTTACATAAACAGGTGCAGAGTGAAGACTGAAGGCCTTGGCTAGAATGAAGACTGAAGACTGAAGAGGCTTGGCTTCTCCACTGCTGCCAGACCAAAGGCCTGGGTCCCGGGTGCTGGAAGAAAACTGGTGCCAGCAGCCAGGGGAAGGAAGGCCTATTGCGCGAATCTTCGTGCAACAGGCTTCTAGTATATATATTAGAGGCCTGATGTATGAAATTCTGGCACGCGGTGGGGTCCCCTCAGCCCAGCCTGCACCCTCTTCAATCCAGGATCCCTTGGGGGATGTCCGACTGCAGGTTTAGGCCCAATCTAGTTTAGGCCCAATCCTGAGGAGTCAGACATCCCTCTCAAAATCCAGGGTCACTAGCTCTTAACTGCTCACCTACCTGCCTGTCTGATCACCCCTACTGGCCCCGCTGCCAGCCTGATCACCCCTAACTATCTCTGCCTGCTGGCCTGGTTGTCCTTAACAACCCCCCTCTGCCTGCCTGGCCACCCCTCACTGCCCCCACTGTTAGCCTGGTCACCCCACACAGCCTGTTGATAAGTTGTTTGGTCGCCCTTCACTAACCCCCCTGCCAGCCTGGTCTCCCCACACAGCTTGCTGTTCAGTTGTTTGGTCAACCCTCACCAACATCCCTGCCAGCCTTGTCGCCCCACTCAGCCTGTTTGGTCATCTATTAGATCATCCGTTCAGCTGTGATGGCCCTGGTTCTATATATATATATAGAGAGAGAGGTCCAATGCATGAAATTCATGCACAGGAGGGGGGGTCCCTCAGCCCAGCCTGCACTCTCTCCAATCTGGGACCCTTCAGGTATCAGACCTAAATAGGCAGTCAGACATCCCTCTCATAACCTAGGACCACTGGCTCCTAACCACTCACTCACCTGCCTCTTGTCTAATTCTCCTAACTGTTCCCCTCCCTGCCTGGTCACCCCTAATGGCCCTCCCCTGCCAGCCTGGTCACCCCCAACATGCATATTGCTAAGGTCTCTCAGTCCAGCCTGTGCCCTCTTGCAATCTGGAAGCCCTCGTTTTAAAAGAAATAATTTTGTCCAGAAAGGGGTGTTGTTAAAATGTTGTTGCTGTTGTTTTTGTTTTTTTGTGGTGTTTTTTTTTTTTATGATAAAGCTAAGGAAGCTTTTTCAGCTCTGGTATGGAGACCTGAGAGGCTCCAGCCACTGCTGCTGTGCTTTCCAGCTGTGAGCCCAGCTCAGGGCTTCTGGCTGAGTGCCACACCCCCTGTGGGATCGTGCTGACCACCAGGAAGCAGCTCCTGCATTGAGCATCTGCCCCCTGGTATCAGTGTGCATCATAGCAACTGGTTATTCCACTGTTTGGTCGATTTGCATATTAGCTTTTTATTATATAGGATGGGTGGGACTGACAGAGGTCAGAGTGGGAGGGGATGGACATAGACAAAAGTGTGGTGATGGCCAGAGGTGGGGGCTGAGCGAAGGAGGGTAAAGGCAGTGGGGAATGGGAGACATCCATAAGAGTGGCAACAGTAGAATAAAAACAACAATGATGCACCATTATACTACATACCTATTAGAAAAAAAAGATACATTATGAACTATGTATTTA
>NW_006288439.1:42447-54696 GCF_000327345.1 Myotis davidii
TCAAGCCTACAGTTATTTGTAATTTATTCTCTTTTTCTAAATAAAGTCATTTTTGGAACCTTATTTAAAAAAATCCCCCTCCCCAAAAATGAGTCCTTCAGTTTCAGTAAAGTTTAGGCCTCACAAAACCTGTGTTAGTGCCTGAGGGTTGGAGTCCCCAAAGGAGTTCGGATTCATTCATTATATTTATTTGCTCCTTTTAATTCTTGTTCTATCTAGAGAGAGAGTGAGGACAGTTTTTTACTCAGTAGTTTTTATAATAAGAATTGTATTGGAACCTGCTCCTTCTTTGGCCGTTTACGGGTTTACCTTACCGGGAGCGCACAGAGACTTAAGCCCTTTGAAGATGGGACGGAGATGTAGTGTGTTTCTATAGTGTGAGGACAGCTTTTTACTCAGTAATTTTTATAATAAGAATTGTATGGGAACCTGCTCCTTTGGCTGTTGATAGGTTTACCTTACCGGAAGTCACAGAGACTTTAAGTCCTTTGAATATAGGGACAGAGTTGTATTGTGTTTCTATAATACAAGCACAAAGTTATACAACTTTTACAAATATTGTTGAGGAAATTGATAAATTTCAGTGCCATGAGGCATTACTTTTTCTTCTGCTCCATCTCTTTACTGAGACTTTTGTGCAAAGCATAAGGCTGAGGGGATGAGCAGGTAGAGTGGAGTAAAGTTGCTTCTTCCAAATCTGGATCCCATACTTTGATTTTACATAGTAGATGCATTTCTGAATGACATTTTGAACTGGGTATATTAGATTTTGCTAATATCAACTCCTTTACTCTTAGAGATTGTTTTTAATGATGTTTAAACATTTCGTACTATGAGGTGGAAAGTATTTTGCTTATTTCAAGAATCTTGTCTAAGATTCTTTCTGTAGTAAAGTGAATTATCAACATGGTAAGTCTATTGGGGGGGGGTGGTCTGCTTAAAATGGGGCACACCAGTACTAAATTCCGTTCTAACAATGACTAATTCGCACACAATGTTTGGAGTTAAATGGCTGTTGGACATAACCATTTTTTTTTTTTTTTGGTTCCTTTGCTCCCCCAGCACCTGCTTCAATCAGAGGCAGTGTCTTGACCCTCCATGACTTCTTTGTCATGGAGGCCTTGGGGCGTCTACTGCCGGAGGCCTTGGCAGTCTGCTGGGCGTAGACCTTCCCAAGATGGTGACAACCCTGACAAATGTGTGTCAGGGGCAGAGTCCCCTCCGCAGATGTGGAGCAGGGAGGCCAGGCAGGCTGGCTGAACCCTACAGAGTCACATGGACAGCTTCCCTTCTCCTCTCCTCGCATGCTGGTGGGCTGATGGCTGAGGGGAGCTGCAGCCCCCGGCAAGGCCGGGTGCGGGCTCCCGAGGGTGGGGAGCCTGAGGTGCCAGTCCCGGCTGGGTGGGTGGGCACTTCTTCCCAGGGTTTTGGAGGGAGGGTACTGAGGGAAGAGACACGCTCCAGCTTCTGCACTGGGATGGAGCTGGAAAGGATGGAGGCTGTCCCCTCCCCCACTGCTGGGTGGGACATTCCGAAGGAGGGGCTATGGATCCCTAGCCCAGACCTACCCTCCCAGGGGCGCATAACTGGCTCAGGTGCCTCCAAGGCCTCCGGACCCTTGGGCGGGAAGGAGCATCTGGGCCTGCCCTGCAGTGAGTCCCTGGCTCTGGTGTCTGAGTAGCCGGCTGGCAGCAGGTGGCAAGAGTAGATGGAAAATGCCCCTGGTCCAGAAGATGAGGCATGCAAACCTTCTGCCGGGCAGCGCCAAGGCCGCAGAGTTGTAGCGGATAACAAACTGCTGGCATCCGTGGTCTCAGTGCTGACGCAGCAGTCTAAGAACCTGGCAGGGTGCGGGATGTGCCTCTCCTGCCTCTGCCTGGCACGGGCTCCAATGAAACACCAGTCGGGGGGGAGCTCAGGGGCTGGGCCAATGTGAGCCGCTCACTGCTTGCTGCCCGCCACAGCTCGCCAGTCCCCTATGGGCTGGGGGGAGGCGACCAGTTGTCCGTTTGGTCATTTTGGACATTAGAGACTCTAGCTCTTTATATAGATAGATATCTCAAGATTATATTATATACTTTTTTATAATTATTCTAAAATATATTAATTAAATTTAAACTGGTTTTTATATTAAAAATTTGGCTCAGGTCATAGGATGTATTCTCTTTTTTTTAATTAGACCACAATATGTTTTTCTCCCAACTTAATTTGAACTTTAAACTCTTAGAAGCCTTAAATTTTAGCTGGCAAGTTAAATACTTAGCATTTCTTAGATTAGTAATACTCCCACATTTTAAAGAATATATTTCAAATACAATACAAGATATATGTAATTAATAGATTCAATTCTGTCTTCTAGATTTTTTTATATGAGGAAAACTCATATTAATATTTCAGTATTTTGTCATTTCAAAATACCTAGATATTTAATGATTTTTTATTATTTAATTCAGCAAACTCCAAGGCTTTAAGTTGCTAAAGACCTTGGGAAATTATGTTTCGAGGGGGTGGGGGAGGGAAGCAAGCTTCCAGGTTGCTCTGCTTGAATGTAAAATCGCCACATGTTTTTCTGCTAGGGGAAATGCTACCAGCCCTCTCCTTCATTAAGGAGTGAAGCCAGTTTCCCCCAGGGCTACTGGACCTTCACTATCAATATACCTATACTTATCCTTGAGAAGCTCCACTACAAATCCTTCATTTTAGTTACATTTATTTATCCATGTTTCAACAATTTTGAGATTCTAAAGACAATTATTATTATCTAAGGCATTTACTCTGGCAAATTCTGTAACAGAGATAACTTACTGATTTTCAATGGCTTTAAGGTTAACTTTGGAATGCAGCCTATTATTTTTCAAAAACTGCCCTCTACTATGGAAATACCAATCGTATTGCCCAAATCTAGCGTCTATTTTTCCTTTGGGTCATTTTTGACATCTTTTTGAGAAAAAACAGTCTTGGGTTTATTCTGTATCATCTGTAAAGAGATTGAGTCAGTTTAATGAGCCCTCCAAGATCGGACAGGGCACACCATTCTCTTAAACCAGCCCTTTTCTCTCTATGAGTACAGAAATCCCAGACACACCCCTTAAATTGCGCCAAATTTTAATTGATGGACTGTGAAATAAAAAAAACATGGCAAAAAATAGACTTTTTAAAATAGGAGTGGGAGTCCATTTTACAGGATCACCATGTGTCTCCCCACCCCTACACCTTGTTTGCTCTGAGGAAATTCAGTAAATGGCCTGGCTGTAGAGATTTCATTTCTTACTGAATTTAAGGCATGCTTAATAAACTGACAATAAACACATTAAACCAAAAAAAAATGACAGGTCAACAAACATATAGATAAGGATTAGTAAATCATAGCACTTTTCCTGAAAATTTCTCTCGGTAGCATTGACTATCCTTTAACGTTATGTAGCTAACATCTGCTTGTCCCAAGCAAGGTGTCATATAGTAATTTTTAAACAAAGCATCAGAGTCTCCTTGTGAGCGAGCTGACAGCTCCACCCTTTCTAGCTGCCTAGTCTCTCCACACTAGAGGCAGAGGATCCAGCGGTTTTTTAGTGATTATGGACTTTTGATGCCCAACACAAATTAGGCATTTTCCAATTTGAACAAGACCCCCCATAGTTAAATATGACAACAGCACTCATTTTCCTTGAGCCTGATTTAAAAGAGTACCTTTTGGCATTTTAATTTCTTTATAATTTTGCTTTTCAGCTGAATTCTTCCCCAGTATGGCCTGGCTTGAAAAAGACATTCTTGCCCAGTTTGTATCATGAATTCCAAAGCTTGGTGCAAGCTTTATGCGCAATCTCCCCACCGAATTTACCGGTAAACCCACCTTTACCAGTGATCCTTAAACTCTTGCTTCGCTCAGGCTAATAATCTTCTTCTCCAGATGTCCCTTGTTGAGCACCATAAATGCTGCAGTCTTTCCACAGCAAGGGTTCAGGAATCTGGAGAAGAGCTTTGCATAAATGGAGAGAGACTAGACAAAAAGTATAAGTTTGGAAGGCATTGGGGGAAGCCAAATGGAAACCCTTCTCTAGTGTAATGGGCTTTCTGAATGTCTGGACCCACAGCTTTTTATTCACACATTTTTGCCCTTTAGCAAAGCAGATATACATATCAAAGGTAAGTTTTGGTATACAGTAAAGGATAATCAGGTTAGGGGAATTTCCTTCAGCTGTTTGGCAGCAGGTTATAATATGCAGATCTTCAGCCCTTCTAAAGATGTCCATCAGCAATTTGAGGAACTTCTCACATTTATTATGCTAACTACTGTTCTCAGCCTCCAGCAGAAAACAGGCTCGAAGTCACTAATCATCAGAGATGCAAATCAAAACAGCAATGAGATACCATCTCATACCTGTCAGAATGGTTATCATCAACAACAACAAGTGCTGGTGATGATGTGGAGAAAAAGTAACCCTCATTCACTGCTGGTGGGAATGCAGACTGGTGCAACCATTGTGGAGAACAATATGGAGTTTCCTCAAAAACTTAAAAATAGAACTAGCATTTGATCCAGTAATCCCACTTCTAGGACTCTATCCCAAGATACCAAGAACACCAATCAGAAAGGATATATGCACCCCTATGTTCATAACAGCACAATTTACAATAGCTAAGATTTGGAAACAACCTAAGGGCCCATCAGCAACTGAGTGGATTAAAAATAGTGGTACATCTACACAGTGGAATACTATGCCACTATATAAAAGAAGGACTTTTACTGTTAGCAACAGCATGGATGGAACTGGAGAGCATTATGCTAATTGAAATAAGCCAATTGAAGAAAGATAAATATCACATGATCTCACTCATATGTGGGATATAATGGTCAATATAATTTGATGAACAAGAATAGATCCAGAGCAAATGACATGGGAGTGGGGGGCATTTAGAGAGCAACCAAAGGACTTGTATGCATGCATATTTGCAAACCAATGGACACACAGGGACTGGAGCTGTGAGAGCTTGCCATCAGGAGTGGGAATGGCTGTGATGGTCAATCAGAGAAAAAGGAAACATATGTAAACTTTAGACCATAACAAAAAAGAATAAAATTGAGCAATCATATATTGTTTTAAAATCAACGGTCCTGTTTTCAAGTAGATTAGAAAGAACTGCTAAAATGTTACTTTTGGGGATAGGATTTCTGTTAGTAGTAGTTATGACCATGTATAATAAGCACTTATCTATACTAATAATAGAGGAATATGCAAATTGTCCATGACTTCATCACAGTGACGACCGAACAGCAGGCTGCCTGGGGTGACAAGGGTGGCAGGGGGGGTAGTGAAGGATGACCAAATGACTGAACAGCAGGCTGCTTGGGGTGACCAGTCCAGTGGGGAGGAAGTTAGGGGCCACCAGGCCAGCAGGGGTGGCAGTCAGGGGAGACCAGGCCAGCAGAAAGAGGAGGTTAAGGGTGATCAGGCTGGCAGCAAGGGCATTAAGGCCAATCAGTTTGTTACTTTTTAACTATTTGCTCCATAATCATTGGTATTCTCCAACATTTAATTCTCTGATACCTGTTCTGTTGCTTTGAAAAGATTCTCTTGGCAATCATATTTATGCTCACGATTTCAATTATCAGTTATATTCTTGGTCTCTGAAGCTTTCACATACTTAGCAAATGCTCAATAAATGGCAGCTAGAGTTGACTAACTTTGGCTCTTTCTGCCAAATTTAAGGAACTCTTCCATCTCACCTACAACTGACTTAGTTGAAATTTTGCACTGAAATATGTAGGTTCATGATTCCATAATCAGGTCTATAGAAATAAGAAGTGGAGGGTTCTCTTGAAATATGGAAGAAGCATGAATCCTCTGTGATAGAAATTTTTTGGGTACTCATTTCGTTGGATTCACACTTTAACTTTTTTACCCTCATAAGGAATATAATGAGGCATACTTGCTGGACCCTGGTTTTAATCCATAGGCTACAAAATAAAGACATTGTCCTTGCTTTTCTACCATTTCTCCTAATGGGGAGACCAATTAAATCAAGTATTAATTACAACATTTAGTAACAAGGGTAGTGACAGCACTTGAGAGGGAGACATGGGAGCAATAAGGAGAGGATGAATACAGTTGCATAGTGTACGGAAGGGGGATAGGATTAAACATCTGAACTGTGATTTAGAAAGAAGAACCAAAGTTAGTCACCTCTAGCTGCCATTTATTGAAAATTTGATAAGTATATTAAAGACATTGTGATAAGAGCTTTGTGTTCCTTATCTCATTAAATCTTAACAAAATCTTCAGAGGTATGTGCTATCACTTCCCAGCATATAGATGAGGAACCTGAGGTGCTGAGGTTAAATAATTTGCCTGAGGTTATATCTCCAGAAGAGGCTAAGGCTTGAGCTAATGCCTGACTCCAAAATGTGTGTTCTAATGTATACACCCAGAGAAGGTTTAGGGCCACTAGGCTGGGGGAACAAGTGCAAAGGCATGGACATGATAGTATATAGGCATACTCATGGGATTTCAAGAAGGTCATTATAATTAGACCTTGGTTTGGAAATGAAGAAGAACAGGAAATGTAGCTGAATAGGGCCTTGAAAGACCTAGTTTGTATTACATGTTAATACACTTATAATTTAGCCTGAAAAGATGGAGGGGGGTTGTTAAAGTATAGTGACCAAAAGAGTGCACATTTGCATTTAGAACATTTTTTTCTAGAACTGTGGAAAATACACTGGGGCTGGGATGGGGAAATGTTAAGGCTGGAGTCAGAGAACTAATTCAAATGCAGTGGTTCAAGGGAGAAATGAGGAATGTCTAACTCATACAACTGGCATTGCATTTAGAAACTATTAAATAGGCTGAGTCCACCAAAAATATCCAGGGCTAAAAGGAGGGAAGAATCCAGCATGATTGTTAGGCCCACCCAGTCTGGTTGACTGGTAGATAATAGAAAATACTTCAGGGAGGTGAGGATTTGTGGGAAGGGTAGGAAGAGGGAATATTGATTTTTGGACATGTCAACATTGATGTAACAGTACTAGGTCCAAGTAGAAAGCTCAGCACACAGTTGGCTTTCCCAGGTCTGAAGGAGAAAGGTGGGACCTGGTTAATTAAAAGTGTGTAGGTAGTTAGAACCATGAATATGAGTAAATACTGGGGAGGGGGAGGCAGTACTGACTATGAAGCCTTTAGGAACACTAACATTTATTGTGAATCACAGAATAGGTTTCAATAAGGAAAGGAAGCTGGGATGGGTGAACAAAGCAGTAGAAGGAAATTTAGAATCCAGAGATCTAGAGGCCAAGGGACAGGCACAAGAAAGGAGCTGCCCACTGGCTCAAGAACTATAGAGAAGTTGAGATAGAAAGTGAACCATACAGATGTGATTTTTCACAAGAGATTGTTGGTGGCTTTGACAAAAGCTGTGGTAGTGAAGCTGAAGGTCAGAGATGGCAGCCAGGTGGCAGAGACTTAAGAAATGAAACAAAGTGAAGAAATGCTTTTAGGTTATTATTTTATGTTGCTAGGGACAAGAGAGACAAAGATGAGGGATTTCCTCAAGTTGGTGAATATTTGAGCATGTTTTTAAGTGTTTAAAAACAAACAAAAGCAAAACCTATGTAAATGGAATAGGGGCATGTGGGAGGTTGATATTCAACTAGGGAAGTCTTTGAGGAGATTGATGGGTGGGGAGGCAAAAATAGAAACTACCTCTCAGGTAAAGGGATTCATTTCTCAAGAGGAGAAATGGGGGTGAGAGGAGAGGGAAGTGTGGATTGTTGGGGCTGCAGGTCAATTTTAAGGTGAAGATTATTAGAAGCTTCTGGCTTCTCATCTGGCATCATTGATAAACTCAATCTGAATTAAGAAATAAGAAAAGAGGGCTGTTTGGGAGAGCATGGAGTAAGCCCCTGCAGATGGAGAGAGGTTTAAGAGCTGATTCAGAGGAGAGAAACTTTACATGGAACATGTGTTAAAAGATTGAAGACCACCCAAGTGGGCAGGGACTATGACACTTTTCTGTTGTTCCCCAGGTAGCAACACACATTTTCTTAGAAACCTGTAAGACTGATTCCTGTCCCCTCTCGCCCTACCAGAGCACTTTGCTCATACAGGAAGGATCACACTTACATAATCCTGTGTTATGAAAAGTGCATATAAAGCCCTCAAATGAGAATTGGAAGCTTTGAAAAGATAATTCATACCCTGCCCCCCATCATTGCATCCATACATCCTATCACAATGTTTCAGATCAAGTAATTCTCAATAAATGTTTGGTGTATTTTAAAAAATTCTGAGCCATATACTGAGCCTTCTCTGTAACCACATGTTGGCCGTCTTCAGGATTGTGGAAGGATATGGTTAGGTTGTCTATTGATATTCACAGAGATTGTAGAATCCACTATTTTTGGCCTTTAATATAAAATAATTTTCCATTTTATTTTTAATTTATTTGTAATGCTGGCATCACTGATGGTTGTATTAATACCTTTCTATCTAATTTAGAGTGCTGTAGGCATGTCTTCATTTTTCAGAATTTTTTTACTCATGTTAGTTATTTGTGTTCCTTTATTTGTTCTGTATCAAACTTTTTCTTCACTTTGCTGTTCAATGAAAAGGAAGTAGGCAAAAGAGAGAAATCCAAAATTAGATAACTTTAAGTACATTAGTGTTTAAACAAGTTTTCATAAAAGATGAAGTTGCGGTCAATAGTTGGTAGATTGACACTTTTGGACTACCTTTATTTATTTATTTTTTCATTATTGATTAAGGTATTACATATGTGTCCTTATTCCCCCATTTCTCCCCCACTCCCTCCACTCATGTCCTCACCCCTCTGATGTCTGTGTCCACTGGTTAGCATTATATGCATGCATACAAGTCCGTTGGTTGATCTCTCCCCCTTACTCCCACCCTCCCCTACCTTCCCTCTGAGGTTTGACAGTCTGATACATGCTTCTCTCTCTCTCTCTGGATCTGTTTTTGTTCATCAGTTTATGTTGTTCATTATATTCCATAAATGAGTGAGATCATGAGGTATTTATTTTTCCCTGACTGGCTCATTTTGCTTAGCATAATGCTCTCCAGTTCCATCCATGCTGTTGCAAATAGTAAGAATCCCTTCTTTTTTACAGCAGCGCAGTATTCCATTGTGTAGATGTACCACAGTTTTTTAGTTCACTAATCTGCTGATGAGTGCTTAGGCTGTTTCCAAATCTTAGCTATGGTGAATTGTGCTGTTATGAACATAGGGGTGCATATATCCTTTCTGATTGGTGTTTCTGGTTTCTTGGGATATATTCCTAGAAATGGGATCACAGGGTCAAATGGTCATTGTCGTTTTGATTTTCATCTCTCAGATTAGTGACTTTGAGCATTTTCTCATATGTCTCTTGGCCTTCCTTATGTCCTCTTTCGAAAAGTATCTATTTAGGCCTGTTGCCCATTTTTTGATTGGGTTGTTTATCTTCCTTTTGTTAAGTTGCTTAATTATAGTGCAAGGGTTATTCAAGTTATGGATATTCCAGGTGAATTTTATTTAAATTTTATTATCAGCACTAATTCAATTTAAATGCCTTCATCTTTAAGATTTTTGCATATCACAACAAATAATGCAGTGTGATTAGTACTTCCTGTATTCTGTTGAAAATCCATTCTCTAACCATAAGTTATGAAATTGTTGAATAAGCAAGCTAGCAACATGGTAAGGCCATCTTGGCTTTTAAAAAACATTGGGAGAAAAGACATACATATAGGCAATCAGTACTACTGAAATGAATTATGAATATATGCAATTGGTCAACATGCTTAGTGAAATAAAATGTAATTGTTCAACCCTCTCTTCCACCAGCTGGAAATCCATTGCATAGCAAAGTTTATTTCTCTCTCTATGGACCGGAGTAATTTGCATTACTGTCCGAGTTCTACAACTTAAAAAACATAGTGAAAGGCGCAGGCCCCGCCCCTACAAAATCAGATATTCCCAAGGGATCTGTCAGACAATGCCCAGATCCCCACTGAAAGAACACTAACCATTTTGTCCATTTCAAAATTGTGCACCATATTTTCTGACACTTTCCTTCTTTTCTAATTCCAACATCACAACCAGTTTCTTCTCTCCTTATTGTACACTATAGCTGCCCTCTCAGGGGAAATAACTCAGAACCCCAAGATTTCGGAAAACACAATTGGAAATCCAGGTTTTGCCTGGGGCTTCCTAGTACAGGAATGGCTAGACGTGTAGAGAACTGGGCAGAAGTGAGCTTGTGAACCACAAGCTTGGTTCAGACTGCAAATTCCCAGAAACATAACAATTTGCACCTCCCAGTCAGAGGTTTTAGATCATTGTGTAAAAATGCTGTTTTGCCCAGTTTTTAGAGTATTACCTGCAGATGTACAGCACAGCATTGTTGAGAGGGCACTTGTCCATGTATTTGCTCTTTTGATACTCGCCACAATTCTGTGAAGTATGCCCGTGTTCATTTTTGATCCTTTGCTTGCAGAGCATAAACCAAGGCCTAGAAAAGTTATGTGAATTGCTTAAGGTCACATACTGACAAGGGACAGGTACCATTTATACTCAGGCTTTCTGAACCTTATTCAGTTCATATTTCACTATGCATCCTAGCATTTAATTGAATGGGCATTTATCGAATACTATGTTCATAGAATAATAAGTTTCTATGGCCTTAAGTTTTATTCCCAATTTGAGTAAAGGGAAGAAATTGTAAGGATGAACTATTAAAGTTGATATTTATATTTGTAAGTGTGCTGTTTTCTCAGGGAAAAATCCAACTAGCAACTTAAATAGAAGAATTAATACATGGCTGAAAAATATGAATAGAACTACAATTTTTCCACAATCTTGCATATTTTAGGTGAAAGATGAGTGATTGCAGTTACTTTCCCAATCCCTATTTTGTAAGACAACTAGTAGTTATCCTATTGAGAAGTGTTTAACAGAATATACCTACTTAGTAGCAATATCTATTCTTGATTTCAACTGTTTCTTAGCTGTATTTTGATTAGTTTGTGGTTTTTGGGAGGAAGGAATACCTGTAATATATATTTGAAAATTGTTGTTCTATACTTTCAATGAAATGTGGGAGTGAGAAAATGCCCTTCAATTATATATAACTCTTTATAGTATTTGCATACCAAATGTCCATTGCTGTCTGTATTTTGCAATTGGATATAGGCAGAGAATATTTTTTCTCCTTAGCATTCCAAGACTTTCCATCTTAGAGGAAAGATATGATCCTATTCATCTGATTTCCTTTTGATATTAAAGTACAGTATACCTCACCACATTGCTTGGAAATGCAACATTAATATAGAGATAAACTTCATATGGGTTTACTAAGTTCTGTTTGGAGGCAGTACATAGAATTTAAGACTGAATATAATATTTGGTTTGATTTTCTGTTAAAAACTTTCCCATAGTAAGAACAATATTTTCTATATACATTAGTGAGCAACCATGATTACTTCAAAGCTTCTGAAACCAAATACTATACCTGCATGTTCCAACACAGGTTGCAGAATTTATTCCCAATACTCTTGGTAATGTACACTGTGTGTTTCTGAGAATGAATAAGGAATAGTTATAATGATGTCTACCATCTGTGCAGGTTAAGTATTTATAACATACCTTAGACCTTACTCTATTGAATTCTATAGTGAAATGAAACTATTTTCTTTTTCTTTTCCAGTTAAAACTCAGCTACTATTTAATACAATCAAATCTGTAGAATACACCAATGACAATAAAACTGTTCTCATCCCATGATTTGTCACTAATTCGTAGGCAAAGTGCCTTAAAGAATTTTTTGTGAAGTGGAAATTCAGAGATTAATACATTTTCTTCTATGATGGAGAGAAAAATGAACTCCACCCAAAAAGTGAATTTTTGAGTTCATACATCATACCAGACACACTACTAACAGGCAATGCCTCTTTGATAATGGAAAAGAGCCATGCTGTCCCAGGAATTTATACTTGTGAAGTATCAGAATTAACTAGAGAAGGTAAAAGCACCATAGAATTAAAATATGTTGGTAAGAATTTTAAAACCTTCCTTTTTATTTGTACTACAGTAGCCCTAATCCTATTAAAACTGGGCACAATGAGGCCAGGACCTCCTTTGAATCAAAAAGTAGTTTATGTCTAGTAAATGATTATGTAATGTTTAGCAGTTTAAGATCTTAAGTTTTAATTGCTCTTCTACTTCTCATAATAAAACTCCTTTGCTGTGTTATTTGTG
>NW_006288440.1:0-264 GCF_000327345.1 Myotis davidii
TGCTGCATAGTATTCTGTGGCATAAATATACCATGGCTTTTTATCCACTCAGCTACTGATGGGCATATGGACTGTTTCCAGTCTTAGCTATTGCAAATTGTGCTGCTATGAAGATAGGGGTGCATACATTGTTTCTGATTGGGCTCCTGCTGTGTTTATGCCAAGAGCTATGGTGAATTAGGCCCTTTTTTGAAACTAAAGACCATCATGTCTCCTGAGGTAGATTGTCAGCAAATCCCCAATTCTGTGCCCCCCCTTCTGCCC
>NW_006288440.1:422-1030 GCF_000327345.1 Myotis davidii
TTTGCATTGGAGAAGTGTGTGTTTCTGTCTTTTGCCCATTTTTTAATTGGATTGTTTGTCTTCCTTTGGTTAAGTTGTATGTGTTTCTTATACATTTTGGATATTAACCCTCTATCACATGGATCCTTGGAAAATATGTCCTCCCCTACTGTGGGCTCCCTTTTCATTTTGTTGATGGTTTCTTTTGTTGTGCAGACACTTTTTATTTTGATGTTTTCCCTTTTGTTTGTTTTCTTCTTAGTTTCCTTTGTCCTGGGAGATGTATCTGTAGACACATTGTTTTGAGAGATGTCTGAGATTTTGGTTCCTATGGTTTCTTCTAGGATTTTTATGGTTTCCCTACTCATATTTAGATCTTTTAACCATTTTGAGTTTAATCCTGTGTATGGTGCATGTTCATGTATTGTTTTAGGTTTTTTTTTTTTGCGTGTTTATCTGTCTAATTTTCCCAACAATATTTATTGAAGGGACTGTTGTGACTCCATTGTATGCTCTTGCCTCCTTTGTCAAGTATTAATTGAGCATAATGTCTTGGGTAGATTTCTGGTTTCTCTGTTCTGTTCCATTGATGTGTCTACCTGTTCTTGTGCCAGTACTAGGCTGTTTTT
>NW_006288441.1:0-751 GCF_000327345.1 Myotis davidii
TACTAAACATTAGAATTCTTCTGTGATGGATATGCAACACTTCATTGTAAAGCAAATAGAACCATAATACAGAACTGGCAAAGTAAATACACTGAAAACACGTTCAAACAGCTCGGAAATTACGCTTTTGCAGTTTACATTTGTTGTTCCCATCAATCAGTTGGCGTTTTTATGAAATCTCCTTAGAAAACATAAGAATACAAGTATTAGAACTCAGAACACTGTGTAAATGTAGTTACTGTTCTACGAATTCTCAATACTAAACACTGGAATTCTTCTGTGATAGATATGGAACAGTTGAATTACAAGTAAAAAGATCGTTACTACAAAACGGACAACATAAATACACGGAAAACACATTCAAACAGCTCTGAAAGGACCAGTTTACTGTTTACATTTTCAGTTCCCATCAATGTGTTTGCGTTCTTAAAAAAATTCCTTAGAAATCATAAGAATACAAGCTAAAAGAGCTCAGAACACTCTGTAAATGTAGTTACTGTTCTAAGAATTCTAAATACTAAACAACGGAATTCTTAGGTGATGGATATGGAACCCTTGAGTTACAAGTAAATAGAACATTAATACAAAACGGGGAAAATAAATACACTGAAAACACGTTAAAAACTTTGAAATGATGAGTTTACTGTTTACATTTTTAGTTCCCACCAAAGTGTTGGCGTTTTTAAGGCATCTACTTAGAAAACATAAGTATACAAAATAATATAGCTCAGAACACTCTGTAAATGGAGCT
>NW_006288442.1:0-1210 GCF_000327345.1 Myotis davidii
TATTTTAGTAATATTTTTAAAAGAGTTTGTTCAGTTCATCTAATTGCCAAATTTGTAAGGCATACATTTTTATGTAATACAGAGGTGGGCGAGAGTAGCTTTATAGTGTGTGAGTACGCTAAACACAGAGTTAATGAAGCTATTGTAATAATCATAACCCACATGTATTTTTTTCCATATGAACAACTGTAAACCTACTTTTGTCCACCACGTATGTTCTTATTATACTTTTATTGTTTGTAAACTCTTTAGAATTTTCCCCTTTTATTATATACTAGAGGCCCAGTGCACGAAAATTTGGGGTGGGGGGGTCACTCAGTTTTTCCTGTGCCCTTTCACAGTCTTGGAGTCCTCAGGGGATGTCTTACAGATGTCTGGCCTCCCTCTGCAGGAGGTGACTGGACAGGCAATCAGGAGATGGCGCCACCCCATCACCCTGACATTGCTGCCCAGCCTCCCTCTGCGGGAAGTGACCAGATGGGCCCATCAGAGGATGGTGCTGGCCCCCCTATTGTCCCTCCACTGTTGCCTCTGGTTGCAGGCCCCTCTCCTCCTACCCCCCACACAGGGGATTCCTTCCCTCTGCCCGCTGGCATTGCCTTGTCTGGCCTGGCTCAGCCTGCTTGCTGGTCCCACCCCCACCAACTGGTCATTCTGCTGTCTAGTTGATTTGCATATTCTCTGTTATTATATAGGATACTGGTAACATTTTCTCTCTTTTCTTTTTCTTGCCTAGTCTTTCTAGGAACTTATTAATTTTACTAATCTGGTCAAAGAACAAACTCTTGGCTTTCTTCATTTTTATTGCCAATTTTTGTGTATTTCGCCATTTTCTTCTTTTTCATTTCCTCTTGCTTACTGTTTGAGAGTTGATGTTCTTTTATTTCAGTTTTTTGAGGTAAAAGTTAAGCTATTGTTTTTCTAATTCTTCTTTTCTAACAAATGTATTTAAAGCTATCTTTTACACTTAAGCACTGCTTTAGTTGTATCTCCAGTTTGTATTTATTATATCTTCATTACCATAGAATTCAAAGTATTTAATTTTATTTTACTATGATTTATTTTTTGACCCATGGGTGATATAGAAGTGATTGCCTAGTTTCAAGCAGTTGTGAATATGTAACATATCTTTTTTTTTTTTTTTAGTTTTTAGCTTAATTCCACTGGGTCAAAGATCATACTCTAAATAATTTCAATCATTGAAATTTAT
>NW_006288443.1:0-3035 GCF_000327345.1 Myotis davidii
CATCCAGAAAAATCAGACAAAACTGTTTGAAAACATTTGTATAAGAAACTCTCTTAAGAATATAAATATAGACACACACACACACACACACACACACACACACACAATCCTGACTTATAATAGGATTACAAATCAAGTTTTAAAAAGTTATAGTAAAAATGCATTGAATACTACAAGCTATAGTATCAATTGTTTACCCTTCTAATCACATGCATCACCACATAGTATCATACCACAGACTGCCAGCCCAGGAAAAGGTTAAAATTCAAAATTTGGAGTTTGGTTTCCACACCATAGTAAAGTTAAAAAATTACCTATTAAAATTTTAAGTCATTCCCCAGCTTGTTTGGCTCAGTGGATAGAGTGTAGGCGTGCGAACTGAAGGGTCCTGTGTTCGATTAAGGTCAAGGGCACATCCACTCTTGTGCTGTTGGGCTGAATTATCTCTACCTAAATCCTCACTTCTTGTAGGAGACAGTGTTGCCAAAGTGGAGTGGCCAAGCTGGGAACTATTCAGGGCATCGTGAGAGCTCCTGTGTTTGAGAGACAGTGAATGCACTTCTGAAATAGAATGGGAACAGTAACCAGGTTAATTAAGGGGAGCTCTACTAAAGAATCTGAAGGAAGAAATGATTCTCAAAGCTACTCTTCACAAATACTAGCATATTACATCCTCAAATACTTGCGAGAACACTGTATTTACATGGCATATAAATACATACTCTCTCACCAGAAACACTGCTTTCAATTTCACTTTGAGGAAGCATCTTATTTTGTTACTCCTACAAAATTACTCTTTTTATAACTTTCAACCCAGTTTCTTACATTTAAAGATATATATATAACATTACATATGATAAGATAATAGCATTAATTAATGTATTTATTGAAAAGATCTCTGCAGAGTGCCAGGCACTCATTAGGAATTGCTGATTCTCTTGAAATGATGCAACCTCTACTTTCAAGGAGTTTATTTTGATGAGGAAGACAAACAGGTAAAGACGTTTTACAATATGGCCTGGTAAGTGCTCTGATAATATTCTGGACAGTTTTGTGATTCATTTCATTTTAGTTTGTTATGCCCTCTATTCAGTTTCCACATAGTAGCAATAGACTTACCTGAATATTAAGGACATATGGATTGATATATAATGTTGGTTAGAAACCTTCTGATTAGAATAAACCATTATTGGAGAGGCTGGAACTTGCCCCATTGGATGCCACTAGGGACATTTGGTCATGCCTATGACGCTGTCATAACGTTTCTACTAGAAAGTAAAAGTAAAATTGGAGTGAACAGAAATGGTGATGCAAGATGGGTAAAGCACAGTATAATCAAGATGCTTTTCAAAGTCTCACTAGGTTAACAATGGAACTGGAGAGATTGGGGAATGTATCTGAAGTAAAGCAAACATGACTTGCTGTGGAAAATGAGGGTAATGGGAAATCAAGATGTACATTTACAGCAATGAGATAATGCAAGTTACTGAGATATTAAAGACTAAGGAAGAAATGGATTCAGGAAAACAAAAATTAATAGATCTTTTAGAAATATAAAAAGTTATAAAAGGCTATGAAATATGAAATGCAAATGCCAAATCGGTTTGGAAATAAATACATCTGAAGAACAAAGAACAAAGCTGGATGTGTGTTATTTGGGAGTAGACATGAGATAGTAATGGGGCCACTCAACATCTGGGTCCCCTGCTATGTTTAGGAATGTCCTCACATTTCAAATCTGAATGGGAATCAGATATCACCTTCCAGTAAAAAAGCTGGCAATACCAGATTCCTGCATTCCCAGCCTGCCTTATAGCTATTAGGTTTTCTAATCAGATAGACCCATTCTAGACTTTAATCCAGAAAGTCAAAACTCAAAGGAGCAGGGAATAAGTGAAACACATTCTGGCAAGAGTGGCAACAGCAGAAAGAGCTGTGCCCACTTTCTATAAGTAATAGCAGCTAAGAAGCACTTCTCAGGGTCAAGGGTATGAGGGGTGCCAGGCTTTAGTGTGGAAAAACTGGCAAAAAGCTAAAAAAAAATTTTAAAAAAACACATTATATAGTCTATTATCTGCTTTTTTCTACAATGCAAAAAATTCTAACAAAAACTCCAAGAAAAAAAAATCTGCTACATTGAGGTCACATTACAACTTATATGATTTATTCTATAAGGACTGAATTAGTCACTATATTTATAAAGAAAAAGCAATGAAAGTAAAGCCACTTTTTTTTAAGCTTTAGGAGTTAATTCTTTTTATATATTCAAGGGAAAAATTTTTTTTAAATACATATTTTTTGATTTTTTACAGAGAGGAAGGGAGAGGGATAGCAAGCTAGAAATGTCAAAGAGAGAGAAGCATTGACCAGCTGCCTCTTGTACGCCCCCCACTGGGGATGTGCCTGCAACTAAGGTACATGCCCTTAACCGGAATTGAACCTAGGACCCTTCAATCCCCAGGCCAACGCTCTATCCAGTGAGCCAAACCGGCTAGGGCTAAAGCCACTTTTATAAAAAAAATTGTTTTAATAGAATGGAGGGATGGAGGAGAGTAGGGCAGTAGAGAATAGAGAGCAACTGCTATTGAATACTGGGTTTCTTTTTAGAGTGATGAAAAATTTCTAAAATTAGATCATGATGATGATCCCACAACTCTGAGTATATCAAAACCCACAAAATTGTAAAATGATTAAATTCTATGGTATCTGAATTATATCTCAATTACACTGTTAAGAAATATATTGTGGAAAAACTCAATGTAATTCTCAACAATAACAAAGTAATGTTCATGGTCATTGAACTGGGGCAAGGGACATTGGATAAAGTTCAAAATCCATTCACGGCAAAAGCTCTCTGATGAAGAAAAAATAGAAAATTTCCTTCATATGATGAAAGATTTTTACCCCCCCCTGCCCCACCCATCATCATACTTAAAGTAAACTATTGAAAGCTTTCCATGCAAGGTCAGGCAATACAAAAAATGTCTACTACCTCATATTTTATTTAAAAGTGGAATCGGATCTGTTGAATAAGG
>NW_006288443.1:3716-6020 GCF_000327345.1 Myotis davidii
GGAGTGTCAGCAGCACTAAGGATGTCTTACTGCAGCTTAGACCTGCTCCCCGCTGGCAAGTGGACATCTCCAGTGGACTCTCGGGCTGCCAGAGGGATGTCTGACTGCCAGCTTAGGCCCAATCCCCTGGGAGCATGCCTAAGCCAGCAGGTGGTCATCCCCCGAGGGGTCCCAGACTGCGAGAAGGCACAGGTCGGGCTGAGGGAATCCCCCCTTGAGTGCACAAATTTTTGTGCACCAGGCCTCTAGTCCTATTTAATAAAACTCTAATATGTAAATAGACCGAATGGTGGAACGACTGGCGGAACGACCAGTCACTATGATGTTCACTGACCACCAGGGGGCAGACACTCAATGCAGGAGTGTCTGCATTGAAAGTCTGCCCCCCTCCCTGCTCCCCTCGCCCCCGAGAGGGAGGGAATTGACAGTGGTGATCGAGGAGGGGCAGGGCCAGCATTGTCCTATGCACTAAAAGGTAGCTCAATTCCTGGTTAGAACATATGACCAGCTTGTAGGCTTCATTCTCCGGTAGGGGATATGCCTCCTACTACTACACTAGGAAATTTTAGAAAATCTGTAATTCTCAAAAACACAAAAATAAATATTATTATTCTCATGTTAGGGACAAAAAAAATATTGGTGATATTTAGCCTGGAACTTAGATTGGCCTAATTTAAAAGTCTGACTTTTTTCCCATTATGCAATACTGCCTCTTAAAATCACTCATTCAACAAACAATTATTGAGTGCCTATTATGTACCACATTGCGGCAAGTACCAGATATACAAAGATAAATTTATGTCATTGTATCCTCACCTCCCAGCCCACTCTAGGACAGAAATAAGAATTGTTAACAAATAACTACAACATAATGTAAAAAGCGCTATGAAAGGATATATTAAAAATAGCATACCTAAGTAGCAAAGTTGACTCTGTGTAACATAGCAAACAATCAAAGAAGGCTTCATTTAGCAGAAAAAAATGCTAGCACATAGTACAGCTTGTTTAAATATTTGATGTACTCTCAAATTTAAGCTACAGGAAGAGTAGAATTTGCAGATGGAGAATCAAGATAAAATATTGCCTGGCTTGTGTGGTTCAGTGGTTGAGCATCGACCTATGAACCAGGAGGTCCACAGTTCAATTCCCGGTCAGGGCACATGCCTGAGTTGCAGGCTCAACCCCCAGTCAAGGTCGTGCAGGAGGCAGCTGATCAATGATTCTCTCTCATCATTGATGTTTCTATGTCTCTCTCTCTCCCTTCCTCTCTGAAATCAATATTTAATTTTTTTAAATGTTCTAGAGAGAAAGAAGCCATATTTGCAAAAACATAAAGTTTCAGAAAATCCTTAGCAGTGTAACATAGCTAAGAAATAAGATGCTTCTAATAAGTGGTAAAGAAGCAAAAACAGTCCAGATCAAGGAGGCTATCATATGCAATGCTAAAACTGAGCTTTATCCTGCAAGAAATTGAGAGCTATTCTTGGAGTTTAATCAGGCCACTATTTTACAAACATTATCTTGTCAAATCTGGAAGAATGGATCTGGAGACAGGGACAACCTTTAGAAGGCTACCACAAATAGTCCAGTTAATATAATTCATAATCTCTTAGCTTCAGACTCCTATATTTAATTACCTACCTGACATTTTTGGTATCTTATAAATATTTCTAGCCTAAATGTCCAAAAACAATATCTTGATTTCTCCACCAAATTTGTGTACTTCCTGCCCAATCTCTCAGTAATAATACAATCAAGAAAGCTACTCAGACCAGCAACCTTGGTTCATTCTTGATTTCTCCCTCTCCCTTAACCACCATATTAAATCCAAGTATTATTGATTATTCCCCAAATATATCTCAAATTAATTCATTTATTTCCAGTTCCATTGCCATCACTTATCCCAAGGCATCCCTGCTCAACTGGAATATTGCAATATCTCCCAACTGGACACCCTGATATTTTCTTTAATATCAGTTGACTAGAGGCCCAGTGCATGAAAATTGTGCACCCGGAGGGGTGGGGAGGGGGGGTTCTCCCTCAACCCAGCCTGCACCCGCTCACAGTCTGGGAGCCCTCAGGGGATGTCAGACATCCTTAGCGCTGCTGCAGAGGCAGGAGAGGCTCCCATCACCATCACTGTAGCTTCTGGCTAAATGGTGCTCCCCCTGTGGGAGCACATTGACCACCAGGTGGCAGCTCCTGCATTGAGCATCTGCCCCCTGTTGGTCAGTGCATGTCATAGCAAGCAGTTGAGCAGCCTTAGCATATCATTAGCATATTATGCTTTGATTGGTTGAACAG
>NW_006288443.1:6049-7314 GCF_000327345.1 Myotis davidii
CAAAGCACTTATTATAACTGGCAATTTTTAAAAATCTGTTTGCTAGAAAACTGTCTCACTCTCCTATTAGAATGCTTTCATAAAGTCAAGAACCATCAACTGTCTTGTTTATTGTTGTTTTACTTGGGTACTCTAGCATCAGCCATGTCAATAAAAATTATATTAAAAAAGCTCAGCACACATTTACTATGTACCAGGCATTACTTTATGTGTTTTACATATATTAAGTCATTTAATCCTCACACAGCCTGTGACATAGGTACTCTATTATCTCAATTTTACAGGAAAAAAACTAAGGTATACATAGTTATCTAATCTGCCCAAGGTCACCCAAAAAGTAACTGGCAGAACCAAGAATCAAGCCTAGGAAACCTGGAGACCCTTAGTACCTGGAGAGGTACTAATTGACCTTTAGTACCTCTTTTGGTAGAAGCTCAATAAATGTTTCTTGACCAAATAAACAAGTGAGATAACAGAGGAACAGATTTAGGAGACATGGTGAATTTGAAGTGCTTAGAGAAGGCTGTAAAGCACAGTGTGATAAATAGTAATAAATTGAGATAATCATACAAAGAAGTTATCAGGTTCTACCAGAAGCCACCTATCACATGCAAGCTGCTGTATAAAAACCGATTATATAATTTAAAAAGTTAGATGTGCTCTTAAACTGCAACCATTTTGATCCAACTCTGTAATAAAAACATGTTTTAACAGAGCACAGAATGCCCCATTGAGCCTTGATGGTACCTATGAAAAATTCTGATTGCTAACACTTATTGAAATACTTTCCTTCCTTTATGTAGTATTCAATATCTATATAAATGTCAAGCTTGTATTTTGTTAAAATACAAAAGTACAGAGATTTATTTTTAATTTTAAAAATGAAACCAAAAATCCATCTAATAAACCATGAGAATGACAAGAAAATATCTAAAAAAGAAGAGTGGAAGCACACTTTTCCTACTAGCTATCACAACAAGTTACCGAAATTAATAGGAGGTACAAGTAAAAAGAAAAAAAGACAGAACAATGAAAGAGAACAGAGTCCAAAAAACCCCTAAGTATATGTAAATTTCAAAATTAAATGTAAAAACAAATGAAAATTTGATTAAACAATAATGGACAACATAGACATAAAAGATGCTTAGCATCAACAGACTTCCATTAAATATAAATTTAATTAATGAGAGATCACTTTTTACAATCTGATTGGATAGAATAAAAGATGGGAAATGGGTGCTCTCAAACACTGTAAGTAGGAAAGA
>NW_006288443.1:7717-9512 GCF_000327345.1 Myotis davidii
TTGCTGATCACAGCAGTGGTGGCAGTAGCCTCTCCTGTCTCCGCGGCAGTGCAAAGGATGTCCAACTGCCAGCTTAGGCCCAAACCCAGCCAGCAGGTGGACATCCCCCAAGGGCTCCCAGACTACTAGGGGGGGAAGGTTGTGCTGAGGGATCCCCAACCCTCCCCCGAAGTGCACAAATTTTTATGCACCAGGCCTCTAGTTATTCATAATAACAAGGGTGGAAAAAATCTAAATGTCCATTGGCAGATGAATGGATAAATAAAATACAATGGACTATTATTCAGTCTTAAAAAAAATTCTGTCATATGTTACAACATGGATGAACTTTGAGTACATGATACTAAGTAAAATAAGAAAGTTACAGGACAAGTACTGCATGATTCCATATGAGGTATCTAAAGTAGTCAAACTCTTAGAAACAAAGTAGAATAGTGGTTGCCAGGAGCTGTAGAAGAGTAAAAGGGGAATTGTTGTTCAATGAGCAGAGTTTCAGTTTTGTAAGATGAAAAAGTTCTATAAATCTGTTGCTTGACAGCTGCATACACTTAACACGACTGTATTATATACACTGGGGAGAGAGGAGTTGGGGAGGCAAAGTGGAGGTGGAGGTTAGGGGGAAGTGGGGGACATCTGTAACAATATTACATGGTTAAGATGGTAAACTTTGTTTTTTACAATGAAAAAATCAATAAAAATATAAATATCCATCACCTGGGAACTGATCATATTAGAAACATACACTGAAATACCAGATAGCCATAAAAAATTATAATATCAATATTTATTCAGTCATATCCACAGCCCATTGTAAGTTTAAAAAAGTTAACAGGTCAGCATTTGAGATCTTGCTTTCTAGCATATGTTGTCAGTTTGGCTCAAATAAACTCTTACAAAGTTTAAAAAAAAATTTTTTATAAAAAAGCAAAGTAGTATGATACCATACATACATGTCTGCACCTATAAGAGGGAGATATCTGTAAGGATATTCATCAAAATATAACAGTGATATCTCTGGGTACTAAGATCACAGATTACCTTTATTTTCCTTTGTTTTTAAATACAATGAATATGCATTTTATGAGTGGCAAAGGATAGTTCAAGAGAAGAAGGGACTGCCACCATTGGTTCCAGAATGCTGGGGTGGAATTTTACATTTCTCTCATTATGTGTCAGGTTTATATTGGGAGTTTAATAATTATTTGAGAGGCAGGATGAGTAGTGGTCAAGAGCTCAGGAATGAGACAGACCTGGATTTGAATCTCAGCTCCAAAATTTATTGGTCAAAAACTTCAAGTCTTATTGAAATTCACTGAGCCCCAATTTCTTCAACTATAAAATATCACGTAACAATACTTATAGAATTGCATAGAAAATTTACATAAAGCACTTTAACATCATTCCCGGCTCAGAGGAAACTCTCAATAAAATGCTGGCTATCATTACCACTTATTAACTTGATTTATACAGGAAGAGCTCACAAAACAAGAACTAATCATCTATAGAAGTCTATACTGCTAAATATACTGAAAATTCCAACTGCATTAAAAAAATGAGAGACAGTCTGAGGAATAGCAGCTGTGTGTGAAACCTCCCCCCACCAGCCAGAGGAGCCACCACAGCGGTGAACAGCATCCACCACAGGAGCTGCTGCCAACTGAGGAGCAGCGGATACCACAACCACCTGAGGAGCAACTGCAGCCCGAGGAGCCACTGCCACCCAGGGAGCAGCCACTGAAGGACTCCACATCTAGATATGTCGGTGAGATCTAACATGGGTAGACAAAGAAACCCC
>NW_006288443.1:10903-11619 GCF_000327345.1 Myotis davidii
GAGAAGGCCATAACAAGAGATAAGGAAGGACACTTCATAATACTAAAGGGATCAATACAACAAGAGGATATAACCCTGATAAACATATATGCACCCAATGCAGGAGCACCCACATACATAAGAAAACTCCTGGAAGATATCAAGGGGGAGATTGACAACAATACAATCATAGTAGGGGACTTTAATACACCACTGACATCACTGGATAAATCCTCTATACAAAAATATCGGCAAAGAAACAGCAATCCTAAATGACTCACTAGATCAGATGGAATTAATTGACATTTCCAGAACACTTCACCCCAAAGCCACAAAATAGCATTCTTCTCAGGTGCTCATGGGACATCTTCAAAAATAGACCGCATATTGGGTCACAAACAAAGTCTCCCCAAATTCAAGAAGATTGAAATCATACCAAGCATCTTCTCAGACCACAAGGCCATAATATTAGAAACAAATTACAATAAAAACAACTCAAAATACTCAAACATTGGAAGCTGAATAGCATGTTATTAAACATTGATTGGGTTACCAATGAGATGAAAGAAGAAATTAAAAACATCCTGGCAACTAATGACAGTGAAAAGACAACAATCCAAAACCTTTGGGACACAATGAAAGCAGTCCTGAGAGGCAAGTTTATTGCTCTACAAGCCTATCTCAAGAAATAAGAAAAAATGGTAGTTAATCATCTCAATCTACATCTCAAAGAATTA
>NW_006288443.1:12389-13277 GCF_000327345.1 Myotis davidii
GTTTACCTAAATCCTCCCATTTTACAGAGGCCATAAACCATGCATAATACACAACCCTTGGAGGGGGTTATCAGCACTGGCACCAGGCCAGGCCTTTAGGTATGGTCTCACGACCCCCATCCCAACACATGGGGCTTTTTGCAAAGCCTGTGAAAGGTCCGGAAGTCACATCCATATTTGGGGGACAAAGAAACCAAAGGGTATAAAGGGAGAGCTTCCTCCATATTGGTTTGCTCAGGATTTGGAGAGAAACAGTCTCCCTTGAGTCACTGTCCTAATACATGCGAAACATCTGAAAATAAATGTTTTTTTCCTGTATCTCCAAGTCCTCCTGTGAATTTTTCAGTCGCCTGGTAAATTCTGTAACAGTGCTGGCACTTTCTAATGATGATGGAGGAGACTCACAAAGTCTACCGGCTTAGCAGGGGTAGGACTGGGGGTCCCTAGACTGCAAAGGATTGTCACTGCCTTGTGAAAACAGTTCATCAGCAATGACTGTTAATGTCTCAGAATACTGTTCATTGAAACTTTTGAGAAATATTTGAAGATTTATATACACTTGTAAGAAATAATTCAAAGACATGATTTATACATGTTTCCCAGTGATAACATTTTGCAAATCTGTAGTATATTATGATAATGAGAATATTGGTATGGATACAATCCACGAAACTTAATCAGATTTCCATAGTTATAATCATATTGTGTGAATATTAAGTTTTATACAATTTTATCACTTGGCTATGGTTTATAATTATCTCATACTAGGGGCCTGGTGCACGAAATTCGTGCACTGGGTGTGTGTGTGGGGGCGGGGGGTGTCCCTCAGCCCAGCCTGCCCCCTCTCACATACTGGGAGATTGACCCCTATCACCCTCCGATCGCAGG
>NW_006288443.1:14318-29590 GCF_000327345.1 Myotis davidii
CTTTTATTAGTGTAGATAATGTTCTATTCAGTTTAACAATATTCTAGTGAGAAATTTTACAACCAAAGTTTATGAAAGTTATTTGTCTATAATTTTTTTTTTTGCCTTTACTGTGTTTGGCAAACACAGTAATACTGACCTCATGCAGGGTTAAGTGTTCCCTCTTCTATTTTCTGGAAAATATTGTGTAAATTGTTGTTATTTTTTCTTTAAATATTTGGTAGGTTCTCCAGTGAAACCATAGAATGAAGGATTTCTTTTTTGAGAGTTATTAAATATGAATTTAATTTTTTGATGTTATAGCACTATTTATATTATCTATTTGATATTGGTTGAATTTTTAAAAATCAATCCATTTCTTCTAAGTTGTCAAATTTATGATCATAAACTGATCATAGTATGTCCTTATTACCTTGTCAATCACTATAGGATCTGTAGCGATATCCCCTACTTCATTCCTGATATTGGTGATTTCTTTCTTGTCTCATTCTATATTTGAAAGTCTTGCCATAGGCTTATCAAATTTGTTTTTCTTAAAGGCCATCTTTCTGTTTTATTCTGTTTCCCTATTTTCAATTTCTTTGATTTCTGCTCTTACACTAATTATTTCTTTCCTTCTGCTTGCTTTGGGTTTATTTTGGTCTTCTTTTCTTAGTTATTTTTTTTAATATATTTTATTGATTTTTTACAGAGAGGAAGGGAGAGAGATAGAGAGTTAGAAACATCGATGAGAGAGAAACATCGACCAGCTGCCTCCTGCACATCCCCCACTGGGGATGTGCCCGCAACCCAGGTACATGCCCTTGACCGGAATCGAACCTGGGACCTTTCAGTCCGCAGGCCGACGCTCTATCCACTGAGACAAACCGGTTTTGGCAACTGTCTGTATTTTTAATGCAAGCAATTAGTGCTTTTAATTTTCTTCTTAGCACTGCTTTAGTTATGTTCCATAAATTTTGATACATTGTATTTCTATTTTTATTCAATTTTATGTATTTTTAAATTTCTTTTGAGACCTCTTATTTGGCCTCTGAACTATTTAGAAGTGTATTGTTTAATTTCTACATGTTTAGAGATTTTCCTACTTTTTTCTTGTTATTGATTGCTAGTTTGATCTCATATTCTGATCAGATGCCATATTCTGTATAATTTCAATTCTTTTAAATTGTTGAGGTTTGTTATATAGCCCAGAATATTATAAAAAGCTTCATGATCATTTGATTAAAGAA
Source organism: Myotis davidii (assembly GCF_000327345.1). Taxonomy (NCBI): domain Eukaryota; kingdom Metazoa; phylum Chordata; class Mammalia; order Chiroptera; family Vespertilionidae; genus Myotis; species Myotis davidii. The sequence continues at coordinate 15,548 of NW_006288443.1, forward strand.
TATATAGTCTTGGTATTGGATGAGATGTTTAATATATGTTAACTAGTTCCGATTGGTTGATTATGTTATTCATATTTTCTATATCCTTGCTAATTTTCTGTCTGGTGGTCTTATCACTTCCTGAGAGGAGAGGGCTGAAATCCACAACTACAATTGTGCTTTTATCACTTTCATCTTTCAGCTCTCTTAGTTTTTATTTCATATAGTTTGAATCTCTGTTGTTTAATATACACAAATTTAGGATTATTATGTCTTGAAGAATGATCATGTAATATTCTGCTATATCTCCAGTAACTTTCCTTTGCTTTAAAGTCTACTTCATTGAATAGTAATATATCATGCATGGCTTATTTTTGTCACTGTTGTTTTATTAATGTGTGCTTGTTACACATTTTTCAATCTCTGGCTTTCAATCTACTTATATCTTTATATTTGCAATGAGTTTTATGTAGAAAACAGAGGTGAGTTATTTTTGTAACTATACTTTGCTAATCTTAGTCGCTTGGTTGGTTGGTTGGTGTATTTAAACTATTTCAATGTAAATAACTATTGATATGTGAACACAACACACATTATTTTTGTTGTTGTTTTCTACTTGTTTCCTGAGATTCTTGTACTTATTTCTATTTTCTTCCATTTCAAAAGATGATTAGACCTATTTTTAGTATTGCACCTTGATTTATTCTTAGTGTTTTGTATAGTTGCAATTTTGTGTATTACAATGTACTTTTGTGACAAAATTGTCTACTGGTATCAGCTTTTTACTACTTTGAACAAAGTGTAGAAATCACGTTTTTTTACAAGTGATTTTTTATGGTACTTGGACATATTGCTTATTATTCTTTGATTTTAGCAGCAAGTCACTCTGTATCAGTTATCACATGGGTCTTGGTCTAGTTTGTCTGCTGTGGTTGCAATCACAGTTTAATTTTCAGATCTCTAACACTGTTATTTTGGTCTGCTTATTTTATTAGAAACTGTGGCAGCTCCTATTGGTCCCTGCTATGCTTCACAGGGGGTCAGAGAGGTTTTCCCAGGCCAGCCCACCAGTTGTCTGTCCATCGGTACAAATGTGCTGGAATGCAGACTCTACCATGTTGAACCAGTTCCCATGATACCACAGAGATTCTAAGCTTGGATTGAGGAGAAAGACTCCTGCTCTTTCGTTTCCCTCAACTTAACTGAATATTTCTACCACCTACTAGGTTAAACCCTAGGGGAGGAGGTAAGGAATACAACAAAGATATATTGCCAGAGGCTGTGAACTCTGCCTTGCTCTTACTTCCTCCTATCACTCCTTTCTGTTACTCCTTCCACCCTTAAACAAGAAAGGCTCCTTAGCTTTCCTTCCTTTTATAATAGTAATCACGATTGTAGTATGCAGTTGTCCCTGAGTCGCTAATAGCAAAAAGTAAATAATAATAATAAGGCTTGACTCTTTATTTTCAGCTTGTTAAAGTTCAGCATGAGATTGCTTTATAGAACTTTTTCTCCCAGCAAAACATTATTTTTGCAAACCAAAAGCTTCAGACTGCATAAATGCTTAAATCTGAGAAGACTACTTTGAAAGGCAAAGCTAAATATTAGATTTCTTGTTCCAACCTATATCCAGCATTTTTCTGGAGATATAAAAAAAAATGTATTTTAATGGGTGCAGAGCAGAATGACACTAGGAATAATTAGTGGGTTACTGAAAATGAAAATAATTTCATTTTAAGAATTCCTATTACCTTTGTGGCATACTAATGGGTGTTGTAGGATCATTTTCCATTCATCCTTACTTATTAAAATGTGCAAGACAAACAAGAATGGAGATTATGTTTAAACTTTATTTTTATGACACAAACCAGACCTCTCAAAAACTCCAGAACTGAATCACATTGATTTCTCATATAACGATGCAGGGCCCTGAGCATAGCTGGTCAGTGTGGCATGGACGTGTTGATTGATTGTGTATTTCTCCCAACACCAATGGGCAGAGGATGAAGCATGTCTTCTACAGGACAGATTGGCAAAGATTCTGCAAAGGGTCAGAGAGTCAATAATTTAGAGCTGAGGGCCATGCTTTCTCTGCACTCAGCCCGGTCACTATAGCACAACAGCACTTCAACCAACCTATCAAGGAATGGCCAATGCTGTGTTCCAACCTAACTTTACTTAAACATGCTGAAAGTGGAAATTTATATAATTTCTACATGCCATGAAATTTTGTTATTCTTTTGATTTTTAAAAAACATTTAAATATTTAAAAATTATTCTTAACTCAGAAATTGTACAAAACTAAGCGATGGGCTGGATTTGGCCTATAGCCCTAGTATGCCCAGCCCTGTCTAGAGCCATAGAACTATGGATCTTTACTATATCTCTCTAAATACATTAAAGGTGTATTTCAAAGGAAGTAATATATATTTTCTGTGAGTACTCTAGCCAACTTTTTTACCCACATTAACATACAAAGAAACACATACAGAAAAAAATAGTATCTCTTGCTAGTTAAAACATTTTGTTAACTGACTAGATAAGAACACTGCTTATGTCAATAGATTCTGCAATTCAGTTATAATAGTTTTATCATTTATATACTATCTTAGTAATTTTCTTCCTCTTAAGCTCCTAAAATAATAAGTCATAAAATTTTGTTATTAAGAAATCGGCAACAAAAATTAGATTTTGCCTTAATAAAGAATAAGTGTAAAATCCCTTCAATATTTCAGCTTTCACATTAAAATATGAATATATTAACTTCCTTGAAAAGCACATTAACTTCCTTGAAAAGCACATTTTTCTCTTCAGTGAATGAAACCCAGCAGAATCTCTTAAAGTAATTTCATAATATAATTCTGAAATTTAGACGGTTTAATATTAATTGGTAAACCTACCTGGTGACTACTAAGCATTATACATTGTGCTTGGTTCTTGGATTCGGAGAGGAAGGAGTGTCTTCTTCTTATACCAAAGTGTGCCAAACTAATTCCTTGGTATATAGATTCATGAATACATACACTCAGAAATACACAGGCTCGACTCACCATCGGATGGGAATAGAATCCAAAGCCGACATATGATAAAGAAAGTGGAAGAGTGATCAGGGAAGTAATGCCTCCGCAGGACTGTGAAGAAGGAATATGGCCTCAGGGAACATGGCCAGACCGATGTGGTTGGACATAAGTGCACTAATGTGGTTTAAACATGCTCAAGTGACAAAATCCAAGTCCACCCAAAATTTCAGTAAACAAGGTTTAAAAATGTTTCTGAGACAGTCAGGAAAATGTCTTCACTCTCCTCAGACCACAAATAGTAACACTGGTATCTGAGGGGAGATATAAGGAGAGTTAAGGAGACTGACTCTCTAAGTGAAATTTATTTTGCATTCTGATACAGGAAATTTCAGCACTAATCAAACAACTCAATTAGGATGTAAAATTAAAAATGGTGCCTGGCCGGTGTGGCTCAGTGATTGAGCATCAACAAAGGAACCAAGGGGTCCTGGTTAAATGCCCAGTCAGGGTCAGTCATACCTGGGTTTCAGGCTCATGACCTTCAGTAGGAGGTGGGCAGAAGGCAGCTGATGGATATTTCTCGCTCATCAATATTTTCATCTCTCTACCCCTTTCTTTTCCTCTCTTTCTAAAAAAAATCAATAAGAACATTTTTAAAATGGTAGTGTACACAGGTTTGGGTTTCACTGGACTTCTGGATTGAAAATGGAGGTATTAAATTAGCTTAAACTCGAGAAGAGAATGGAAACATGAGGCTTGAAATGAACATATCCACTCAGACTTAAACATTTTAGCAAAGATATAAAATATGGTGTTTATTAGTAAAGTGTGAGTAGCAAACAGTTACATGTTGCTTCAATTGGGGGGAAAAAGATAAGAGAACTATGGGAGAAAGTTAGTTTTCTGGAAACTAAGTTTATTCAAGCAGCATAACATGACAGAGCATGTCTTTCCAGTGAGACAAACCCAGGCTGGAAACCCAGATTTACAATTTATATAAGATGTGATAAACAACAAACATGATTTTTAGTTTCTCTGCACCTCCTTATCTGTAAAAATATCTATCTCATAAGCATGTCGCAAACATTAACCACATGGGATTGTGGGATTGTGTTAATTAAATATTTAGCACAGGCGGTGCTTAATAAATGGCATTTGTTACCATTTACATCCCTAAAACTGTACGATGCAGAAACTCCAAGAACACAGACTCTGCTAGGACTGCTGGTCTCCTCCTAGTCATGTGAGCTGAACTGAAAAGAAGGCACATTCTTTGCTCATTAGGAGGGTCTGTATTAGAATTCAACAGTGGAAAATTGCTTAGGAAACTTGACAATGCTCTCTTACAACTCAAGATTCCACTGCATTCTAGTGCCAGAAAATGAGGGAGCCAGGCACATTTTTTCTCCCAGGTACATCTTTGCTACATTCCATGCTTTTGCTGCATCAAAGATAGAGAGGTTAAAGGCCTGGCAACACAAGTCAGATTGATGGCCAGCCCGGGGGCAGGGATGATACTCTCTCACCCTTACTACTGAGATCAAACTCAAATCTCAATGTCTTGATTTAGAAAAAAATCAATAGTACCTATTGTTAGGTAGGCACCTAGGCGTTAACAAAGGACAGGAGAGCTAGACTGGCTGGGCCCTATTGAATCTGGAATGTACATTTAATCAGGCTTAAAGTCTGGAAGTTACAAACCTCCTTTGTGGGCTCCCTACCCCCCATGTAGAGAGGAAGGTCAGGCTTTTCAACCTCCCTGGGGGCAACCAGCGTTGTATCCAAGATAATTCCGGGGAGGAATAAACCATAAAGGGGAAAATTCCTCTGCTGGGTACATATGCAGTAGGAGCCAAGAGGGAGACCGAAAAGGGGAGGTCCCTAGCTTGAGAAAAGGATTGGATTGGATGAGAGCATGAAACCCCAGAAGATTTAGGAAACAAACTGGATAGGAGGAGGATCCAGCAGAGAGACTGGTTAGTTTGAAAGAAAGCTTATACCTTCCCAAGCCCAAGGGAATATAATCAAAGCTTAACAAAGGCCCCTCTGGGTAGCACCTTTGGCCTGTTTGTTCACCTGTTCTTGCACGTTTTCTCTCTGTAACAGCGGGGTGGGTCCAAGATTGGGTGAGCTCCAAGCGCGGGCCTGTGTGCTGCCCTGCAGCATGTAGCTGGGAACACAGACTAAGCTAGCAGGGAGTATGTTGGACCACCAGTGCTCAGGGTGATGGCGTTACAGTTCTGGATCCTGACCTTCCTGGTGGACAGTTATGCTCACCAGGCCCAGGACTTATTCTACAGCAAGATTTGGCTAAGCTGTCTTGTGGATGAGACACCAGGTACCTGGAGACATTCCTTTATTTTTATTTCGATAAATCATACCATTGCACCTCATCCTCCCATTCATGGGTTCCCAAAAGGTTTTTCTTGGGACTCCATGGGAGAACTCCGTTTCCATTGACAACACAGTGAAGGTGGAATAGAAGCTTATTTCTCTTCAAGATTCTTCTTGCTTTTCTGGAGTTACTGGATTTTCATATTTGATATATTTCTCTGTTGCCAAAATATTTCTACAAAACACAAAGCTGCTGAGTAAAAAAAGCAACAATCTCTTGGAGATTTTTCCAGGGGGGCAGCCTCTGAAACAAACTGTCCATAGTTGAGTAAAAGACTATTAAAATAAGTGTACTGCCTCCTCCCAGAGGCTGTAGCCCTCATCAGCACCAGCTAGCACGATGTAGGTACCCAGAGAAGACCTGATTGCCTGGTGGAGCTAAGCTGTCTTGTGGATGAGACACCATCCTTGATTTTTATTTCGATAAATCATACCATTACACCTCATCCTCCCATTCATGGGTTCCCAAAAGGTTTTTCTTGGGACTCCATGGGAGAACTCCATTTCCACTGACAACACAGTGAAGGCGGAATAGAAACTTATTTCTCTTCAAGGTTCTTCTTGCTTTTCTGGAGTTACTGAATTTTCATATTTGATATATTTCTCTGTTGCCAAAATATTTCTACAAAACACAAAGCTGCTGAGTAAAAAAAGCAACAATCTCTTGGAGATTTTTCCAGGGGGGCAGCCTCTTGAAACAAACTGCCCATAGTTGAGTACAAGACTATTAAAATAAGTGTACTGCCTCCTCTCAGAGGCCGTAGCCCTCATCAGCACCAGCTAGCGCTATGTAGGTACCCAGAGAAGACCTGATTGCCTGGTCAGGGTGCTGTAAACCAGGAGTGTCACATGCCTTTCACTTTCAGCAAGGATCAGATGACTATCTCAGAGAAATTCCAAAAACGCTTTTAAAAACCCAACACCCGAGAACTATGAAATTGACAACCTATGGTGTAGAGTAATGCTTCTGGGTAAACTTAGAGAGTGTTATCATCAGTCTAGTGGAAACAGCTTTAGTCCACTTCTCAGCTTCACTAAATGACCTTGGCCAAACAAATTAAAAATTGAAGTGTCAGTTTTCTCAACTGTGAAGCACACAGACACCATGTTCCTACCAAGTGAATACAAATTACAAACTAAAAAAAAAAAAATTAGGATTGATATTGACTCATGAAATGTAAAGGGCAGTAAAGCAAGAATTTGTACTCAGCAGAAAACGCTTGTTTATTTCTCTATTTTAATACACATGCAAGTTAAAGTTAAAAGTAATCACATAAAATGAAATAAAAATGAAAGGAGGGATAGTGTTAATGTTTGCACACAAAAAACCCATATACAAGTTATGCCAAATCAACTGCTAGGTTGTAAAGAAGTGAATTACAATGGATGAAATTGGGCATTATGTTTAAGCTTTATTTGGCAAATCAGTATTTCTGTGCACATAACTAATGGTAGGCATTGAGTAAAACAACAGAAAACTCTGTTGAACCAAAATTCTGTCTCCTAGAACTAATAAAACCCCCAAAGAAGTTGTGTCTGCATTACAATAAGATGTATTCAGATGAGGAACAAAAACTCTTAATCATTTAGATTTTCCTTAAATAACAGTTGATCTCTGAGTAATATTGTTGAAAATACTCAGATTTTTGCACTTATTGGAGGGTGGAAGTATACTAAAAATATATTAAAATCAAATGAATTGCCAGAAATGTCCAGAGACATTCCAAGATATTTCACATGCTGGAGTGTTTTCTTAAACACTCCTGGTCGTTTAATAAGACCAACAGTGTCATGGGCCTGTCAAATAACCATCTGACCAATTAATATTTTCTAAGCGTCTACTACACACCTAGTATATATAGGATGAATATATTAATTCTTGCTAACAAAATGTATAGGTTCCAGAGGACAAGGAAATGTCTAGCATGTTTCACAGGCTACTCAAGTAAAACCTGAAGAGCTGATCATCTTTATGTCTATCAAGTCACCAAAGTAAAGTGAATACTGAGAAATATGCGTCTAGACCTCTAATGATGAGGACAGGCAAACAGAGCTGGCTGCCTTAGTCCCATCATGGCATGGGATTGGGGGTCAATTAATCCTGAACCTCAGATGTATTATTATTCTTACTTTCCCCACAAAATAGCCACAGGAGTCTCCTGTGACCTTGTGAAAATTTCTTGTTAAATTAATGGAATCATCCTTCCCAATGAAAGCCATGCGATGCCTGCTTGCGAGGAAAGAGAAATCTGATCCGCCAGCTACCTATCATGTCCCATCCACATGCTGAGTAAGCACATAAAAGGAACCAGCCCTTGCTATCTGACACAAGTAACAGAGCCCAGACTCCCGCTGCCATGTCTGGCTGATTAGATTTATCCGTCTACAACAGTGAGCCTGAGTCCCAGGAGTGGGCCTCCTCTCCACCGTTTAATTATATCCTCATTGGTTAGAAACCAAAGTGTGCTGTGGAGATAACTGGGAGAAAAGAGATGCCAAAAAATTATGGTTTTTGTTGGGGAGGATAAAGCATGGTTAGTATGCCCTAAGTGCCCTATGGGATCATAAAAACACTTTAACATTGAAAGATTGCATAGATAAACCATAGACAAAGAGGAGGCTTAATAAAGGTAGCAGAGGAAGGAGGCTTTGCTTTAATGAGACTATTAGCTGAAAGGCATACGCTGCAGATTTCCTTCCCAAATGGAAACCGATACGTGTCATTGTACTGTCATTGTCAGAGTGCTAGAACTTGGTCCATTTCCTTCTGCATTTTAAGCGCTGCTGTCACACATGCCCAAACTGGCTTGTTAGCTTTGAATTTGCTTTAGAGACCATCCGCTACCTTGACCACTTTAACGACATGCTATATCACAAGCATGGTTTTCCAATTAGCCGGATGCTGAATATGATTCAAGCCACCCCCCACAATCAATTTTATAACTGTCAAAGCCAATTGCGAGGACAAGGAGAATCTGTAGGATTTAAATGTTTTATAGTGTCTAAACTCTAGAATGTTGACAGTTTCATTTAATTGGCCAATCTATACAGAAAACACTCTTTTCACAAACCTATACTGATACATTTAAAAATTGATATGGGACATTTTCCTCTAAAATCTAACAAAAATTAGTATAGGAATGGATTGAACACATATGCATTTTTTAAAATTCTGATTGTGAACATAAGTAATAGCTGAAAATTGAGTAGAATGTTAGTGCTACCATAAGCAAGCATTCTTTCATATGACAAGTTTCTATGATTTAAATTCACTATGTTTATTGCATTTACAGAGACTACAGTACCTACTGAATATTAGTATATTGTAATAACTTATATTGTAATTATATTGAATTTGACTCATGTACTCAAATTTAAGATGCTCCAAGTATTTCAGTGCTAGAAAAGTAAAATAAAACTTTTATACCATTTTTTTTTTCAATTAGTGACATAACAGGTGGCCTAACTCTTACCTACAATGACCTTAACTTTTTTTTTTTAAATATATTTTATTGATTTTTTACAGAGAGGAAGGGAGAGAGATAGAGAGTTAGAAATATCGCTGAGAGAGAAACATCCATCAGCTGCCTTCTGCACACCTCCTATTGGGGATGTGCCCGCAACCAAGGTACATGCCCTTGACCGGAATCGAACCCGGGACCTTTCAGTCGGCAGGCCGACGCTCCATCCACTGAGCCAAACCGGTCAGGCGACCTTAACTTTTTTATTCTATTTCCTGTCTCTCAACATTTCTCCCCAAATTTAGTGTCCCACTACCACAATTTTCATTTTGACCCATGGAAGTCCCACTGAAATTCAATGCTAGGTTTAAAGTATTTTTAAAAGAAAGCGTGCCAAATTAAGTACCATAGTATTGTCCACATGGTATTATCAATAACCACTGGAAAAGGAAGTTATAAATCTACTTGAGGCCTGGTGCATGAAATTCATGCAAGGGGGTGTGTGTCCCTCAGTCCAGCCTGCACCCTCTCCAATCTGGGACCCCACTGGGACCCCACTGGGATCGGGCCTAAATGAGCAGTCGGACATCCCTCTCACAATCGAGGACTGCTGCCTCCCACATGTGCCCCGACCAGGGCCAGGGATTGAGCCTGCAACCGAGGCATGTGCCCTTGACCAGAATCAAACCTGGGACCCTTCAGTCTGTGGGTTGATGCTCTATTACACTGAGCCAAACCAGCTAAGACTGGAATTCAATTTTTTAATATTAGTAGAATTTACCAGTGAAATATTCTGGTCTTGGGCTTTTCTCTGTTTGTAAATTTAATCTCAGTACTTGTTATTGTCGTCTCTGATTTTTCATTTGTTCTTGTTTCCCACTAGACTGGTTGTATATTTCTAGGCATTTAACCATTTCTCCTGAATATAATTTTTGTAGTCTCTTAGGACTCTTTGTATTTCTGCAGTACACTTGTAATGTATCTTTTTATGATTTTATTTGACTCTTCTCTCTTATTCTTAGTTAATATAACTAAAGATTTGCCATTTTTATTTATCTTTGAAAAATTAGCCTTTTTTTTTTTTTTTTTTTTTTTCCCCTGAAGACATTTTTCCATTGACTTTTAGAGAGAGTGGAAGGGAAAGAGACACACAGAGAAACATTGATGTGAGAGACACATTGATTGGTTGCTTCCCACATATGCCCGGATGGGAGCCAAGGACCAAGCCTGCAATCTAAGTACTTGTCCTTGATCGGAACTGAACCTGACACCCTTCAGTCCGCAGGCTAATGCTCTACCTACTGAGTGAAACTGGCGAGGGTGAAAAACTAGTTCTTATTTTTTTTATGTTTTCTACTTTTTAGTCTCTGTTTTAGTTATTTCTGCTCTAATCTTTGTTGTTTCCTTTCTTGTGCTAAATGTGGGCTTAGTTTTGTTTTGTTGTTTTAGTTCCTTGAAGTGTAAATTTATGTTCTTTATTTGAGACATTTATTTTCTTCAAGCAGGCATTTATCACCATAAACTTCCCTCTCAGAACTGCTTCTATTGCATCCATAAATTCTAATATATTGCGGTTTCATCTTTTTCAAGATATTTTAATTCTATTTTTTATTTATTCTCTGACCTACTGGATGTTCAGAAGTGTGTTTTAAAATTTCTACATCCTTGTGAATATTTCACTTTTTAACTTGTTTCATATTTTTTGTTTTATACTATTGCAGTCAAAAAAGATACTTGATATAATTTCAATCTTCTTGAATTTGCTAAGACTTGTTTGGTGGCCTATCCGATGGTTTACCATGTTCAGCGGAGAAAAAAGTGTACTTTGCTGCTGTTGGATGGAATGCTCTGCATATGTTTGTTACGTCCATTCAGAGCATAGCTCACATCCAATGTTTTCTTACAGATTTTCTGTCCAGATGATTATCCCAATGTTGAAAGTAAAGTAATAATACTAATATTATTGTATTTTCTATTTCCCCTTAGATTTGTTATTATTTGCTTAGTATTTTTATGTGCTCCAATGTTGGGTGCATAAATATTTACATTGTTATAACCTCTTGCTGAATTGAACTTTACCATTATATCATTTAACACATAACAAATTAAAGTCTATTTTGTCTGGTATAAACATAACTACCACTGCTCTCTTTTGGTCTCCACTTGCCTGGGATATCTCTTCATATCCCTTCACTCTGCACCTATGTATGTCCTTCAAGTTGAAGTAAGTCTCTTGGAGGTAGCATATTTTTGAGTCTTCCTTTTTATCCATTCAGCCATTCTCTGCCTTGATTGTAGAATGTAGTCTATTTACATTTAAAGTAATTATTGATTGGTAAAGACTTACTAATGTCATTTATTAATTATCCCATCTGTTTTATAGTTCCTTGGTTCCTCTCTTGCTATCTGCCTTCATGAATAAATAATTTTCTATAATGAAATGCTTTGATTCTCTTCTTTTTATCTTTTCTGCAGCACTGTATGTTTTTGCTTTGTAGTTACCATGAGGCTGGTATAAAACACCTGATAGATAAAACAGCCTCTGTTTTAACTGATATCAACTTAACTTTGATCACATACAAAAACTTTAACCTTCATTTCCCTTTTTCTGTTTTCGATGTCACAATTTATTTCTTTTTATATTGTGTTTATTTAAAATTATTGTAGCTACAGTTACTTTTAATACTTTTGTTTTTTTAATCTTTATACTAGAGTTAAGTAATGAACACATCTCTATATTACAGTATTAGAGTATTCTGAATTTGTTTCTATACTAACCTTTACCACTGTGTTGTGTATTATATATGCCTTCCTATCACTAACTAACATCCTTTCCTTTCAGCTTGAAGAAGTTCTTTCAGCATTTTTTGTAAGGCAAGTTTAGCAGGGATGAACTTCTTCAACTTTTGCTTATCTTGCCTTCAATTCTGAAGGCCAATTAGCCAGGTAATGTATGCTTGGTAGGTAAGCATATCTCTCTCTCTCTCTCTCTCTCTCTCTCTCTCTCTCTCTCTCTCCACTTTGAGTATATCATGTGACTTCCTTCTGGCCTGCAAGGTTTCTGATGAGAAATCCACTGATTGTCTTACAGAGAATTTGCTATTAATTTTTTTTTTCCTCTTGCTGCTTTAAAGAATTTTTTTGTCTCTTTTTTTAGACACTGTTATTATACTGTATCTTGAAGATCATTTCAGGTTGACATTTGAGGTGGCCTTTTAGCTTCATGAATGAGGATGTGCAAAACTCTTCACATGTGGGAAGTCTTCATCCATTACTCCTTCTTTCTTTCTATTTATTACATTTAATTTAACTTAATTTTCCATCACCATGTATCCCCTCTATGTCATTTACTTCTTTAAATAGGCTTTTTACCCTTTTCCTCTCTTCTCCTCCTGGGACTGTAATAATCTGAAGGTTATTCCTCTCGATGATATCCCAAAATTTACACTTGCTTTTTTTTTTTACTCTATTTTTATTATTATTTTCATCTTGGTTCTCCAACTAGATGACTTCAAGTTCTTGACTTATAGTTCACAGATTCCTCTGTGTAACCCATTCAGCTGCTGATGTTCTTTAATGCATTTTTACATTTCATTCATTGTATTTTTAGCTCCAGAATTTATTGGTACTTTCTTATGAATTCTATCTCTATTAAACTTTTATTTTGTCCATGGATTTTTTTCTGACTTGATTAAGTTTTATTTTTGTGTTTTCTTGTAGTTCATTGAGCCACCTTAAAAATATTTTGAATTCTTTGTCAGGTAAATTATAAATCTCCATGTCTTTTGAGTCAGTTACTGAAAAATTATTGTGTTCCTTTGGTGGTATCATATTTTCATGATTGTTTTTATGTTCCTTGAAGTCCTATATTGCTGTCTTTGCATCTAACATTTCAATGATTTCTTTCAGGCTCTACTGACTTATTAAATCTCTGATTTCTGTTTCTCCAACAGTATAATGGTACTTCTCAGCTGTGCTCTTGGATTTCCACAAAGGCTCTCTTATCCATTGGTAATTTTCTAATCCAGTGTTCTCCAGGGACTTCTGGACCATGGCTGAAAAGGACTGGAGATCGTGGGCTACTTAAGGGTCCACAGTCAGGATCAAAGTCTGTATGCTATTACCCAACACACTAATGGTGAGACTCCACTGGGTCCCTTTGTGTATAGTGCTGGTGACAGAGCCAAAGCCAGATAGGCTATTGCTGAGTCCTCAGGGGTACAGAGATGTTTCTAAGTTCATAGATAAAACAATGGTCAGTGTGTCAGCTGCCTGGGTACAGATCTTTTCAAAATAGCCCTCTTCATTCTGGGATCACACCAGGGTTCTTCCAAAATCTACTACCTCACAGCTCCTACAAAGGCACTGCTATCTATGGATGGATGCCAAGTTATAATTGTTGATGGGGGGATATGAGCAAAGATGTTTTATTTGGCCATCTGACTTATATCACTCTTCAGATGCAATGCTTTTAAATTCAACCTCCAATGATATAAAACTGCATTAATATCATCCGAGGGCCTTGGTATTAAATTGTTAAGCTATTAGGACAAGATGTCAACGAGGGTTACACATAAAACCAAACCAAAGTGTTCGTAGGAGTTACAAGTCACTTCTCAGGCTCCCCATCCGTTCATTCTGTATAGTGTTAATATAAAACACTCTGCCACTGTCAATACTACCATCTCTACTTATTTCAGCTTAACTCGCCTTAGTTAAGTCTATAAATAAATATTAAACAGATTTTTTATAATCAAACTGAATCACTGTCTATTGTCAGAGACATAACTATATAAGTTGAAAAGAATCATCATAGTTATTGAATAAATAAATAAATCATATGGTGAGTTATACAAAGATTGATTGTGAAGTTATGTATATTTTTATGTAACATTGCATAGTTTAGATATGCATATGACAACCTTTAAAAGAGTACCTTGTAGAATAATATTATTATTCCTGTGTAATTTCATTGTTCAAAATTCATTCGTAATTCTCCTTTGGATTTTTCCTACAAAATAATTTTAAATCCAATATAAGAAATGCAGTCCCATTATATTTTAATCACATCTAGATATTCAGTCACCTGGCTATTTCCCAATTCGATCTCTCATTTTATTAGAAGAATTAATCTTAAAGTTGTGAGCAGTTTTCTATAACCAAATTATCTCAATTATTAAAATAACTCG
>NW_006288443.1:29601-34233 GCF_000327345.1 Myotis davidii
GGCATTCTTGGTTGTGTGTAAAATGCTCTTTGCTATATATCTGCTTCCCTCTGGCAGGAGATGTGTGAAATTAAGGACTAAGAGGATAGATAAAAAATAGATAGATAACAGTATGTCAACTCATCCTCAGTGGGGCCCAGTAAGTCTGGAATGCAAGAAAGAAAGACTCAAGCAACACTGATTTCTATATCAAGGACACTACCGAAGAAAGCTCCGGCTCTGACTTGTCATTTAGAAAATAAAAAGTAGGAGGAATTTCCTTTTCTGTCTCCCAGATCTGTTATAGCCCTGGGCAAGAAAAAGAGTTCAGCTCAAAAGCTCTTGAGGGTGTCCTCCTCCGAATCCCCATGAGTGCAGCAAATCCTTATTCTACACTGAATTAAAGACTGGGGGTTTAAGTGAGAGAGAGAACCTCAGGACTCTGTTGTTTCCTGGTTTCTATTGTAACATTTCACAGGGCTTAAGAACATAAAATGAGAAAATAAACTGATGAACAAACTAGGTCCAGAGACATAGCAGCATGGACCAGACTGTCCAATATCAGAGGGAAGGCGAGGGGTGGGTGAGAGGGTGGGAAGAAATCAACCAAAGAACTTGTATGCACATATGCATGACCATGGACACAAATAATAGGGTGGTGAGGCATGACGTGGGGGACAGGGGCTGGAAGGGGTCAATCGGGGGGAAAGGAGGACATCTATAATACTTTCAACAATAAAGATTTTTAAAAAAGAACATAAAATGATTCATGAATTCCAACACACATAGCTGTTTCTTTAATCTCTACTAAGAAGGCCTTTTATCCCAAGCTAAAAGGTCTTCCCCTTTAAGTGCAAACTTATCATTGATTATTCAGAGATAACTCCTCCACACAGAGAACTGTTTTGGAAGTGTTCAAATTTAGCATAACATCTTAGTTTTATCATTGAACACTTTCTGGCCCCCAAAATATGAAATCCCAACATCATCAAGTACACAGTTATTCCAAAAGTGGACAGGACCTTGAGCAGTAACTGTGAAAAAAAATATGTGCAATTAGAAGCATTTTCAAAATGTTTAGAAAAGCATCCCCGTGGGTCTAAAGTGATTTCTGAGATGACTTTTACTGGCAATGAGCAAGTTAGAGGACAGTTGTTAGGAGATATATCATATGACCTCATACTGCAGTTTTAATAACATTTAGTTAAAGAAACTATTTCTGCAATCTCAGTCAGTGGCAGGGGATCATTTTGTGGCTTCCTATTTGGCATTGAACATAGTCATGCTCTGAATGAAAGTGGTCACTGGCTATCTCCTAGCATCAGCTGGGGACACACAAAACCAAAATAAACTGCTTTTAGTGCTACACTTGTACAAAATTACAATATTGAAATGTAAAATTTATTAAAGAGATACAAAACAAATTTTGAAAGAGATGAGTTTATTCTCATAGTCTCCCCTGCAAGCAAGATAGATAGGCAGTAGGTAAAAGTAGATAATCCATCGATACTAGTGCTTCACTGTATTTACATTATACAATATTTTCAGTGTCCGCACTCCATGATGTTCTTTTTCTCCATAAACACTAATTCATTGCTTATAGTCCATATTCATGCTGGAAATAATTTTGTTATATAAAATATAAAGAAGTGCATTAGACAAAAATGTTACTGAAAAAATAATATGAATTTGCACAAAATTCTGGCAAACACATGAATAAGAGCTTGAGGCTTAAGTAAAGAGAACAACTGCCAAAGACAAGGGTAGTCTTAAGGGAGAAGAGATTATTCCATTGCAAACTTGCCATTGCTTGACTGCAGAGGAAACAGATTAGAGGAATTGGTACTGGCCCTTCCACTTTCATCTTTAACTATTTCAATTTCCTACATCCACCTCTAATCTAAGGATAGGGTCTTATCATTCAAAATTCTTTATACCCCATCCCCCAAATCACTATTGGAGTTAACCTGATACCCCAGTGAAAGAAGGTCAGAGTGAGAATTTGGAAAGCGTTGGCTACTGTATAAAATAATTTCAAAACCTAAATCAGTTACCAAACTCACCCCCCCATATGGATATTTGCATGTGAATAGAAGACCATACTTAATTCTTCCTAAAAGCTGCCTCTTGAGTAGGTTTTATAAAATATGAAACTAAAGAAGGACCATTTGGGAAGAGAAGTGTCTCTCTGACCTTTCAAAAGTATTTTCATTTCAGAAATGCAAATTCAAACACAAAAAATAAAAATTCAGAAAAGAGTACCTGCTGTGAATTGGGCACTTTTGCAACTTATATAAGGCTCATAAGAAGAACAGAATACGTTTCTGGGATGATCTCTTTAAAAGAGAAACCCAAGCATAAAACATAAATGTGCAACACTGCACGTTACTAAACCTATTCATTATTTTCTCGTCTGCAAAACAGGAGTAATATCATTGCCTATCATATATATTTGTGTTGAAGACTCAGTGAGTGAATCCATGTTGGGTGCTTTGTCTGGCACGTAGTAAGGACTCAATATGTGACAAAGTGGGGGAAAAAATGAGCAAGGTGCTAGCAGGAGGCAGGAAGGGAGAAGGAACAGGTAATTGTTCCTGGCAACTCTGCCAGCAAAGAATGAGGCCATTAATACTGGCACAAGATCCCGTCTATCCTACTCTTGCTCAATGCGCTCTTCTCTCTCAAGTCTGATTCCAGTGATTCACAGCCTTAGCTGGACAGTAGAATCACCTGAAAAGCCTTCAAATCCTGGCGCCCAGGCTGCAATGCAAAGCAGTTAAATCAGGAACACCGGCCATACAACCCAGACAGCAGGATTTGCAAATCTCCTTTTAGTGATTCCAAAATGAGCTCAGTTTGAGAAAAATGACTCCGTTCCATTCCTCATCATCATAATCCTCGCCATCACCAGCTGAGTGTTTGTAGGCTCTGGATTACAACTTTTCACCCAGTAAATCTAAAACCTGCTGGAAACATTGTTTTAAATGAGCATATTCTTTTAGCAAAGAAGAGGCTGTATTAAAACACATGATTTTAGACTCCTTGGCATTGTTCTCTGTTAGCCTGACTGTTTTAAAAGAGGAGACAAGTGATCCCATTACATATGACTCACAAATAAAAAATGTCCTGACCTGCTTGGAGGACAATATATAATATGATGTGTACCCTGAAGTCCATCTAATCTTGATGGCTTTTATGCATTTCCAGAAGGAGAAGTTTCAAAGTCTACATCCATAGGGATTTTTTTAATGCCGCTTCAATAAGCCTTGCTCTGGATCACTTAAATGTTTGAATGGAAAATGGCTGTTTATGATAAAATTATGTGCCATAAAAGGCACTTGTAAAATTCCACGACCAAACAGGAGTCTCAGAATCTCCTCTCAGAAATACCATATGGAAATTTTTGTTTTGCTTGATGCTGATTTGAGTAAAATGTATTTATCTCATTAGAGAAATGCAACTAAATCTGTTTTTGAAGGATGTTCAGAAAGAAAAAAAATTACCTACCTGAGCATAAAAAAAAAAAAAATATCTACGTTTCCTTACCACAATGGGGAAATAGTTACAATTATAAACAAGCCCTTTAAGGTAATAAATGAATTTTTCATAAGATGTCATTTTTTTACTAGTTATTATAATCATTTTCTTCTTATTGTATTCTCCAACTTGCCAATAGCATCATTTTAGCATTCTTATGCAACAAGCTCTGCTCCGCTATGTGGTCTAATATTTCACTTTAATATCCATTCATTTTCAGCGCTCGGGCTCTCCGAGGCCTTGCAGAAGCACTCTGTCTCTGGTGAGGTGTCAGTGGAAGTGTGATGTATTATTCAGCTTGGTGAAGGAGGTGTAACCATTCATTGGCAATCACGGAATCACAGGGGGAACGTGTACAAACATCTGGGACCCGAATGTCATTTCACCGGCTAATAGTGTCTGGGCTTTGCTAATGGATCTTATTTAAAGTGCAGGGCATTATTTATACATTTTTTAAAACCCTACATAACACAACAAAAAAGACATTCTATTTCAATTACAGTGTTTTACATAGGACAGAAAGCAAAGTCCCCAATGTGACCTACAGATACTTCTGAGGCTGGCTTCACAGGGAGGCAGCAGGAGCCTCCTGCATGACCCAGATCCCAGGTCTCTCATCTGCACAGTCATGCTCAGTATTCATGCAGGCTGACATAGGTGAATGTCCAGGCTCTCTCATTTCCACATAAAAAGAGCTCAGAATAGGAGAGTTAAAAACACAGGCTGTAGGCTTAGAATACTGGTCAAAATCTTACCTATGTGACCATGGGTAAATCCCTTAGCTGCTCAATGCCTCAGGCTCCTCATTGGGTACCTGCATGCCATTATTGTTCAAGATATTTGCAATTCTATTACTAGGGAGAATTTTACTTTCCTATTCCATTGTCTGCAGATGTGGATGTGTGTTCTGTTTTGGCCAGTGGCATGTGAGTGAAGTAGGAAAATTGGATTTAAAATTTTTAAGATGTCTTTTAGTTTAAAAATCTTCAAAGAAATATTTACAATAAAAAATTTCTATTAAATCATAGGAGTTCTCATAAACCTTTCTCAGTAGAAGGATACATGACCATGCCTATTAAGTCTTAGAACATATGATCTGTTTTCTTTCCCTTCCCT
>NW_006288443.1:35085-43255 GCF_000327345.1 Myotis davidii
AATGTCTATACTTTTAAGAAACACATAATGAAATAGGACATTAAACTAAAAAATGAGATCTATTATCCTTCTGCTTAACCTGAGGTTGTTGATGATGGTAAGTTTCCTAGTGGAAGTTTTCTGATAACAATGTTTGAAATATTAATATTAAAATATCCATTATATTTTGAATGCTATTTTAATAGAATATATATATATATATTTCATCATATATTAAATACATTACTATGAAGTGTATTTATGAAATAGAATCCAAAGCTGACATGAAACTTTAACAAACATAAAACTATAAATAACTTCAGGTTATTATATTCAGATTTAACAGGTTGCACATTTTCTTTAAAGAGTCAGGACACACACACATAAAGTATAGATTTTGTTGTTTTCTAACAACTTGGGCTGTTATTATATGACCCATTTCGTTGTGTGTTGTGACTGTGTGGTGTGTGTGTGTGTGTGTGTGTGTTATATTTTCTTCAGAATATGATTTCCAAATATCCCAGTATTTATTGGCAATCTCACATTTTATAAGAAATGAGGAACTGATACTTTGTCAAATGGTTAACAAACAGATTCCATAAATCTTATTAAATTCTTTAACATCCTTGTATGGGTATCTGTTAATACCCTCAGTGTACAAATAAGAAAAAAGAAGCAAAAGCTGTGTCTGGCTCAAGTTTCTTTTGGCTAAGAGGCAGTTAATATTTGACCCTAGAAAAAATAAAAAGAAAATAAAATACCTAAGTATGCTTCAATTTATAATAAAGCACAGAAGATACATTAAATATAATAAGATATATTCAAGCCCAACCCATGTGGCTCTGTGGTTGACCACTGACCTAAGAGCCAGGAGGTCATGGTTCGATTCTTGGTCAGGGCACATGCCCGAGTGTAGACCTGATTCCAAGTAGGAGGCATGCAGGAAGCAGCTGATCAATTTTTCTCCCTCATTGATGTTTCTATCTCTTTTTCCCTCTCTCTCCCTCTCTAAAATTAATAAAAATATATTTTTGAAAAATATTTAAGAATATATCCTAAGAAACCTGAAACACCAATCAGAAAGAATGTATGTACCCCTGTGTTCATTGCAGCACAATTTACAATAGCTAAGATCTGAAAACAGCCCTAGTGCCCATCAGTAGACAAGTGAATAAAAAAGTTGTGGTATATTTACACCATCGGATACTATATACAGCAGTAAAAAAGAAGGATCGCTTATGCTTTGAGACAGTATGGAGGGACGTAGAATGTATTATACTAAGCAAAATAAGCCAGGCAGAGAAAGACAAGTATAACACAATCTCACTCATGTGTGGACTCTAAAGGACAAAATAAATTAATGAACCCTAGTGTGGTTTACTCGATCATCAATTTGGGTAAAACCTGGGCTCATTGAACATGAATGGAGAAAACTTTGAAAGGAAAGAAAAAAATTGACATTGACAGATGTTTGCCTGCACAATTTTTTTAGATCTTACTAGCAAAGTAAGTTACTAAAGTAAAAAATTCTAAAAATAATATGTTCTCTCATTTTTTACAAACTGCTGGCACCTATTTTTAATTAGATTAACAGTATTTTCTACCACCAGTTCCTTCAGTAGAAGAGCAGGTGAGTGAAGAAAGAGTTCTATTTTTTTAGTTTATTACATTCACCAGCTATTTCTCTAAAATTTCTGCCAGCACTACATGGTAGTTAGACTAGCAAAATGGAAGTTACATTTCAAAGCCCAGGAGAAAAGCCTTGAGAAAACTTCACAAAACAAAAACTTTAGTTTTCATTATATCCACCAGTCTGCGGGTTCACCTAAGATTCCCTAACATCCTTGGAGACCTTTTAAATGCAGTGAAATGACTGCCTCAGGTAAAATTGGCAACGCTTTAGAACAAAGGTTTCATATATGGTGGTTTATAACACATGTAGGATTTGAAAAGTACATTTTTCCTTGTCTTGAAGATATTCTTATTAAGATGGTGTACCCCCTTGGAGGCAATATTACTTTTTCAATAGTTCAAGATTGCAATAAAACTATTTCTTGTGAGGAAGTCTGGAATATTTTTATCTAGAATAGAGTGATGCTATTGGAACAAATATTATTTCAGAAGATTGTAGATTTGCAGGTAGAAAGAGCTAGTCAGGTTTTTATAATAACAGCTAGGATAAAAAGTGGGGTAAGAGAAAGGAAAGTGTGAGCCCATAGACAGCAACTCTATTGTGAAATGCTGGGACTGACCAGCAGACCCCTGAGCAAAGGATGAATGATTACTCTGACACAAGTTTCTGTGAAAGAGAGGGCTAAGGGGCTGCTTGGCAGGAGGCACCAAACAGCCCTGTTTGCCTGTCTTCTTGATCAGGTTGAGGGACCAATCAGGGGTGGGGCGGCCAGTCAGGAGGGGCTGCAGGAGGTTGGCTGGCCCTGCAGATATAATTAGCAGGGTAAGTATTCTTCCGAAAGTACATGCTTCTACAAGGTCAGGTTTAAAGACTAACCATAGAGATTCCAGCAAAATACCTGGGGGCTTGGACTTACTTGGAAAAGTCAAGGCAGGGGCTGCTGCATTCCGCAAGGTCCCCCTAAGAGGCCCCCAATCTTTCAGAGAATCCTCCTTATAGACTTTCCAACCAAGCCCTGTACTTCCCCACAGTGAAAGTCTCTTAAAAGTGATGCTCACAACAATGCTAAACCTCCTTGTTTTAACATTTCCTTTAGGATTCAACTCACTGCAATACAAATCATACAGTAAGTAAAAATTACCTGTGGGTAGTCAGTTCACTCTGATGCTCACAGATTCACTCTATCTAAACAAGCAGAGTGATTTTTAAGAATCTGTGAATCCAAATTTTACATATATTTTTGATAGCACATATTTATGATAATATATCATAAATGTTATGTATATGAAAGTCTTTATTCATCTAAGCTTTTATCATAATAAATTGAAACTTTGACTACTGAATCACAGTTAATTGGTGCATATGTGTATATTTATATATACACTAGAGGCCCAGTGCACAAATTCGTGCTTAGGTGGGGTCTGGCCGGCCCGGCTCCAATCAGAGGGGATTGGGGGTGGAACTGTCAGGAAGAGGAGATGGCTGGAGATTGGCCAGCAGCCCGCCCTGATTGGAGCCTGATCAGGGCTGGGCCTGGCTGGGGGGAGAGGCCGCCAGGCAATTGGGGTTGGGAGGCCAGTTGGGGGTGGGGTGGCCATGGGAGGGGCTTGGGTTGTAGGCTGGCTGGCCCCACCCCCGAATGGGGTGGGGGGTGCTGATTGGGGGCCAGCAGCCTGGGGGAGGGGCCATGGGTGGTTGGCCAGCCAGCCTTGCCCCTGATCAGGTTGAGGGACCAATCAGGGGTGGGGCGGCCAGTCAGGAGGGGCTGCAGGAGGTTGGCTGGCCCTGCCCCCTATTGGGATGGAGGGGTGATCAGGGGTGGGCTGGCTGGGTGGAGGAGCTGTGGGCCTATCATGTGGGGGAGGCTAATTGGGGACGGGCTGGCTGTGGGGAAGGGGTGGAATTTGGATGGCCAGCCTTGCCCTTGATTGGGGTGGGAGAATCCTATCAGGGGTGGCCTGGCTAGGAGGGAGGGGCTGCAGGAGGTTGGCCGATGGCCTTACCCCCTGATAGGGCTGGGAGTGTCATAGCGGGGGTGTCATAGCTGGCCCCAGTGGGTGTCATAGCGACCAGTCATTCCAATCATGATGGCTTTACAGTCACTTGGTTTTTATAATATAGATAAACAGAACAATACTAAAATATATATATGAGGGAACAAGTGTGAATACATCTAAGCACAAGTAAAAAATAAAAACACTCACAAAATTTTAGTTATAATGTTCTAAACTTTTAGGAAACATACATGAATTAAATATTCAGGTGCAACAGCCATATACAGGCATTTAGAAATGTTTTCTTTACATTGTAAAGCACCACTGCTGCTGCTGAGCACTTTCTAGATGTAGAAGTGATTGGTTTCTGAGTACTCCATGGTCTTTTAAAATCCCAAGTCTCTTCACATGTATTCTACATCCTGTACTCAGGCTCTCAGGCCTTTAAGGTGCTTAGTTCCAATAAATATCTCCATTCTACTCTAGTGACACCTTCAAGCACTGGAAATATTCCACCTTAAAACCTCAATTTTAAAAATTTTAATATATGAAAATAATTAGAATGCATGCTATTCCTTAGAAAACTGTATCATTAAGTTTTTAATTTCATCACCACTAATCTGGTTTTGTTTATGTCCTCTCAAATGAGGAGCCTAAGGTAAACCCTGTTTTGCCAGCACCTTCCACCCCCTCATACCTCTCTCCTCCTATTAATTTGGGCCTAAAAACCCAAGGAAATCATCCATCTACTCACCCTCCTGCTACAGCTACACCGGCAATCTCAGCATAGCCAGAAGAAAGCAAGAAATTGGGCAATTTGCTCCACTGAGACTTTTGATATCGAAAGCCATCTGGGTGCCTGTGTGGCTGACCAGTCCAAGTTGTATATGACCACTTTGATTTACAATGATCTCAACAGCCACTCCAATCATTCGCCTCATTCTTTTAAGTCCCTTGCCTGACATTCTTACTCTTAGCATTATGCTCTCTAAACTACAGAGAGAATAGAGACCATCACATAAATGCTTCCAACTTCCATCCCCTCATTTAAAAATTTTTTCCATTTGAATTATTTTTTACATCTTCACCTCTGATATTTTATATGCAAAGTGAATTGCTTTACCTATGTGCGGAGGTAATCCTTTTTTTTATTTCTAGGACACTATTTTATGTCTCTCTCTTTCCCCTCCCCATTCCATTGGCCCCATATCCTTTAACATATAAACGTGTTTATGCCTCTTTTAGCATTTCACTGCAATTCTGTCTTATTCTTGCTTAGAGTCTAGGTATTCATTTGTTTTTTCAACAAATATTTATTGAGAAGCTATTAGGAGCTAAACATTGGACTCTTACCAACCTTTCTTCCAACCATGCTTTTAAAGAGTGGTCTATCTTGAATATCTTCCTTGTATCTAGTCATTTGTACATCAACCAGCTATACTTTGGTCTCCACTACTTTTATGAAATTGTTGTGGAGAAAGATGATCAATATGTTCAACACCTTTTGATTTATCTGTTGTATACTTTTTTGAATTTTACAGTATGAATCACTCACTTTTTCATCTCAAGAATAATTTATCTCTTCTTCATTATAATTATCTGTTCACTCCTTAAGTTCTTTAAACCTTCTTAAGTTCATAAATGCTGACATTTATGACTGTTGTCTTTCATACTGTTTCTCTTCATTTGCCATTCACTATAGGTAAAACTTTTAACTACTATACCATACGTGATTAGGAATTCCAAAGTTATGGGTCCACTCAGGACCTATGTCCTG
Source organism: Myotis davidii (assembly GCF_000327345.1). Classification (NCBI taxonomy): domain Eukaryota; kingdom Metazoa; phylum Chordata; class Mammalia; order Chiroptera; family Vespertilionidae; genus Myotis; species Myotis davidii. Next base: position 40,469 of record NW_006288443.1, read on the forward strand.
AGTTTCAGGTGTGTATTTCAGCATTCAAACTTAAAACAAACATCTTCCACCTTTTCCCCCCTATTTTGTCCAATGGATACCTTACGCATTGAATGACCCAGCTAGAAATCTGGAACTTCTATTTCTACAAAGAATCAGTCAACAAGTTCTGTGATTGTAGTAACTAATCTGCCTCTTGAATCCTTCCTTTCATCTACACTCACTTCCTTGTTTCAGACCTGCTCAGCATTTGGCTTCTCGGTTCCTGAAACAGCCTGCTAAATGGTCTCTCTGCTCCAGTTTGCTCCTCTTAATCCACTTCCTTATTTATAAAGCAAGTCTTTCTTCCGTTCTCTGAACCCTAAATATTTCTTAAAGCCAACAAAAGTTATGATTAGCATAGTGTCTGAATGAATAAAAATATTCTTTAGTTCAAGTGGCCTTAGAATTCTCTTTTAAAGTTTTTTCCCTATTCAAAGGAAGACCCACAATTCTTATTTGACATATGGATGTTTCAAAGAAGGAGTCTCTATTATTCAGTTTCCTCAACCAGGTGCTATGAGGGAACACAGAAAGTATATGTATGTAATCCATAGAGAACTTGACAAGCAGGAGAATGAAAAATCCAGCTTATCAGAAAGAACCATTGAAAGCAGGTCCATTGTTATTTGATAACCATGATGTTTATAGTAGTCAAGGAGATTTGATTCTTATATCACGGTGTTCCTGCCTCAGATCTGAGTTCTCACTTGAAGGCAGAATTAATCTTGTCTGTTGACATCCCACCAGACCAAGTAACCAGACAAAAATATTGTGAAATGAAAGAGGAAAATTATTTAAATCTACAGTACATAAAGACCTAGTCAAAAGATAAGAACCTAAAATTTTATAAAAACAAACATGTAATTGAAAACAAAGGGCAAAGATTTAAATAGGCAATTCACAAAAGAGGATGTTCAACATTTCTGGGAAAACTAATATTATAATTGAAAGTACATCGACTCTTTACCTCAGTAATTTTATTCTTGGATTACCTTCTTCGTTAAATAAAAGAGTAAATTCATAAGCATGTGAGTATACAAGATTTGTTGCAGTATTATTTTTAACAAAAAATACACACTAAATAATTATTAATAAGAAAGTGAATAAGTAAGTTATAGGACCATTAAAATGAGATGTAAATTTAAAACTGAGTTAACTCATCTCTCAGATGACACAGAATAATTTCTTACATTTGTTGCTCAATGAGAAAAGCATGATGCAGTCAAATGTGTAGAATCTGATCCAAATTTTATAAATGAAATTAGGTATAAAGTGAGATAAATATCTATGAAAACATGTGTATGATTGAATGAGTGAAAGAGGAAAAACACGTGAGAGGATATCAGGTAATCTCAGGTGCGATGGTGAAGAATACAAGGAGGGGAAATGATGGCAAACTCAGCCACAGCACAGGCTGCACAAGAAAATCATCTTACAAATGAAATCCTAATAGTGTACATTGTGTATGTGTTCATAGAAAGGTGTATGAAAGAGAGTTAAGCAATGTGTTCATTCTGGTATACTTACCAGAATTTCAGGGAAATTGTATCCTCTGTATTGGTCTGGCTGTTTTTTGCTCCTTGGATTTTTACATTGAACATATGTGCAAGCAAAAGTACTAATAAACGAACCAAAACAGAAGATGGGTGTACCAATATATGGATACACAAAAATCCTTGCCTGGCCAGCTCAGTGGTTAAGCGTGGACCTAGGAACCAGGAGGTCATGGTTCGATTCCCAGTCAGGGCAATGCCTGGGCTGTGGGCTTGATCCCCAGTGCGGGGCGTGCGGGAGGCAGCTGATCCATGACATCCTTTCATCGTGGATGTTTCTATCTCTCTCTCCCTCTCCCTTCCTCTCTGAAATCAATATAAAAAATTTCTTTAATCCTTACTATCTCTGTGAGATGAATCGAAATAAAGTAATATATTGAAAGTATTCTCTTCATTGCCTAAAGATGAGCTACCTTTCTTGACAATGACAAATGAGTACAAGTGCTTTATAAATGCAACAGTGGGAAAGAAGGCAAGCTGGACCACTAGAGACAGTCCAAACATGAGTTGAGTCGTTGAACCTCATGGGAATTAAAGCAAGTAGCCAGAGGAATGAATCACATTTGCCAATGGCAAAAGGTAGGATGTTCATAGAACAGATGGAATTATGTGAAGGTGAAGATGCTAAGACCACATTAAATCTATGACTTTATTTCTTTTTTCTTTTTAAGATCTGTTACGATTTAAACTTTCTGTTTGAATTCCTCAGAATTAATGACATGCTTTTATATCAGAATGAGTTCCTATAAGTATACTTTTAAGCCTAGAATGTGGTCACAGAATCCAACCCCACATATATTTTACCACATGTTTAAACATTCTTTTTCTCTTTGTGAGAGTAAAAAACTATCTTGAATAAAACATTAAACTGATAAGTCTTTCAAGGAGTTCCTATTTAAATCTTTCTTTCAAAAACTGCAGGACCTGCCTCACCATCATAAAATCCAAGTTAGAGCAGAGAAATATCTAGGGAGCAATCTTTCCAGCCTTAAAAAACTATGTTTGTATCAATTACTGACATAAGTCACCTTCAACACATCATTACAGGAGGTATTTATTTCTGTGCATACTGATCTCTGTCAAAGGGTTCAGTTCTTCCTTTAGGATAAAATACAAATGATACTGGATCTCTTGCAAGTCCCAAAGCTCATTCATTATGTCTGAAGGACCAGGGGATTATTAGTCTTTGGGGCAGTGGGGGGGGAGGGGGTAG
>NW_006288443.1:43315-72556 GCF_000327345.1 Myotis davidii
AGAAATGCAGTGTTATGGCTGGAATTTACAATATTCATCTTCCCTTGTGATACATCTAATGTCATGGTGCGGGGCCTTCTCCAGGATTGTCCACATAAATGGATGAGAGCTGTCTTATTACAAAGAAAGAGAATGATTAGATAGATAGATAGATAGATAGATAGATGATAGATAGGTAGATAGATAGATAGATAGATAGATAGATAGATAGATAGATAGATGATAGAAGAAAGATAGATAGATAGATAGATAGATAAGGGAGAGTAAAATTAAAACTATCAACTTTTCTCCTGTAGGAGCTTATAATAGCATTACCACTTTTTGTAATTTTTATTTACATATTTAACACAACCTTGTAGTTTGCAATAAGGCTATAAACTCTCTGCTCAGTTTTCCAAGTGTCTTTGTTTTAAAATGGGTCATTAAAAATTTACTCTTGCTTTAATTAAATAAACAAAGTCATCATTTTATTCTTACATGAACTTCCAGGATTTTCCGTTAGTTATTTCTATATTAAGCTTGACTGACTATTATGCTAATGTGCTTTTATCATTTTGCTAAAGATAACCATGTGACTGATTTATAGCAGGACAGGCTGCCTCCGACTTTCATATGCCTCCTGTCATTGGAATTCTAAGTTCTACCGATCAGTAAACACCATTAATCTGCAACTTATGCAAATCAGAAACCTATTATATTAACTGTTCTAATAAGCAATGGAATCAGGGCTATTGTTAGTCCACTTATCTTGAAGAGAAGTGCTCTGTAAGTGCAAAATATTACTCCACTGTTATCAATTGCATTGTTACTCTATTTATAAAACATTACATGAGATAGAGAGATTTCTGTATAAAGTAGGATTACATTTCAGACAATGTTCTTTTTAACAGCAATGGTAAAGAGGTTACTGTGATAATGCCACAACATCTTGTGTATTTATTTAATGCCATACTGTTGGTGGTTTATAAACACATTTTATTTGTTTTTCTTTTCTCCCTCATTACTTCTGATTTATTTCATTTTTGGCATGGACAGGAAAAGAAAGGATGGAAGGAAAAACTCTAGTTAATTGTTCCAGAGAGAATAATAGAAGAGAAATATTGCCTACAATTGAGACATTGGGCCATAAGAGATTTCAACTACTGTATTACAACGGCAATTTATTGTCTGAGCCTTAAAACATCACTACCTTTTCCTTGATGAAGAATGCAATCGCAAGTGATACGCTGAAGATGCCGGCATGGGGTTCACAGATCCACAAGCCTCAGAGCACTGAATACATTATTGCCATTGAAACCAAAATCATTCGTCTGATTCAGAATAACATTGTGGATATTTTATTTATGAAAGTCCATGACTATGTGTATTTCATCCCTGGTTTTACGTGAGATGGTCAGTCCCATTGTCCTGACATCTCTAAGTGTCTCGCCATATCTACTGTGTCTGGAAAGAGGTGGGTTTACTGAAAAGCTAATTCATGTGAAGCTTCAGGTCTTCTGAATGATAGGGGCCCCTTCCAAGGCTCTTATCTAACTGTGCCTTGCAATTATATATTTGTAATTTTTTAATTCTTTCCCTTAGTAACACAATTGTTTATGCTGGAGGCCCAACAAAATATGGATCTACTTTTAGAGACAATATATCTTTGGTATCTAATTAAATGGAAGGATGAATGACTGAACAAGCAAAGCAATCATTGCTTAAAGGTGGTATTTCATTCCTGCCCTACCTCACACACAGTGATCATCAGTACATCGCATTGGGGATCTGTATTTTTCCCTGAAAAATGTTGATGTCTAAAATCCTCTAGCTCTAAACTTCTCCTACTTATCTATGACCTTCTGGATATTACTTCCCGCATCTTTGGCTCAATCTGAAAAATCCTCTTTCCTCTTTTCTATGTTCCTAGGTGTCTTTTTTTTTTTAATCCATTGTCTCCCTTCTCAGCCTAGTTCCTATGCTAAGCAATTTAAGAAACATTAAGAAGACACTCCTTGCCCCTCTATTCACTCAACCCTAAGTGGCTGAGTCCTACTGAAGAAAACTATTAAGTGATATTGAGAGCCTATCTTAAACTTTAATATATTATTTTATCCATATCTTACTGATCCCCTAGTTAATATCCAACACTACTATTCTAAATTGAGACCCCATTGTATTTCACTGACCCCCACTCATTCTCAGCTATTTATTCCCCCTCTCACTTTCCAATAGGTACTGTAGTGCTTTAAATAGAGGAGGACCAAATATCGGTAAATGAAGTTGGAATTACTGAGTCTGTATGTTCTTGATGGGAAAGCCTTTAATATGGAAATCTTCAGATGGCATTAGCTATGTGAAAAGTATCTAGCTAGCTAGCTATCATCTATAGACAGATAGATAGGTGATGATAGATTGATAAATAAGTAAATAAATAGATGATAGATAGATGCTAGATGATAGATGATAGGTGATAGATAGATGATAGAGATGATAGATAGATAGATGATAGATAGAATTACCATTTTAGATAGGTATATAGATATATACCTACTGTAGATAAGTAGGTAGATAGATATAATATTTTCATTTTACTAGATTTATACCATCCCCAGGAAAATGATTTTTAGTTAAATTAAAAAGAAATGTTAAGGAGACAGGTCACTGAAACATTATCAGAGATTATATATTTAGAACTTAATTGCAAGTGAGTATTTAAAATATGTTTTATTGATATTTTTACAGAGAGGAAGAGAGAAGGATAGAGAGTTAGGAACATCGATGAGAGAGAAACATTGATCAGCTGTCTCCTGCACACCCTCTACTGGGGATGTGCTCGCAACCAAGGTACATGCCCCTGACCGGAATCGAACCTGGGATCCTTCAGTCCACAGGCCGACGTTCTATCCACTGAGCCAAACTGGTCAGGGCACAAGTGAGTATTTAAATACTCTTCATAGAAAGATATACATTATTACTAACTTCTATGACTTTGAATTTCAGAGTACATATCACATAGTATTATTATTAGGTGTGTTTATGCAGTCATGGCATTCCAACATATAAATTAAATTCCACAGTAAGAGGTTCAGTGCTGATGTCAGTAATAGGTTGGTAAAGAGTGAAACACAGCACTAAAATTCTAATGGAAACTTCAATTTTAGAAAAATAGAGGAATAATTTTTATTTCATTTTAGTAGACAGGAACTTCATTAAAACTGTCACGTGCTTCTTAGCTTTTCACAAATTGAAAGGTATAAAAATGTTTTGCTATATTAAAAAGCACAGCTACTATAAATTGTACTGGTTTAAACATGGGATGTATATATTCTTTCTGATTGTTATTTCAGATTTCTTCAGGATCACTGGATCAAATGGCAGTTCCATTTCTAATTTATTGAGGGAACTCCATACTGTTTTCCACAATGGCTGCACCAGCCTGCATTCCTACCAGTAGTGAACTAGGGTTCCCTTTTCTACACATCTTCATCATTTATTGACTACTTTTTGGATTTTGCATATAGAGGTATGCTATACAAATAAAATGGTGTTATCTGATCCCTCATAACCTGAATGCAGATAAAGAATTATTCACAATCAAATCTATAAAAAAAGTGAGAAATAATACCCCCTGAAGGAAAGACAGCAAAAATGAATGTATGTTTTTTGAGTCTTGATCTGTGAAAATAATTTTTAAATGTGTCATGATTTGTGGTAGGTAATACTATTCAATTGATAAATATGCCTATATTAGTAAGTTTTCCAGGGGAAAAGAAACTATAGGATATATGTAAACAGAAAGAAATTTGTTATAAAGCATTGATTGGCTCGCATGATTAAGGAGGCTGAGAAGTCCTGCCATCTGTTGTCTGCAAGTGGGAGACCCAGGAAGGTCAGTGGTGTCTGAAAGCTGATGGCTTAGGTTTTAGTCGGAGCCTGAAGGCTTGAGAACCAAAAGCACCGAGGGCAGAATTTTAATGCCCCCTTCTCAGCAGAATGGGCGGATCTTGTTCCCCCGCCTTTTTGTCTATTGAATGATGGTCACCCATTTTGGAGAGGGCAACCACTTTGACTAGCCTGCCTATTTGAAACACTAATCGACTCGGGAAACACTCTCAGGAAGACACCCAGAAATCATGTTTGGCCAGATAGTTGGGCATCCTTTGATCCACTTAAGTTCACACTAAAATTAATGTTCACAGTGTATGGGTTTACCAATCTGAATGTTCTTTGATTCTCAGGACTACTGGTTTCTGTAAAAAAGTGATGATTTCAGAGATATAATTAAAAATAAGATAAAACTAAAAAATAGGAAATACTATGGTACTCTTATGGTCAATATAGTTAATTAATAGTATCTATAAAATTTTCCAAGTCATTACATTCAATCAATAATATCACTTGCTTCCCCTATGTCTCATATTCATAAGAACATGAATCTAATTCCACATAAAATAATTTTGTAAATAACATTTTAAAACAGAATGTGCATTCTACTATTGACATTTCAAAAAGCTCAAGCATTCTTATCTGGTTTAAAATTACAATGTGGAATATTGACTCTTCAAGAGATCAGAATGTCTATCTCCGAACCGATCAGCCAACATTTACCAAAATGTTCCCCAGGACATTTGAATGGGATGGACATTAGGATACATTGTCCTGTACTGTTCCAGTTTCTCTTCACATTATGTTAGTTCTAAAGAAAGCAATTCTCTGAGTTACACAATGACCTCACAAAAATGAGATTTAATGACAAATCGCCAGTTTTTATAGTGTAACACTAACATAAATGATCACTAAGAATAGCTGCATCTTTTGAAAACTGATAGTTGAACATGTTCTTTATGTTGGTATTGGTCTCTTGTTCAAAAAGTCACATGAAAGCCGAAACCGGTTTGGCTCAGTGGATAGAGCGTCGGCCTGCGGACTGAAAGGTCCCAGGTTCGATTCTGGTCAAGGGCATGTACCTGGGTTGCGGGCACATCCCCAGTGGGAGATGTGCAGGAGGCAGCTGATTGATGTTTCTCTCTCATCGATGTTTCTAACTTTCTATCTCTCTCCCTTCCTCTCTGTGAAAAATCAATAAAATATATATATTTTTTAAAAAAGTCACATGAAAAACCTAGAGTGCCATAATAGGAGAGAGATCATCCCTTCAGATAAACCGAGGTGTTTGTTTGCTAAATTTCAGTATACTCATTTTTTTCAATTGCATTTTTTGTTTTCATACTAATTCTTTCATAAATCATAACTTTATGTGATTTAACTAATAGCCTCCACACTGAAGAACTCTTTTCTTCTGAAGAGAAATAAATTTCTTCACCACAGAAAAAAAGCACAGTGTCATTAAAGTCAAACTTTTTAAAAAAAACTATTCCTCATAACTAGAATCCTATCAAAATATCTATATACTCCTTCTGCTAAAACAAATTTGCATACGTGGTATACAGCCAGAGTGTAGAAATTCAAACTGTGGAACTCAAATCCTTCAAAACAGAAATAAAACACAATTCATGAGTGGCATCTACAGGTCCCCCCACCCCCTCCTGTGTGTTATCAGCATGCCAGGATCTTTCATCAGACTATAATTCAATGGGGATGCAGAAGGAGGCGGACACAGATAGATTAATCTCTGACAGTTCCCGTCCGTGTTATATTCTTTTAATAGAGCTTCAGAAGGCAGCCGGCACACACAATGCATGCCATGTGTGATTGATAGAAAGTCTAGGTTTGCTTACTCTAATTTACAATGAGGAGCAGCGTCTACTCGGGCATTACATATCTGAGCACTGACAGCCAAGGCAGGTACAGTCTGCCTGCAGATTTTCAAACCAAGCACAGATTCAATTCCCATCCATCATCAGAAACATAGGTTTATCTGAAAAACCTTAATGCATCTCATTTTGTTAACAAATGATGACTTTGATAGCATCTGTTTTTTCTCAAATAGGAAAGCTGGTTGTCAATTTAATTCAACAACTACTGTGGGTACCCCTGACTTGTGAGACACTGCTTCAAGGACGAAAGATGTACATTAATGAGTCCCTACCTTCCCAGAATTTTTAATCGGGGCATAGGTTCAGGTTAGAAATGAAACAAGCGTAAAAAATTACTAAATGCTACACAGAATATAATGGTGTTTCAAAGGACCGTGGGTTCATCTCTAATAATGACAACTAGGGAAGCCCTCATGGTTGTTAGCACAGAGCAATAGCTTTACATTTAAAATCAGTAATCATTTTACACTCATATATATGTGTTTATCGCAAAAAAAGACACTTAAGAAAAGTAACTGCTTCCATTTTACAAATGAAGAAAACATAGTCTAAGAAATAAGGCTAGAAAGTTGTACAACTTAGATGAAAGCTGTGACTTCAGGTTATGTACTGCTTGAAAACTTCATTGGTAGATCTAGTATGAATTTGGAAACCTGGATCTGGGTGCCGATGATAGAAACTAGAATATGAATGGGAAACTGAAGGGAGGCTAATTATTGAAATGTGCAAGTGGTATGATGTAAAAAAAGAAAATATAAAAAGAAGAGAAAGAAACTGTGAAAACAAACTTAGGAGGAAAACTACATTCAAAGAAATTGAGAACTGGGAAGGAGAGTCACAAAAACAAAGGAGAGAAAGAATTCGGGGAGAGATAGGAAAGTGTCACAATTACTGAAAAAGAGAGAATATGGCCAGAAAAATTGGTAAGCCATGAATTAAAACTGCTGTATCCCCATGGTCTTTGCATATATTCTCAATCATTAGTAGTTAAGTGAAAGAATGACTTTCTTTTCCTCCAGTCTTCCTATTTGGACTTAAAACTCTGAATATAAAACATAAACTTTTGTCCTTAATTTTATCTTTTTTACTCATGGACTCATGGTAACTGTATTTTCTTTATACACAAAATGCTACTCATTTCAAATTATAATCTCAAGCCATAGCTATATTTTTTAAGATATATTTTTATTGATTTCAGAGAGGAAGGGAGAGGGAGAGAGAGATAGAAACATCAATGATGAGAGAGAATCATCGATCAACTGCCTCCTGCATGCCCCCTACTGGGGATCGAGCCCACAACCCAGGCATGTGCCCTTTACCAGAATCAAACCCGGGACTCCGTCTGCAGGGGGATACTCTATCCACTGAGCCAAACCTGCTAAAGCCATAGCTATATTTTTACAGTAGCCCAGACCCTACTCCAAATCTTGACATATCTTGACCTACTTGCCATTATCCAACCTTATCCTAACTAACAGGGTAACAAAAGTTATATTCAATGAAGGGAAATACATTGTGCATTTAGAAATAGAAATGTTACAGAATTATGAATCTAAACTTCCAACTCACAAAGTTGGAATGAAAACTATGTGAGCTACTCAAGTTAGTTATTTAATAACAAAATTGAAGTGGAAAAATATTTTAAACCAAATATTTAAATTTTATTTTCTTTGTATATAAACAGTCAAATACAACTAATATTTTACTTTTAATTTTTTTGAAAAGCACTTTTCTCATGTTAGTATTAAAGGAGACTTAGACTTAAATCTACTAAATTGGTCTTCCATACACTACCTTTTACTTTAGTTCCCTTTTCAGTTGAAATCAACAAAACCCTATTATCTTATATTATAGCCAGAAGTTACAGTGAGACAAGTTACAATTGCATGAATTTTATTTTAAGTATTATAGGCAGTAAATATATTGAAAATTCAAAACAAGATTAATTTTCTCATGTTGTAGGCTGTCTTTACTTACATACCTAAAGGAACTATTTACTATTATGAATGTGTATTCAATAATATCATAGTTCAATTTGACCAAGTTATTTGTTGTTTCAAATGAGGTGAGTCTAATAGATTGATTTTTAATCACTGGAATTGAATGAACATCACATCTTTTAAAATTTAGGTTCAAGATGGTGATTTTTTAGGATACTTGTAAAAAGTGGACAGTCTTGCCTTAAAAGTAAAATACACATAATAGACAACTAGAAAAAGTAAAAACAGCAAGCTTAAAAGAACACCTTTAGAATATGTAACAGAAATCAATACACTATGCATGAAATTAACAAGCCAGAAACATTCTCAGAGGCAAATACAGACAGGCTATTAGTGAATGTTGAGCTATTGAATATTGTAGAAGTGTCATGCAGTTTCCACAGTGTAGTGGAAATATGGAAATCAGAGTTTAAGGGTCAACAAATAGTTTTAAAAATGAATTGATTAATAACTAAAGAAGTTTCATTTTATTAAATAAATTCAGATGGTATGGCTAATAGCATCCATGTAGTGTAGAAAAGTAAACTATCAGATCTAAATATGTATATACATATTTTTAATCATTCCCTGACAATATATGATTATATCTCTAATAACTGTGGAATTTTTTTTCTAATTTATTAAAAAATAAATATGTATAAATCAAGCAACCTTCTGATTTGTTATTTGGTTTGCTGAGAGAACCTATTCCCTAAGAAAGATGAAATGTATGAACTATACCTTCAGGAATTAAGTAACTTGGATAGCTCACTCGCAATTAATAATTTAACTTTTAATTTTCATATTGTTATTAAGATCATGTATGGACTAAATGTTTGTCCAAATTCATATGTTGAAACCCTAACCACTAATATGATGGTATACGAGGTGAGATCTTTAGGAGGTAGTTAGATTTTAGATTCAGTCCTGAGGGTGAGGTCTTCATGAATTGAATTTGTGCCTTTGTAATCAGGATTGCTTGTTTCCACTCTCTCCTTATTTCTTTTTCTCCCCAACCCTCTCTGACATGTAAGATCAATAAGCAGATGGCTGTCTGCAAACTAGAAAAAGCGTACTCATCAGACACCAGATCTGCCAGTGCCTTGATCTTGGACTTCAGAGTCTCTATAATTGCTGGAGAAAACACATTTGGTTTTTAACCCACTCCAGTCTGTGGTATTTTTATTGTAGCAGTCTAAACTAAGACAGACGAGAGCCTTTTATTCTTTCTTTCTTTAGTATATAATCATCCCAGTATAAAATCACAACCACAGTTCAAAGATCAATCTTCCCTGGTAACCTACCAACGGTCAGTTATCTCACAAGGGAGTTTATAACATTATATATTTTGATGATGTTCTTAGAGAAATTGTGACCCATCAGAAATATAATATCAAACGTTAACATTTCCTATGCTAATATTTTTAGCCTACAAAGTAAATTAGAAACCGAGAACCCAACACTTAACAACTCTGATTCTCTTACTCAGAACTACATTTCCAGCATGGCCCTTGCTCTGCCTGCACGGTAAGAACTCAACTTTCATTCCCATGTGGCAAGGTCCTCTGAAAAGCATCCCCTGTAATGGCAACTATCCCTCAAGTGTATCTGGTGCTAACAGAATGTGGGAATTTCAGTGCTAAATAGTGCGTGTCCCTGTTAAACCAAGAGGGATTACTCACCCACATTCAAGGATTATTTTATTTTTCTATTTTCTTACTGAATTTATTGGTGTGACATTGGTTCACAAAACCATACAAACTTCAAGTGTACAACTCAATAAAACATCATCTGCACACTGCATCATGTGCCCATCACCCCAAGCAAAGTCTTTTTCCATCCCCATTCCCCCTCTTTTCCCACCTAAATGCCACTTTCTTTTTTTTTTTTTTTTTTTTTTTTTTTCGATGAGAGAGAAACATCGATCAGCTGCCTCCTGCACATCTCCCACTGGGGATGTGCCTGCAACCCACGTACATGCCCTTGACCGGAATCGAACCCGGGACCTTTCAGTCCGCAGACCGACGCTCTATCCACTGAGCCAAACCGGCTTCGGCCTAAATGCCACTTTCTTGATGAGTCCTTTATCTCATCATACAGTATCACTACCAACTTCTAACCTCTTCTGATGGCACAACATAAACTTTTTCTCTGCCATGTGGTTCTCTTTGGTGTTACCTAAAAACCGGATGACTGACCAGACACACAGATGTATCTGCCGATCTTTCTAAAGACTCACTTACATACAACCAAAGACATGTCCAGAAGAAAGATATATCCCCAACAACACTGGATCAATGGAGCCGTTTTCAGCAGCATAAGTGAGACTGAGAAATACTCTATGCCAGATAAAGAGCAAGTTCCTGTGAAAATGCAGGAACCCTTTACTTGTGAAATTGGAGACCACTGAAAACAAGAGAAAAGCCCATGATTATAGAAAACAAGTTCTGGACAGAATGGCCCTCATCGAGCTGCTATATGATTAATTAACCCCTTCCCCGGCAGAAACGTGTATACTCGTTTTCACAAAATGTTCTTTTTCAGTCGTCGATAAGTATACTAAGAAAATATGGTAAAAAAATATGGTTTATAGGAAGACGAGTTACAAACTGTTTTCATAACCAGCATCAAAAATACTATATAGAACCAAAATAAAAAAATTAGTCTGAAAAAGAAACGTTTTTAACAAAAAAATTGTTGGGGAAGGGGTTAAAACACTAAAGAAGTGTTGAACTTGTCAAAGCAGCTAAACCTAGTATTTGCCTTCAGGCTAAAGGCAGAAGAAAACGCCCTAAATCATAGGACAGATGAGATGAACCCTGAGGGACAGAGAAAAGTGATGTGTAAGGAAGCCAGGTATCCTTCAAGGAGGTGGAATCTGGCACATTCACCATAATTTCCCCTGTAATCTAGGGAAACAGTGACTGTCAATAGTATGAGAGTTGCAATTTATTGTTCAAATGAATAAGTTTTGTTCTTTATTTATAAATAGAATATAAATGTAAGCAGTAACCAAGAATCACCAGACATTAGAAGAATATCATTAGTATGAATAAGATGCACAATACTCTTTTAATAGCAAAAATAATAGTAAATAAACCCTGATTAAAACAATTAATACATAAATCATAAAATAACTTCAAATAATGAATCAGTATCTCCAGAAATCTTTTACAAACTATTATATTTATAAAATGAAATCACATTGCTATGATAAAAGAATAATCATTGAATAAGAAAATATCTTAAAAATTAACAAAAGTTATTAATGTTATTAATAGAATATCTAAATGAACAGAATTGAAGACTAAATCAATCTACATGATTAAATTATGGAATTCTCAAAGACTATAATGTAAGGTACAAAAAATAAGGTGAGAAAGACTAATTAAAAGACATAAAGGATAAATTCAGAAAATTAAATGATTATTTAATAGCAAGAAAGAGAGGAAAATATAAAGACATAATAAAAGAAAAGGTTTTGAGCTGGAAAAAAAAGAATATTTAGATTCAAAAACCTATTAAGTCCCAGAATCATATATTCTTTTATTTATTTTAATCCTCATTAGAAGATATGTTTTTATTGATATTAGAAAGAGGGGGAGGAAGAGGAAGACAGAGAGAGAAATAACGGTCTCCTGTATAGACCTGACTGGGGATCAAATCTGCAACCTGGGTATGTGCCCCAACTGGGAATTGAACCTGTGACCTTTTAGTGCATAGGATGATGCTGCAACCAATTTAGCCACACTGGCCAGGACCCCGGAATCATATCCTATATAATAAAAGCCTAGGCGGCGTCACAGCCTCGCACAACGTTGTCACAGGATGGCCACCACAAGATGGTTGCACACACCTTGGAGGTGGGGCCTGATGGCCTCTCTGTGTGGTGAGGCTTGGGGTTCCCATGGCTCTGCCCAGCGTGGAGGAGGCTGGTCCCCGTGTCTTTGCTGCCTCATGCAGAGGAGGGTCCCAGCGGAGGAGGCAGGTCACAGCAGGGGAAGGCAGTTGTGGGCAATCAGGCCAACAGGGGAGGGTAATTGGAAGCGATCAGGCTGATAGGGGAGCAGTTAGGCATCAGTCAGGCCTGCAGAGGAGCAGTTAGGGGTGATCATGCTGGCAGGCAGAAGCAGTTAGAGGCAATCAGGCAGGCAGGCAAGCGGTTAGGAGCCAGCAGCCCCAGATTGTGAGAGGGATGTCTGACTGCTGGTTTAGGCCCGAGGGGTCCCAGATTGGAGAGGGTGCAAGCCAGGTTGAGGGACACACCCTATGCATGCATTTCGTGCACCACGTCTCTAGTTTTTTAATAAACATTGACAAAGATACTTTCATTTGGCTATTACTTTCCATTTTCCTTTTTTACATAAAAAACAGGGTCCCTTACATTCCAGATAGATGTTGCCCTAAGCTAACAAGCTATCTTTCTCAGCATCCCTGAAGCTATATGAATCAATAGTGACTAATAAAATAAAACCAGAAATTATTATTTTTTTAGAGAATAAACCAACTTTATTTTATAATAGTATTCCAGAAAACAAAAAAAAAAAATGTCATTTAGTACCACTTGAAGCTATCAATCTAATCTGGTGTCATAACTATACATAGGGTTAAAAGCAAAAAAAAGATGTTCAATGCAGTTAATAAGTCCCTAATTGGTCTCTGATGTCAGCTTTAGTTTAGCTTCCTTACAGCCATCTAAAAACTACCACAGTCCCTACCAACTCCTCTACCCAGTGTCCTCAAACCTGTGTGAACCATCAAGCCATCTGAAGAGACAGACCTGTTCAGTAACAAAAGGCCAGTTTTACATGTAGACAAGAAATTTAATACAAAGCAAGTGTTCTACACAAATGTTCAAATAATAGAAAGTATTGAAAGTTGGACATGTTAAGACAGAAAGCACTAAGGTTTTGATCTGCCTGAATGTTTCAGTAGAAGGGAAGACATCATTGCCTCTTGCTCCTCCCTCCTGTTTCTGGAATGCTGCCAAAGAGCATGGGTACGAGAAGCATTGGCACCGTGATGTGGTGGGGTCTCTACACACAGTGCGTGGCCAGTAGATTTCATCATTCTCCAGGCTAGAGATTCTTGTTTCCAATAAAAATGGTTTACTTTTCTACTAAAAGTAAAAAGTCACAGGACTGGAAAGTCAAAAGGGTTCAATATCAAAAATATATTTAAAATGCAATATAATTAATTTGTCAAACATTAGAAAATTTTCAAGGTGTAAGAAATGCTTCTAATTCCTATTGATATTTTCTCACAGAGTATATTTACTGTAATTTGAAAACTCTTTTCTTTTACAGAAAGTTTTAATTTTATTTTATTGAATTTATTGGGGTGACATTAGTTAATAAAATTATATGCAATTCTATAATATGACATCTGTATATTGTATTGTATGCTCACTGCCCAAGTCTCCTTCCATCACCATTTATCCTCCTTTACAGTCTTCTATCTCTCCCCATCCCCCTTTCCAGCTGATAACCACCATACTGTTGCCTGTATCCTTTCTGTTTTTGCTTATGTGGTTTCTGATGAAAATAATAATAATATCCTTGTTCCTCTATAGGTTGGTGATTTCAAGATTTCCTCTTGTCTTGTTTTCTATAATTTGAATAGGACAGGCCTACGTATGTTGGGGTAGAGGGTTGTTTTGGTATTCATTTGCTTGTGTTTTTAAAGTTTCTGGATCTGTGGTTTTGTGTCTGTCATCAATTTGGGGAAATCCTCAACCACTATTTCTTTGGTTCCATGTTCACTTTCTTCTCCTTCTGACATTCCAGTTACACATAAGTTATTCCTTTTAATATTGTCCAAAATATATTGGTTTTTATATTATTTCTTTAATAAATGCTTTCTTATCTTTGAATTTAGCTTGGGAAGTTTCTGTTGACCTATCCTTGGGTTCACTGATAGTTTTTTTTTTTTCTTTGCCATGTTGAATCTACTGATAAACTGTAACACTCTTGGTTTATGTTATAGTGTTTTTGATCTAGCCATTTATTTGGATTCTTTTTTAGTTTCCTTCTTTATGTTTATATTTCCTATACTTGCATATTGTTTACTTTTTCCAATATAGGACCTAACATATAAAATATATCTATTTTAAATTCTCTGCTTAATAATCCCAATATCTGTGTAAAATCTAAGCCCAGTTCTGACAAAGTCTTTGCCTCTTCAGGGTGAGTTTTTTCTTGCTTTTAACATGTCATAAATGTTTTTTTAAAGCTGGGCAAGTTTTATCAGGTAACAGGATCTGAGATAAATAGCACTTTAGATGGAGGACTCATGATAGACCTGCTAGGAGTTAGACAATTTTTAATTTTACCAGAGGCTTCCAGTTCCTCTAGTGTCCTCACTTTTGTCTCTCATATTATCTTTGGGATCATGTAAGAAGTGCTCCCTAAATAAGCCTATGCCTTAAAATGCTGTAAGATGTCATCCACTGTTATTACATTGGATCCCTGTTGGTGTGGTACAGTGAGTGAGTTTTCCATAACCTTCCAATTAAGTTCAATTAAACTTCAGAGGCCTGGTGGGGTGGAGAGGGTCAATGAGCGGGAAAGAGGGATACCTGTAATACTTTCAACAATAAAAACAAATTAAAAATAAAATTTAGTGGCCTGTGCCTCAGCTGTGGGGCCATTACAAGTGTTTCCCTGCTGGTACAGTATTTTCTCCCTGCTCCTTCCTTCCTTCCTTCTTTCTTTCCTTCCTTCCTTCCTTCCTTCCTTC
Organism: Myotis davidii; assembly: GCF_000327345.1. Taxonomy (NCBI): domain Eukaryota; kingdom Metazoa; phylum Chordata; class Mammalia; order Chiroptera; family Vespertilionidae; genus Myotis; species Myotis davidii. The sequence goes on from NW_006288443.1 coordinate 57,792, forward strand.
CTTCCTTCCTTCCTTCCTTCCTCCCTCCCTCCCTCGTGGCTGCAGATTATCAATCTATTTCTACTGTCCCTTGTTGGGCTTGTGTGAGGAGGGATTTATTCTCTCCAGCTGAGGTGTGTTGTCAGAACTGACTTCGGCTGAAGTTTTTTTCTTGGAAAGCAGACCTTTGTTATCTAGAGAGGACTGGTTCCTCTTCCCTTTTCTCAGGAGAGGCTTCACCCCAGGTCCCTGCAGAAAGTGTACAGACCCTCTTAAGACCACAGCTCCTCCGGGATTCTCTCTCACACTCGTCCACAGTGAGCCTCTACCGGTTCACCAACACTGTCATTTGAATGTTTCAAACAGTTTATAGTTCCAGTAAATTCTGATCCAAGTAAGCAGAAACAGATCTTGCTTTCTCTTTTCACACATGTCTAACTCTCTATCTCTGAATGCGTCTACCTTTTCAGATTTCTGGGTGGCAGATAGCCCTGTGACCTCAGTTCTCACAGGGGCCCTGATTTTCAAGTCGTCCACATTTCTCTCATTGTAAAAATGAAGAGCAACAGCTCTCAAGCTCTTCATGTCAGATCTAAAGCTAGAAGTCCCAATAGTGCGATTTTCAACAACTGTGTTTTTATTTTTTATCTAATTCTCTATTACTTTTATAATAAATTTTAAAAATCATACTTGTAAATGGAATTGGTGCTTGAGGAGGAAAGCAACAGTTTTCTGGAAGATTTATGTACTTACAAATACTTGTTCTCTAACAATGCTGAAATGAATAATGACATGCTTAAAATTTAAAGATTTCAAGCATATACCAGATTACCTTCTCTGAAATTATTTATCACTTTCACACTTAGGAGAGTCACTTTAAGTGAAGAATGCTCCTCTGAGCTTTCCATGTGCTGTTTTTACTCCTATAATTAAAATACACATTCTAGTCTGATTTGTAACATAGTTCACAGTATTTGAGTCTAACTGCTCCTTGAGATAGTCTGAAATTGTATCTTTGTACTAAATAGAGCTTCAAATTTGCACATAATAGGCACTTAATAAATGCTTCTTTAATTGAATTGAAGCCAAAGACAAAAATGTACCATTTTCTTACCTAAGTAATACATTTAATAAAATGTAAAATAATTATTACCTATATACCCCAAATTTTCTATTTGTAATATGCAGGATAACCTCTATAAATAAGGGCCTATTAGCCTAATTTTTGGAAATACATAAAAACTTGACCCCCATTTGGTTCCACAATGCTCAGGTCAGCAATGACAACAGGTCATATTATTTTGTCCTGGGACATTTGAGAGTAATGAAAACTTGGTTCCTATCAGAGTACACTGTGCTCTTACTTCTAACTGTATTAATACGGTATGGTTCTGAAATGAATGGAATATCCTTGGCCTGGATATGGTGTTTGTCACTTACTCAGAAAACCTATATGCCGAAGTGTATAACTTGACCAAAGATTTGGCCATTATTTTTCCATGTCTAATAAGACCCTCAGTCACTCAGATGTTATCATCTCCATCCACGTGACACCAAGATGCCAGCATATGTTGAAGGAAGCTTCAACATATGAATTTAGGAGGACATAACCACTCAGTTTATAATATGGGGAAAACCTTATTTCAAAACTCTCTCTTCTAAGTGGCATTTTTTCCAACTTCTTCCTATACATCTTAAGATTACACAAAATGAATCAGCTTCCAGTACATGAGAAATCCAATTTCTCTCTAACTCTTATACATAGACCATTGTTTCTCAGTCTCAAAACAAGTCTCAGTCTTAAAACACCGTGCTTTAGAGTAACTGAGGTACTTGTTAAAAATATAGATTTTTGCCCAACAGGCATGCTCAGTGGATAAAGTGTCGGCCTGCGGACTGAAGGATCCCAGGTTCAATTCCAGCCAAGGGCATATGTGGGCACATGCCCAGGTTGCAGGCTCGATCCCCAGTGTGGGGTGTGCATGAGGCAACCCATCAATGATTCTCTCATCATTGATGTCTCTCTCTCTCTCTCTCTCTCTCTCTCTCTCTCTCTCTCTCTCTTCATTCCTCTATAAAATCAATAAAAATATTGGGGGGAAATTGTAGATTTTTTTTTTTTGCCAAACTCGGAACCATTGGATTAGAATAGATGAGAAAATATCACAATCCAAGAGATTAGCATATCACCTAATTCCCCATTTGAATCTTACATTAAATATTACATTAAATATTATAAACTACAACTTAGATTTTAGAAATAAATATAATCAAAATGATTTCTAGAATATCATAACTTTTTTTCAAAATTATATTTTGTTTCCATTTAATTTTTTTTTATTTTTCATGCATTTATCTATCCTCACCAGTTTCTAGCAGCCCTGAACTCAGACTCCATTCATTTTAAGTTCTGTATAAATATATTTTTATTGTTAAAGGTATCATCCTCGTGATGTATCTGACTTTCCTTTCATTGTTGATGGTCTCTTTTGTCTCATTTTGTGTTAAAGGTCACTTAAGTGGATTTTTTTCTCATTTCAAAAATATATGTAGTGTGGCCCAGGTGGTGTGACTCAGTGATTGAGAGTTGACCTATGAACCAGGAGGTGACAGTTCGATTCCTGGTCAGAGCACATGTTCAGGTTGCAGGCTTCATCGCCAGTAGGTGGAGTGCAGGAGGAAGCTGAGCAATGATTCTCTCTCATCATTGATGTTTCTATCTCTCCTCCCTTCCTCTCTCTGAAATCCATAAAAACGTGTGTGTGTGTGGTGTAGTGTGTGTGTGTGTGGTGTAGTGTGTGTGGTGTTGTGTGTGTGTGTGTGTGGTGTAGTGTGTGTATCTGTGGTGTAGTGTGTGTGGTGTAGTGTGTGTGTGTGTGGTGTAGTGTGTGTGTGTGTGTGTGTGTATGGTGTAGTGTGTGTATCTGTGGTGTAGTGTGTGTGGTGTAGTGTGTGTGTGTGTGTGTGGTGTAGTGTGTGTGTCTGTGGTGTAGTGTGTGTGGTGTTGTGTGTGTGTGTGTGTGGTGTGTGTGGTATGGTGTGTGTGTGTGGTATGGTGTGTGTGCGCGTGTGGTGTGTGTGTGGTATGGTGTGTCCTTTTCCCATTAATTTTGATCAGCCTGAATCAAGCTACTTTCTTTTCTCCTATTCTTGCTTTGTGTGTGTGTGTGGTGTAGTGTGTGTCTGTGTGTGTGTGTGTGTAGTGTACCACCCAGGGGCTATGCTCGTCATGCTTCATATTTGGGTGGGGTTCAAAGCAACTAAGGTCACTTCAAACAAGAAAAATAAAGTCCCTTGGAGACAGCATTCTTTCTGGATTTGTATAAAACAGTCTATAGATTTCAGCAGTGCTCTGGCAAATTATGAGCTTTCATTTGCCGCCAGCAGTCACCCTAAGTTTCAATGTCTCAGGTGCTAAAAGGTGTATATTTTGAAACAAATCTTCACTTTAACATTCTCCTTAGTCCTGTAAGTTATCAGCATTAGAGCTGTGACTTTATGTTACTGCCAGTTATCTTCAAGCCACACTGCTGAAAACTCCAATATGCCTCTCAGGATGATTTGACATGGATGTTTATCACCAAAGACAAACATGTCATTATCCTGCCACTTATGCAAAAGTCTGGCCCCAGGCTCCGTTTATACCAGCACTGATAGCATATCCCCATTCTGTCTTCCTGATCACAGACTTCCTCCTGGCTTCACTGCATTCCATTAAAATTGCTATTAATCAAAACATAGTTTAAGGCAATATGAAAAAAGACTAGTCTCCACGAAGCCTAGTCTTAATAAAACTAAATATATATCCATTACCATTTTCCCAGAGGAGTCCACCTACTCTAAATTTCAGAGGAGTAAAAATGACTGACTGGTAGTATATGGAGGACGCTGAATATTACAGCATAGTATGCATATTTTTTTATTTGGGCTAGAAAGATAACTACTCAATTTAGCTGGGATCAAGTTCCTGTGTCTAAACTTCATGCTTTCCAAAATAATTACCATCCTTTGGTTGGTAAAAGAAGCAAGAATCATAGAACTATGGAGATATAACAGATTTTTAATGGGATCTTTTCAGATTTTTCAAAACTTCATTAAACTTGATGAAAAAAGTAGGTATTTACCAAGTATGATTATACTTTAAGTGTCCTATGTAATTGTTGATTCTTTAAAAATTAGAAGGAAGAACATTTTTATCTCTAGTTATATTGTATTTTTAATATCAAAACTATACTTGCATTTTAATACATTTCATGAACTGTTTTCCCGAAGTGGACACATTTGATCCCAAATGAATCATGTTACACAAGTATGTAAAGCATCTTCAGAAATAAATAACAGAAAGTGAACAGTAAAAGTATTAACTTAAGAATATGCAAATTGTATTAGATTTGTTTTCTGTATTTCAGGAACAAAAAATATAATAAAAAAAACTTGTATGATAATATCCATTACATTCATGCTCTGTTTTGTTCACCAATATTCAATCCTCATCATTTAATTTAAATAAGCCATGCCATTTAAAATGATCATGGGCAAAAAAAAAAAGAGTCTAATACCCTACTACATTATTAGTTGCCTGTTAGATTTCATTAGATTACAAAAGTTTTTTCTCTAATATAACCACTTTGAAAAATTTTTACTTAAAGAAAATTTTATAAAAATTAAAAATCTCAAACTTGGTTATTTTCCTACTACTAAACTACAATGGACACTAATATATTGGGTTTCTGACCCAATGTCTGTTCTATTCTCACTCTCTCTTACCTAATTTAATTCACAGAGCCACCTATTTCCACAAAGACATATGAGTCAGAAGAACTTGATTCCATCTCTGGTATTATAGTCTATCTAAGCTAATTACAGTAATTTACTCCCCCTGCTAGTGATTAGTGTGAAAATGATCATGTGAACCAATGCCAGCTAATGAGGCATTTGAGCCAGTCTCCTGGGGGGCTTCTATAAGTGACACTGAAAGAGATGACTTTTACTGGGCTTTGGTATGACTGGATGGGATTACTGGAACTATTACGGTGCCCTATACATGAATTTTAGGATAAAAGGATAAAATGGAGTAGGGAATACCCAACAGAACCTAGAACTCACGTTGCCTCTATACTTCAGCTTAAGTTTCTTTGTTAGTTAAGTTGAACATAGTGAAACATCAATCCTCCTTAAAAACAATCAGACATACCTAGCCGGTTTGCTCAGTGGATAGAGCGTCAGCCTTTTGGGACTGAAGGGTCCCAGGTTCGATTCCGGTCAAAGGCATGTACCTTGGTTGCGGGCACATCCCCAGTAGGGAGTGTGCAAGAGGCAGCTGATTGATGTTTCTCTCTCATCAATGTTTCTAACTCTCTATTCCTCTCCCTTCTACTCTGTAAAAAAAAATCAATAAAATATATTTATTAAAAAAACAATCAGACAATGATTGCGCAATATTTAAAAACATAGATGAGATTCTATCACTTTCAGAGATCAGGAACCGTTTACAAATTCTTCCTTGACTTTAGCCTAATCTTGCCTAATGTCACCATTTAGATTACTAGCATTATTTTTTACAAGATGAAGACTAAAATTCCATTGGTGGTAATGCTGTTTGATTTTCATATGTTAACTGGGCAACAAGCAAATAAAAGTAAAAACCCAGGAGATTACGACTTTAAATAGGCATAAGATAAAATAAAAATGTTACTGGGCTTAAATCAAAAAGACATGTCTGCCTCCTTGGGGAGCAAGTTCTTTGGGGCAGATCCCTTTTGTGCTGTTTACAGCTTATTGATACAGAGGATGCCTTAGTTGACTTGCAGTTCCATGAATTCAATAATTTTTAGAGATGATCACACTGATGTGTCATAGTAAATAAAAAGTACCTCAAAAAATGTTTTCACCCGCAATCTTATAATCAAGATATTTTGCCTCCATAGACTGTGCCGATATTAAATGTTGCAACGTGGATGAGATCAAATAAGGATCTTTGCTAAAACAACTAAAAATAAAGTAAGGTCATAGAAAGGCAAAATTAATAATGGATAGGCTTAGATGCTCTTTGAAATTCTGACACAAAAGAAATATAATCTCATGGTTTTCATATCATTTCTCTGCCATTTCCCTCTGCTGTGTTTTGGTATTTCACATAACTTTTACTTTTTAAATACTGGTTTAAAGCTCGCCCTGTGCTTACAAATACCAGGAAATAACATGCTAGATTATAAAAAGAGAAGGAAATCAATAAGAGGAGGGCAAAACAACAAAAAGAGCCATCAACAGAACAGAAATCTTTTGAAAAATTGTTGAAAGATAGAATCCATCGAGAAACAAATACTTCAAAAAACCATGATTAAAATGTCTAAAAGTATTTTACGAAAATAGAAGAGGCTCAGGAGCTTCTAATCTCAGAGTATATTCAATGAATGCAAGAAAAAGGAGTGACTGAGATATCTATCATGATGATTAATTTGGAAACTGCCTTTGAAGCAGCCGGGCCAGGTAGCCTTGCCCCTTTAAACATGTGCTATGCAGCAGGCGGCAGTAGCCTTTGCCCTTAGGCGGGACCACTGGGAGTGAGGATGCAGAGGCAGGGTTGTGGCTATGGTACCAACAGACCATAGGGAGGATGGAAAGTCCCCCTACACACACACTGATACCTGGCAGAGGCACATTGCTGGAAACAGTGCAACTAGACCTACTAGGATCTGGAAAGCAAAATATACAGAGGATAACGAGTATTCCAAAACTATCGCATTAAAAGAAAAGGATCACACTCAACAAACAAAATCTTGATTCCCCAGAGAAAAGAGAAATACTATGATAACATTTAAAATCACTAAGAATAAAAAGAATACCCATAATGTTTTCAGATATTAAATAAAGAAAATCAAACTAACATCAAACATTTTTATTACTAATTAACAGAATGGCACATCATAATGCTAACCAGAAAAACACACCCTAAAATCCTCAAGTACCAATCCTATCCCACAGTTCACATACAAATAGGAGGAAAAAAATAAGAACATTTTAGAAGATGCAAAGACTGAATGAAGAAATTGCTTGGGACCATATACAAACATATAAAGCATTGCTCAAGATAAAGAGTACAAAATAAACAAATTATTAGTGAAAAAAAGGATCCTCCAATTAATGCATGCTTAAATGTTTCTTAATAAATAATGTAAAGAAGTAATAACTGGGAAATAAAGAAAGTAGTAAGGAAAATGAAATGGAAAGACAAGGGCGTGTACAGAAACCCCGTGGCGTCTCATGAATGCTTCTAATTGTGTGACCCTGAGGAAAACTGCTGCAGGTGCTCATACATTTTCAAATACAGATCAAATGTGCGATATCCTAGAGAAAATAAAAATCATCAAAATTGCCTAAAAACTAAAAAGGAAATATAAATAAAATGTACCTAGAGGAAAGTGAAGAAGATATGGATAAAAATCCATGCCTAATAGGCTTCAGGCTGAGTCAGTTTTATTCGTTATAGCTAACAAAAGAAGATTCCTTTGTTATACAACCCACTTCAGAGAATGAGGAATTAAAAAATGAAATAAATAAAAAAGGGAGTGCCCTGGCTGAGTGGTTCAGTCCGTTGGAGCATCTTCCTGTCCACCAGAAGGCTGCAGGTTTATCCTCTGTCAGGGCACATTGTAGGAGGCAAACAACCAATGTTTCACTCTCATAATGATCTGTCTCTCACTCTCTTTCTCTCCCTCCCTCCCTCTTCCTTCCCCTCTCTCTAAATTTAAAAAAATTATGTCTTCGGGTGAGGACTACAAAAAAAAAAAGATGGAAACCATTCCAGCATAATCTCTGAACCTTTACAATGACTCCAAAAGCAGACAAGAAAAGCACAAATACTGCTCTTAGTTCCAAACACAGCATCAAAACCTAAATAAAATATTAGAAATCAGACCAACAAATTTCTTAAAAATCTCAAGGTTCATTTAACATTAAAGAACTAACAAATAAATTTTCATTAAGACATTTTTTTAAAAAAAATTTTTTCTCAATAGATGCAGAATGTCTTTTTAGCCAAATAACCATATGAAGAGAAATAAATGAGACCATCCTTAAACTTATTTAATACCTATCAAAAACTATGGTAAATATCAATCTTAACATTGGTATGCTAGACATAAAAATTAAAAGCGGAAAGTATAAGAGCATTATAATTAAAAAAAGAAAAAGTATCAGAATATATGGTGAGCACTATTACTAATGTAATATTTTCATTCTGTATTTAGAGTGGTAAATAAGTAAAAGAATAAAATAAAACGTATCACCTTGGCAGGTGTTAGTCAGTTGGTTGAGCATCATCCTGTGCACTGAAAGGTGACAGGGGACATACCCAGGTTGTGGGTTTGATCCCTGGTTGGGTCATCTGTATTTCTTCTCTGTCACATAGATGTTTCTCTCTTGAGATCTCCCTTTCCTCCCCCTCTCTATAAAATCAATAAAAACATATTTAAATAAACAAACAAATAAATAAAAATATCTATGTTGATAAAAGATAAGGATCTCGCTATTTTAGATGCTATTAACTTTTCTGTCAGAAATATAAGGAATTGAATATAGTTTAAGATAAGGAGACTGTAAATGACTGAAAGGATAAACTATTTACTCTGTGATTTTGGTACAAGGGGGATACATTTCAAAAAACAATAATAAATTAGATCTCAGCTTCATGCCTATTATAACAAAACTACAGGCCCAATGCATGAAGATTCGTGCAAGAATGGGCCTTCCTTCCCCTGGCTGCTGGCACCGCCTTTGCTCCAGCCCAGAGCCACCTTTCTGCCTTCCCATGCTGCTGAGGCCCAGATTGGCTCGAGGCCTGCATATGTAAATTAGCCCATCATCTTTGTTGGGTTAATTTGCATGCTCATTCCTGATTGGCTGGTGGGTATCACAAAGGTATAGTCAATTTACATCTTTCTCTTTTATTAGTGTAGATATACTCTAAAGTTAAAAATATGTCACACACACACAAAAAAAATATTTGGAAATATTTAACATTAGATAAAATTACACCAAAATTAATCTTAAAGTAGAAAAAAATTAGCAGAAGAAAATCATTAGAGGATATGAATAGGTAAAGTAAAGAGAAGAATTTAAAACAGCCAACAAATATACAACAAAATGATAAACGTAAACTTGCTGTGTTGAACTTTCCAATGAAACTTATTAAACCGAGACAAAACAATGGGCATTGAGTACTCTCATTCAAACAAAATTGCCATGAGGAGATTTGCAAAGGTGCTGGCCACAAATGGTTCTGCCACAATAGCCAAGCATCCATCTGCAATCTGTCTGTGTGAAAGCTGAGCTTGGAGAGGCTTTTGGGGGAATTTCTCTGGGGAGAGTGGCACGTATGCCTGAGTAGTTCCCAGTGAGCCATGACAGGGTGCCTCATCACCTCAAATATGGTCAGGGCTCACAGAGTTCAATAGAAGAGGATCATGGGGAAGAGAATAAGGCTGAGATTGTCTTAAAAGAGAATTTGTATGCTTTTACTTAGGATAGATTAGACTGTAGTGTACACTGAACTCATCAAACATAACTCAAATTAAAGGTATCAGAGAAATGTAAAGGCCATGCAATGTGAGGGGTTGACATCCTGGATTTAAACAAAACATAAACTGAAGTGGACCACACATCTAAGGCATTTTTCACCTGCATCAGCAGTGAGGGTAGAAAGACTAAGAGGTTTTTAAAAAAAAAAGTGAGTGAGAGGGAAGCAGCTGTTTTAAGGTAGGAAATCTTTGCAGAGCTGTTAGAAATGTTACAGAGCAGCAAAAACAAAAAATGGAGGCCAGGGATGCCAATAAACTTGTATGTCCATAATCCAGGAGTGACAGGATATCCAGAAGAGGAATTCTGACAGTCCATTCCTCTTCCTCCTCAAGGCATCACTGATTCTTTTTTTTTTTTTCCTTCTTCTTCTTCTGCTTCTTTCTCTTTTTTTTTTTTTCTCACTCATGGAGAATCTACTAATGATTTTAGGATCACACCTCAGAGATTCTGAATGGGACTCTGAACCAAGACCTAAGCAAAAGGAGTGACTTATGCAAGGACTCACCTCTCCAGACTACCATCCAGTGGTCTTTCTTATATATCTGTAGATTTTAGAGAGAGGGGAAGGAAAAGGGAGAGAGAGACAGAAACATCAACATCAATCGGCTGCCTCCTACATGTCCCTTGCTGGGGATCAAGTCTGAAACCCAAGCATGTGCCAGCAATTGAACTGGTAACCTCCTGGTGCATGGCCTACACTCAACCATTGAGCCACACCAGCTGGGATAGTGGTCTTTCCACTACACTTCTCTGGCACTCCGTTTGGGCTCTCTTGTTTTATGGTTGCATTAACACTAAGCAAAACAACAACAACAAAAACAACACACCATTTCTTTCAAAAGTGACTTGATTATAAATCATTATTGCCAATAATAATAGCTTGTTAGAAGCCAAAAGCAATGCAGACTTTGGGGGTAGATGGGTTTTTAAAGGGCTTGTTGAGGGGAAATTCCCAGTGGGGCCTGAACTCAGAGCTGGGTTTTCCGCGTGGCCTTCCCAGCATCTCTAAGGTGAGCGCTCAGCCACTGGGGCCAGGAGGGCTCCATCTAGGCTGCAGGCAGAGGCATGAGAGGTGCCAGGCTTTGCTTCTTTCGCCCTGAAGCCCACTCTTGTTCTATATGGCCTTTTATTAGTACAGACAGGGTCCCCTCCTCTTAAGCAGCTCAAGTTGAGAAGCAGAGAGGCTGAAAGCACAGCTGCTAAGGGGCTGAGAAGGTAGCAGATTTATGGCCAGTCTCCTCTGGTGGAAGACATCAAAACTGAATGGAGAGCCCTAACCGGTTTGGCTCAGTGGATAGAGCATCGACCTGCAGACTCAAGGGTACCAGGTTCGATTCCCGTCAAGGGCATGTACCTTGGTTGCAGGCACATCCCCAGTAAGGAGTGTGCAGGAGGCAGCTGGTCGATGTTTCTCTCTCATCGATGTTTCTAACTCTCTATCCCTCTCCCTTCCTCTCTGTAAGAAATCAATAAAATATATTTTTAAAAAAAACGAATGGAGATAACCTTGGGAAATGTTAGATTTTCAGTTGGGATCACTTATGGATGACCCTCTAAGACTAAAACTAATCTAAAAATAGACAAGTTTTTTATAGAGTTTAAAAACTAACTCCAAAAAATACTTTATCATTGCCTGTATTAAGGAAATCTGATCTTGTTCTAACTACCTAGCAGAAAAATTATCTGATAGAATAAAGCATAACTTAGGCCCTTTATAATTATTAATTTGTAATGCCTGACATTGAAAGGGCTTGTTGGTGGGGGGGGGGGGGATTGTCAGTGGGGCCTGACCCCATAGTTGGGTAAAAAAAAATAAAAGAAAATAAAGTGTATATCAAAAGACAGCATGAGACAAAATAAAAAAAAAAATAGAAGACATGTTCAGGTGATTCAGAGTCTTCACTTTTCTGATATGGACTCCAAGAATGAAAAATGTATTCAAGAAAGTGAAATAAGCCAGTCAGAGAAAAGGCAAATATCACATTATCTCAGTCATATGTGGAATCTAATGAACAAAATAAACTGATGAACAAAATAGATCCAGAGACATAGAAGCATGGAATAAACTGTTGAATCTCAGAAGGAAGGTGGGGGAAAGGTGGGTTGGTGGGAAAAGATCAGTCAAAAGACTTGTATGCATATATGCATGACCCATGGACAGCGTCAATAGAGTGGTAAAGGCCTGGGCTGGGGGTTGGAGGCTGGGTAGAAGAAGTCAATGGGGTAAAAAGAATTATATATATAATATTTACAACAATAAATATTATTTTGAAAAAGAGAGAGAAATCCAGGACACTTTACAATGCCTAGTAAAAATTACCACTTATTAAGCAAAAAAAAAAAAAAAAAAGAAAGAAAGAAAAGGAAAACATGGTAATATAGAAAATTTCTCAAAAGCAATGAGAACTATAAGAGGGAATTAAAGTTACATTAGCAGTGAAAAACATTTGAGTGAAATTAAAATTGCAATTGATGAGATTAATTAATAACTGTAAAGAGGATTGATGCTCTAGAAGGTAGACCAATGGAAAATATCCACACTGAAGTACAAAGAGGAAAAAATTATGGAATATAGAAAAAGGTCAAAGATCTTAAAATCATATAAGACAAAATAAAAACATCTTGCATGGATATCATTTGAGTCTCAGAAAAATTCAAGAGAGAGGATGACGCAGAAGTAATATTGGAAATATAATAGCTAAGAATTTGCCGAATTGATGTAAGAGATCAAGCCAGAGATTCAAGAAGTATCATGCAGCCCTAGCTGGTTTGGCTCAGTGGACAGAGTGTGGGCCTGTGGAAGAAAGGGCCTAGGGTTCGATTCCAGTCAATGGCATGTACCTCGGTTGCAGGCTCCTCCCTGGCTCGGGCCCCTGTTGGAGCTTGTGCAGGAGGCAATCAACCAATGTTGTTTCTCTCACATCAATATTTATCTCTGCTTTTCCCTCTCTCTTCCACTCTCTCTAAAAATAAATTGGAAAAATATCCTTGGGTGAGGATTAAACTAAAATAAAAAGAAGTATCATGTACTCCAAGGAGTATAAAAACAAAAATCTATACTAAACAAATCACAGTAAAACCACACAAAACCAAAGGAAAAATACGAGAGAAAATATTTGTCTTAAAAGACACAACTTTACAACAAAAGCTAACTTCTTTTTTTAAAAAATATATTTTATTGATCTTTTTACAGAGAGGAAGGGAGAGAGATAGAGAGTCAGAAACATCGATGAGAGAGAAACATCGACCAGCTGTCTCCTGCACACTCCCACTGGGGATGTGCCCGCAACCCAGGCACACGCTCCCGACCAGAATCGAACCCAGGACCCTTCAGTCCGCAGGCCGACGCTCCATCCACTGAGCCAAAACCGGTTTTGGCCAAAAGCTAACTTCTTAAAATAAATGAGAGATACCAGAAAACAAACCAAAATAATAATAATAATAATAATAATAACACTTCACTAAAGGCTGAATTAAAGCCAAATAAAAATATTTTCAGATAATAAAATGGAAATAAATGTTCTTGCCAGCCAATCAAACAAAAAAAAAAGGAAGAAAAGACAAATGTGTTTGTTTTTTTTCAGTCAGAAGGAATACAATCCTGGGTAGAGCATGGAAATTTGGGAAAGAATGATGTAACTGTGTAATGAAAATGGTGACTATGTGGGTAAGTACAGGTGAATATCAATTCCATAAAACAATAATATGAGCCTGGCCGATGTGGCTCAGTAATTGAGCGACTACCCATGTACCAAGAGGTCACTGGTTCAACTCCTGGTCAGGGCTCATGCCCCTGTTGTGGGGCTTGCGGGAGACAGCTAATCAATACTGGTATTTCTCTCTCATTGATGCCTCTATCTTTCTCTTCCTCTCCCTTCCTCTCTTTCTATAATCAATAGAAACATATTAAGAATAATAACAAATATGAAATATTTAAAATAGAAGTAAAATTTATGAAACCAAAAACATAAAATAGGAGGGTTTAAATGGAACTAAAATGTTTTAAGATATGATATTGTAATTTACAAAACACTCGAAAAGTCAAGTTATGCCTATTGTAATCTCAAAGTTAACCAGTTTTTAAAAATGGTAGTACAAGAATATGAAACTAAGAACATGATAGAAGTTGAAAATGCAATACTAAATATATTTGAATAACCAAAAGATAGAAAAGGGAGAGGAGAGACAAAAGAACTAGGATAGTTTTAAACAAATAATAAGAAGATAGATTTAAACTCAATATATGAACACTTACATTACAAAATAACATTTTGAATTCTAATTGGAAAAACAATAATAGCAAAACTTAAAATATGACTATATGCTAATTTGGAAGCAGACATGTTGAATATAGGGCACAAAAGGTTAAAGTTAAAGGATAAAGATGTGTAATGTTAATACTAACCAAAAAGAGAGCCGTTGACCCTATACTAAATGAGATAAAGTAGACACTCAGATGAAAGTGTTATTAGAGATAAATAGGCAGTGATTACTTCGAGGATTGGTCGCCTCTGCAAAGGGGCACAGAGTAATCTTCTTGTTCGGCAGAAAAGGTTCCATTTCTTGATCTGAGTGATTATGTGACATGACCAGTTTGGTGAAAATCCTGAAATTGTGCATTTAAGTACGTACTCTCCTGTATGTGCCTTCGACTTTAATAGAATGTTACTTATAAGGAGGATCCTTCTCCTCAAAAATGACCTGAAGACATAAAAAAGCTCCAAGGGAGATACGGACCACTGAGAACCAGGAGCTGGAGAAGAGGCGTTGCTGGGGTTCTAGCGGCTGGAGCAGGGACCCTCATATGGAATATCAAGGATCTGAGAAAAGGCTCCTACAGAGGAAAGAAAAAGAAAAGGTGTCCTGGGGATCTACCAGAGATCATAACTCTACCAGAGATCATCACTCTACCAGGGATCATAACCCTACCAAGCCCAAAGAACTGTGATTTTCCTAATACTATTTTCTCCCTAAACCCAACTGTCCAAGGGTTAGAAAAGTAGGGAACACATGGGGAAGACAGAGAATGGAAAGGATATTTCATAAAATATGTCCCTCTTCACTGCTGAAGATTTCCAGCTGTGAGAGAGAAAGTTTTAAATAGATAACAAGCATTAATGTTAGTATTATAAACTACATAGAAACTCTGAAACTACTGAGATGAGAATGTTCTAAAGACTGAACTGATTTCATCCAGGCGCAGGAAA
>NW_006288443.1:72573-86441 GCF_000327345.1 Myotis davidii
GCAGTTTTGAAGGGTTGGCAGGAAAAAGGACTATAATTGGTTCTTGCATTGCATTATCTTTACTTCAGTTCTTTCAGTAAATTTTTTTATGTTTGAAAAGATGAGATTGCATATGAAGTTATCAGGAAAATGTGAATTAATGCATGGACATCATTTTGCACACTTCAGATTGGCAAAATTTAGAAGACTGGCAAAATCTTTTTTTTTTTGTAAGGATGAAGGGAAATGAGAACTCTCCTACAGTGTCGATAGTATTGTCAATTGGTGAAATATTTTTGGAAGGCAATTTGGCATTTTTTATACATTATAAATGCAAGTTATTTGACTTCATACTTTCAGTACCAAAAGATTTATCTTAAAAACTCTCCCTGGAATCAATCAAACTTTCACCAGTAGTTAAATAAATTCAAGTACGTATACTGAGGAAATATTATGGAGTCATTAAACAGAATAAGGAATGCTCAGATAGAAATGGAGATGAAGACAGAGATATAGAGATAGGGATTGAAACATAGGCAAAAATCTTCAAAACAAGTTTTTTAACTTAAAAATGAGATAACAATGCGAGTTTAGAACAATACAAGGATGTCTGCTTCATGAAATCAGATACTCTAAAAACTGTTTAGAACATGGTAGGCAGCTTATAGAGGGTTGCTGAAAGAATATGTCCTATTTATGTAAAGAAAATGGGGGAGGGGGAAGGAGGCAATTAAATGTTTCACTTTATACAATTCTACAGTGTGTGATGTTTTTAAATAAGAAGTTTAATCATGTAAAGCAAAATATATCTTTCAAGTTAAAAGTATATGCTTTATGTATACTAGTTCTGACACTCTAACTTATTGACCTTGGGAAAACCTACTAATCTACCAATTTACTAACATCTCTGGACATCTGTAAAACCACGATAATAAAATATAACCGATGGGATGTTGTGAGAATAAACATGTAAATAACATTTAGCCACCTGCCAGATGCATTGTACATAGCCATTAAAAGTTAGTGGGATATTACTTGTCACTCTCCTCACCTCCAGTATAACCCAAAGTCTTATGCTGACCTTTTAAAATTTGAATTTCTCAAACGTAGAAGCCACCCAGGTCTGACATGACAGCTATGCCAACCCATTCAAATACCCTCCTAGTCACTGCCCTGGCTTGTGTTCCTCAGTGGTTAAGCACATTGAAGGGCCACAGGTTCAGTTCCAAAACAAGGGCACATACCTGTGTTGCATGTTTGATTCCCGCCACTGTTGGGTCTTGTGCTGCAGGTGTCCAACCCCAGCAGGTCCAGGGGTCCCCAAAGGTGTGGAGGGAGTTGGCGAAGAAGGAAAGACTCGGAGACAGCGTTCAGTTGATCAGCAGCCTTGCCGGGATCTCTAGCCACAATCTCCAGCCAAGTTCTGTGTCCATGTTCTCTTGCTAGGTTCTGTCTTCTAAGGTCCGTGTTCTAAGTTCTGTCTGCTGTTGTCTTGTTACATCTGTATTTATACCAGTTGGATTCAATCCTATCAATCTCTATTCCAAAGGTTAGGGCGTTTCTTAACTCCATTCCTCCATGTAGTAGATTATGTACTGAAGCATGATTGTTCATAGTTAAAGTGATTAATTACCCGCCTGGCAGTTAAGAGGTTTTATTCCCTCCCTAACTTCAGGGGAAAATCCCTACCTGGGGAAACAACCTTTTTCAGAGAGGTGACCTTGGTTAAAACACATAGTGCCAAGAAGGTGACCAAACATATTAAGAACAGTATGGCATATACGCCAGGTCCCTTGAAACAGCAAGGATGGACCGGCTCCCGGCATTGTGCGGGATGCAACCTGTCAGTGTTGTCTCTCTCACATTGACGTTTCTCTCTTTCCTGCCCCTCCCTCCCTCCCTTCCACTCTGTCTAAAAATAATCAATGAAAAAGAAAATATCCTCAGGTAATGATTAACAATAATAATAATAATAATAATAATAATAATAATAAATAAGTTTTTAAAAATACCCCCTACTCATAAGAACTCTTTATTACAAGCCTACTTTATAGAGCAAAAACAAAATACAGAAAGATTTAGATGCTCACTGCTTACCTCAAACCATACAACAAAATATATTACAGGGAAACCAAAGGTTAAATGTAAATATGTTAATGATAAAAAGATATTAAAATATAGTCAATATTAATATATATTCTAGGTGTAAATATTTTTAAATGTTTTATCCCCCTCCCTTCCCCCCTTTTCCCCCCACTATCACAAATTATGCAGTCAAATTTTCCACATTTGGGGAAATTGCAGGGGACAGCACATTGGGAGTGCAATGGAAAAGCCTCACCCTGGGAAAACCACCTTCATGATGATGGTATCTTCCCTGCCAGGTCAGTACCCTTTTTTTTAATCCTCACCCAAGGATATGTTTAGAGAGAGGGAGAGGGAGAGGGAAGGAGAGAGAGAGAGAGAGAGAGAGAGGAGAGAGAGGGAAGAGGGAGAGGGAGAGGGAGAGAGAGAGAGAAGCATCAATGTGGTTGCCTCCTGCACAAGACCCAGCTCTGCGTTGGCAGGTATCAAACTCACAACCCAGGTATGTACCTTGACCAGAAATTGAACTCACAACTTTTCAGTGTGGGAGACGACACTCAACCAACTGAGCCACCTGGGGAGGGCTAAGTGTGAATATATTTTTTTAATTAACCACAATCAGATTAATAACAAGGCAAATGGCAAATGATAGAGTTCATTATACAAGAATAAAAAAAACCTGTTAATAATAATGGCATAAACAAAACTTACAACAAACATCAGGTATAAATATTTTTCAACAAAAATGGCAAACACAAATGAATATAGTTTTTTTTAATAGTCCTGTACATCTATTACAAAACATAAAAAAACCTCTTGAAGATATTTGCACAAAAGATAATATAATTTACCTCTCCCCCAAAATTCAGTCTAACAGTTTTTTAAAAGTATAAATTAATTTTAATATTAAAAAATTTACATACCACCCTAACCGGTTTGGTTCAGTGGATAGAGCCTCGGCCTGCGGACTGCAGGGTCTCAGGTTCAATTCCGGTTAAGGGCATGTACCTTGGTTGCAGGCACATCCCCAGTAGGGGGTGTGCAGGAGGCAGCTGATCAATGTTTCTCTCTCATCGATGTTTCTAACTCTCTATCCCTCTCCTTTCCTCTCTGTAAAAAAAATCAATAAAATATATTTTTTAAAAAATTACATACCATATTTTCCCAATGAAATTAGCCAATGTATTAAAATGAAAATTCTCAATGTACCATCATTAATTCTTGGTATTTTGTTACATTCCTTTGAATGACAATTTGGCAATGTGTGTCAAAATTATTACAGTTATAATGTATGATTGTATCATTTCACCTTTAGTAATTTATTCTAAAGAAATCTTCTTAAGGTCATCAAAACATTTACAAACAACAACAAAAAATATCTTATGAGGTATGATTTGTAATAGTGAAAGCCAGAGATATAGCATAAATTTCAACCAGTGGTGAAGTGGTAAAATAATACTACAGAGCTATTATTAAGGATGTGGATTTGGCAGCTCTGATATAACTAAGAAAATAAAAAGGCTGCAATATTGAGTGGACAGCTGCATATATCTACTATGTATGGGTCAAAATATTTATAATGTTTCCCACTGAGTTAGGACAAGGACTGAGTGACCACCAGTGATGGAAGGCTGTATCCCAGAATGAGAAAGTATGAACTTTGGAGACAGAATTAAGAACCTGGCCTCATAGTTCTGGTTTTTTGAGGAAGTTACCTAATATTTATGAATATTAATTTTATCATTTTTTAAATTTAAAAAATACATCGATATATAATTTGTATTTTTTGGAGCATGTGGGACCTAGAATATGTTCAAGAACCTAGTCTAATTCCTGGCACATAGAAGAATAATAATAGGACTTTTATTTTCTTGAAATTTTTATATTTTCCTCATTTCCTATAAGTGAGTTTTGTAATTTCTTTTCGGAATTAGAAAAATTTTTGAATGCTATTTATCCTATTCCTACCTGCTTCTTATTGTGCCTAACCTAAAAATAAAACTTCTATACCCTGACTCCACTAGTCTTCATTAACAGCCCAGTAAGGGGATAAAAACCACAAAAGCCAATTTGAATGATTGCTTGTATGTTGACTAAATCTATTAACTCTCTGGAAATATATATTTCAAAAGACTTTGCTTATAAGTTTCTGCCCTGCAAGTCTGGAAGGAAAAAAAAAACACATTATTATTCTATTTTACCTCCCAGAATAAGTACAAAGCCAGCACAGAGATATTCATAAATATCTATGAAATTAAATGAGTCTGCAGATTTGAAATGCCAGGCATTTATAGCGAATAATGGGAAATATTTCAGGGACAAGGATCTTTCTGGTATGCCATATATTAAACCAAGCAGGAAGCCACTTACTCAACTGTATCAGTCAGGATCTAATCAGAAGACCGAAATCTCACAGTGATTTAATCAAAGAAAACTAAATATAGACATTAATAACTTTAAAAGGTGAATAATACAACAAAGGATTTTTCAAGTAATAAATAAAAAAACTTTAAAATATAGAAATAGTATATATAAGTAGAATATCTAAGGCAGGGAGGGGCACACACCAAACACCATAGGGTTTGACGGTGAAGTTCACTCAGTTGCCACATGCTCAGAACTTGAATTGCCAGGGGAAGTCCTCCACAGGGAAAGATGGAGCCTCAGAACTTGCTGCTAAGATGTTGAAAGGATTGGTGGGGGAAACTGCTTGCTAATGGGCACTGATGGTCACCGTCTTTGGCTGGAGCCATGTCCTAGAAAAACCACTGCATTACAGAAGCCTAAGACTGTTGAATCTCCCAACAGTTTAAACCATGAGAAATTATTCATAAGTTAATGAAAACCCTTACCTCTAGCTATCCTTCGTTACAGACATGGTAGAGACCCACATGCATTACCTGAAGCTTTTCCACTGGGAGAAATCTCCTTCAATAGTGTTATTCAGAGAGCACCCCTCAGAAGAGTTATAATACTGTAGCTTGCCCACTTTTGAGTGACACCAGCATATAGCAAGCACTCATGCCTTTAAGACCTCCCTGAGTTCAATCTCTTATAGACCATTTTCATTTTATTATACAGGGGTGGGCAAACGGTTTACAGTTGTTCTTATGGAAAAAGACATGCAGAGCATGATTATTACAGTATCTTTATTAACCCAAAAGAATGTCACAATGGCACAGTGCACTTAGGTACCTTCTCATGAGTGCTCCAATGGCTGGCCTTCATGATTTGCACATTCTTGCAGACTTTGAACATCAGTAAACAAACCTGAATTTCAGTGACCTGCCTGGGTAGCCCCACTGCCTCCTAAGGTGGTTGAGTTCACACCTTTTTTCCCCATATTTTTATATTTCTGCTGAGCATCCCCAAATCAGTCTATGGACGAGTGTGTCCCACGACTCGCAGCTTATGATGGAAAGCTCAACCTACATGGTAACCTGATGTTGGGAATTTAATCTCGTTCAAGGCCCAATACTAACTTAGTCGCTCTTTCTCAAAACAGCCTAGTGTTTCCCCCCACAAAAAAATCCTACAGTTCTGATTCTCCTGTTAGTGCTGCCCAGAGATTCCATACAGCATCTCCATTTGCCAGAATATTTCCAGTGTCTTTATGTCTGTTAGAACCTAAGATTTAAATGGTCATGTGGTCTTTACTACAGCCTGACGTTGCACCAGAGAAGCTGGTTTTTCAGACTGTGACTTGAACTTAAAGGACTTCACCTCGTTATTTTATTTCATACATACTTAAGAACATGTACAAAGATCCATCTTTCACCATAATCCTTACAGATATCATTTCTGCAGTAATGGCCAGAACTGGCACATCGGCCAAAAACAAACAAAAAAAAGCATTTTAGTGTATTTATTTTCCCCAGATAGGTAAAATCTTTATTATCAAACTTCAAAGTGAATCCTTGATTTAATATCAATTTTATATTTTTGAGAAGGCCTAAATCAACTTAGGATGATCAGGATGTCCTTCCAACTATTGTGTAGATTAAATATGGTTATTATGGTATCTGTACTTCAAAAGCATTGAGACCTGGAAGTCATTGTGTGTGTCTAGGACTTTTAAAAAGTAATTTTTTCTCACATCATGAAAACAAAAACAAAAGAAGTATTTATTATAATACCCCAGATGTCCTGCCTCATATTCTTGGGAAGTATTTTTCACTCAGTGAATGTGCAGACATTGCTGGCTATTAATAAGGCAGAGTGACTGGCTTTACTCTGAACGAACATAGTCAACAAGAATAATATTTCTTTCCCTTTCTTTACTCTTTAAATGAAAACACAAACACTTCCAATTGACAGAGAGAAATCAGGATACAAGATGAAGGTGAGACGTTGTTGCCAGTTGAGAACAGGTACATCCATTTTCACTCATCTTCTCACTGAAGTGAAGACCAACAGAAAGAAAATGATTACAGCTCTATCTGGGCCACTGAGGAAATGGAACCATTAATAACAAGGCAATGTAGCAGTAGGCTCAACTCTAAATCTGACTCCTGGGAAGCACCAGAGGAAGAGGAAAAATATTGGAATTAAGAGAAGTGTCTTCTCTTCATCTGTTTTTATGGCATTGGAAAAAAACACTCCCTGCAGCTTTATTTTACAACAAGAACTCCTAAATGGTATCCCCTCTAAAATAACATGTGCCTGTGCTGACAGAAGCATTCATTACATGTTTCTCTTTACCCCAGGAACATTTCCTCTTTAGGGTGTAGATTTTTTTAAAAACTTCAAAAATGTTTGAACTCTTTACTATATCTAAAGCACGAGGTTGCAAGTAATCTATGTTATTGCTAACTCTGAGCCAAAAGGACTGCAAAAGCAAAAGCTACCCAAGTGACAGCTCTTTACTCAATAGCTTCTAGTTGGAATAAGTATGTAACTCAGAATCACACTTCCCTTAGAATCATAATGAGGGAAGTAAATCAATCATGAAAATTAATTCTCTTTTATGATTATTATTTAGCAAGTAATCATAAAACCTCACTACTTAATAACAACTTTTGCATTTAAATTTATTTTTTCCAAAATGTAAAAAAAAATTCTATCCTAGCATTGTTTAAATGTTGCAAATAAGCTGAGTTGAACACAACCATTGTTTAGAAAAATAATTGTGCTGGACAACCAAACATGGGGAAATCAATATAACCAAAGGCCAAGTGGAGTTTTACTTTATTTCTTCACATAGGACAGTGATGGTGAACCTATGAAACGTGTGTCAGAGGTGACACGTGAACTCATTTTTTTGGTTGATTTTTCTTTGTTAAATGACATTTAAATATATAAAATAAATATCAAAAATATGTCTTTGTTTTACTATGGTTACAAATATCAAAAATTTTTTATATGTGACATGGCACCAGAATTAAGTTAGGGTTTTTCAAAATGCTGACACGCCGAGCTCAAAAGGTTCGCCAGCACTGACATAGGAGATAATCTAATTTAGAAGCAGAATTTCATATCTGAGAAAAAGAGAAAAGAGCAGAAACCATAAGGCATACATTCATTTCTTTGTAAAAAATTTGGAGGGAAATATTTTGTTAGAATTGGATTTACCTTGATTTGATTTTGTCAAGATAATAAAAAAATAGAACAAATCACCTTTATAACTCTGAGTTAAAATCACATATAGAAATATATAGCTTTGATCATTTTTATTCATCTCTGAAATGGGCCTTCCTATTTCTGAACGTGACATAGAAGTCCTTAGCATCCATGTACCTAGTGCACAATCCCAGTCACATAGACTTTTTGTCTGGGAAGGCATTATTTTCCATTCCAGAAAGCAGACAATTTCCAAAAGTATTCTTATTGGTATATCTATCAAACTGCCTTTCATTCTCTTTTCTTCTTAATGCCTCTCTCTTTTTTCTCCTTTCTTATTAACCACATAAAAGTGATTATCCCATGGGTAATACCACTAGGAATGACAGAGGAAGATAGGCCAAAACTGTTTCTCTCCAATAAAGCAATGATTAAGCTGGCAAGAACTGTCAAATTTGGGGGGATCTGGAACCTAATAAAAAAATTAAAAGAGTCAAGGGAATGCTTAATGTAAAAACAATCTACTGAAATTATTTAAGAAAGTATGGCATGTAAACTTACCTGTGTACCACTCCTCACCCCCTAGCTTGGTAGTGAGAATAAAGGGGCAACCTACATTTCTCATACAGCTTGTTGATGCCAGAGGCAACAAGACAAACTTTGTTCTCAGAGAATTGTGGTTGCATATTTTGGCCTGTCTGGTTGCACTCCCAGGTATCAGCTCAGGAACTTGTGTATTTTACACACCACAGGGCTTGTTCAGGGCTAGAGGTACATCTGGGAAGTGTTTGTTAAAAGCATCGAAAGCCGTGTACACTAGTCACAAATCCCTTGAGCGAGGGATAAAAGTCAGAACAGCAGTAAATAGACCAAAAAGTATGGAAAGGAAAAGGCTGGCGAAGGGGATACAGAGGAAATAAAATACTTTAAAATGTCTTGCATACACTGTAAAAATCTAGAAAGCTATACACAATGCCCAGGTATAAACACATGTAAAACACACACACACACACACACACACACACACACACACACACAACAAAACAAACAAAAAAAAAAACAAAACAAAAAACCTGAGAATAAAAAATCACCACAAGAATTGAAACTAAGGCAGAGTAAACAGTGTGGCTAAGCCCTGAAGGAGTGCCACAACACAGAGCCAATCTGAAAAGACCAGGAAATGTTACTGTTGTTTTGGCTACAGGCACTTAAGGAATTGCTATATAATAACTAGCTAACTAGTAAGGTCATAGAAAAGAAAATTGAGTGACTACACATGACAAAGAATTCAGTCCTTACAAAGAGAATTTAGAAAAGTCACTATGTAAACAAACTACAACCTACAACAATTAGAATAAAAAAGCTGTAGAGACAGAAAAAGCTGGGTTGAGTTCTAGGGTTACCAAATTAAAATATTGAAAGTTATCAGTTTTTATTAAAAATATTAAGAGATGCAATGAAACAAGAAAACATGGTTTGTACACAAACGCATGTGCGCACACACGCGTGTGCGCGCACACACACACACACACACACACATCAACAGAAACTATGCTGAAGGGAACCCAGACATTGGACATTCTAGACAAAGACTTTAAATAAAATGTCTCAAGAATGCCCAATAAGTTAAACATATTGCACAAAATCTAAAGGAAAAAAGAACAATGACTGACCAAATGTAGAATATCAATAAAGAGATAGAAATTATAAAAATGAATCAAATAGAAATTCTAGAGTTAGAGCGTATAATAACTGATGTGAATAAATTGCTAGAGCACTGCAATAGCATATTAGACCATTCAAAATAAAGAATTAAGGAACTGACAAACAGGTCAATTTAAACTATCCAGAAGATTAATGACTAATGATCAGAGCCTAAGAAAAATTCTGGGATGCTCTCAGATGTACCAAAAAAAAAGAAAAAGGGACAGGGAAAATATTTGAAGAAATAATGGCCAAACTCCCCAAGTTTGAAGAAATACATGAATCTGAAAATCCAAGAAGTTCAATGAACTCAAAATAAAATAAAGAGATGCACACCTAAACACATAATAATAAAACTGTCAAAAGCCAAAGATAGAAAATCTTGAAAGCAGCAAAAAAGAAGTGATAAAGTGAAAGGCTATTTTTTCATCTGAAACAATTAAATCTAGAAGACATTTTGATGACATATTTAAAATGCTAAAAGAGTAAATATGTATATAAAAATTCAATATTCAACAAAACAACTCATCCCAAAATAGAAGTCAGCACAGTGGTGGAACAGGCAACCTCAGGTTTGCATTCCTCCCACAGAATTAAGAAAGAGGCAGAAACTGTCAGAACTAGTTTGTCAGACTCTGGGAAATTGTCAAAGGTTTACAGCAACTGAGATAACACTGAATCAAGAAAAAAGCAACTAAGAGACTGTTTTAAAATCTCTGTCAAATATTATCTGAACATAAGTTAAAGGAACAAAGAATTCACTCAACACAAACAAGGAATATACAAACACAACACAACACAAAACAAAACACAACACAAAAATAGTTTGAAAAATATGCTAAATAAATGGACTTAAAAATTAAAATTAAAAAAACAACACATCCTGGAGAATTTGTAAATTGAATTTCCAAAGTAACTAAGTTACAACATATAAAGGCTTAGTTTTCAGTAACAACCAGAAAATCATAAGGCATATAAAGAAACTTGGAAAGTATGACCCATTCAAAGGAGCAAAATAAATGTATAGAAAACGTCCCTTGGTAAGCCCAGATATTAAACTTAGCAGAAAAGACTTTAAAACTACTGTCTTAACTACAGACAAGTAAGGAAAATAAAACATGAGCAAAACTAAAATGAAAAGTAGTTAAATCATGTATGAAAAAAAATGGAAATATCAATAAAGAAAAAGTGTTTTAAAATAGAGCAGAACTTTCAGAGCTGAAAAGCACAATAACTGAATGGAAATTTTCCTAGAGATCAACAACAGATTTAAGCAGGCAGAAGAAAGAATAACTGCATTTGAATATAGGACAATTGAAATTTCCAATGTGAGGAAAAGGTACAGAAAAGAATGTAGAATAAATAATGAGCATAAGGGAATTTTGAGACAGTATTAAGATAACCAACATAGCCATTACAGAAATGCTAGAAGAAGAAGAAGAATGAGGAGGAGGAGGAGGAGGAGGAGGAGGAGGAGGATGAGGATGAGGAGGATGAGGAGGAGGAGGAGGAGGAAGGGGAGAAGGAGGGAGAAAGGGGCAGAAAAATATTTTAAGAAATTACCCCAAATACTCTAAAATTGATGAAAGGTATGAATTTATAGAAACTCAATAAAGCTCAAGTAGGATAAACTAAAAAAGATCCATACCTAAACACATTATCATCAAACTGTTGAAAAACAAAAATGAAGAAAGAATCTTGAAAGTTGAGAGAAGCAACTCATCATGAATGAGATTTCTCATTAGAAAACCACAGTGGCCAGAAGATAGTAGAATTACACAAGCCATTACACTCAATTAATATTTTATAAAGAAGGCAAGAGCAAATAATGGAGTCAAGACAGTCTCTTCAACAAATGGTGCTTGGAAAATTGGACTGGTATCTGCAAAATAATAAAACTAGACCACCAAATTACCCCATACACAAGAATAAACTCAAAATGGATAAAAGACCTAAATGTAAGTCGTGAAACCACAAAAATCTTAGAAGAAATCATAGGCAGAAAAATCTCAGACATCTCTCATAGCAATGTTTACCGATACATCTCCTAGGGCAAAGAAAACTAAGGAGAGAATAAACAAATGGAACTACATCAAAATAAAAAGTTTGTGCACAGGAAAAAAAAATCAGCAAAGTGAAAAGAGGGGAGAAGATATTTGCCAATGATATATCTGATAAGGGGTTAATTTCCAAAATACATAAGAAACTCATACAACTTAACAAAAGGAAGACAAATAATCCAATTTAAAAATGGGCAAAGGATCTAAATAGACACTTCAACCTCATTCTCAAAAATGCATTATTTATGAAAAAAAGAAAGCTTTTCTTTCTCTTTGAATTACATATTACTTGCAAACTGTGTCTTGATTATGTCTCACAATTTAAAGGAGGTCATCTAAACAGAGGAAATATGTCAGTAGGCATATGTGTATTTATGCATATACAAATACATGTGAGAGTGTGTGTATATATATAGTCCCATATTATGTATATGTTAATACTAGAGGCCTGGTACACAAATTCGTGCACCAATGGGGTCCCTCATCCTGGCCTGTGGGATCAGGCTGAAACCAGCTCTCCAACATCCTGTGAGGGGTCCCAGATTGTGAGAGGGCGCAGGCCAGGCCGAGGGACCCCACCAGTGCACGATCAGGGCCATGGAAGGATGTAGGAGGTTGGCCAGCAGGGGAGGGACTGTGAGAGGGCTCCAGGGCATGTCCTGCCCATCTCACTCAGCCCCAATCAGCCGGACCCCAGCAGCAAGCTAACCTACCAGTCAGAACGTCTGCCCCTGGTGGTCAGTGCACATCATAGAAAGCAGTTGAGGTGCCTTAGCATATTGTTAGTACATTACACTTTGATTGGTTGAACAGGCAACCAGATGACTGGAAACTTAGCATATTAGGCTTCTATTATATAGGATACAGTATATATACATATGTGTGTATGTCTGCATGTTTATATATGCATACACACATTTATTTATTTTCTTTCTTTATTGATTAAGGTATTACATATGTGTCCTTATCCCCCACATTGCGCCTCCCCCTCCTCCAGTCCTCCTCCCCACTCATGCCCTCATCCCCCTGGTGTCTGTGTCCACTGGTTATGCTTATATGCATGAATACAAATCCTTTGGTTGATCTCTCTCCCTTATCCCACCCTCCCCTACCTTTCCTCTGAGGTTTGAGCATCTGATCGATGCTTCTCTGTCTCAGGATCTGGGGTTTTTTTCATCAGTTTATGCTGTTCATTATATTCCACAAATGAGTGAGATCATGTGATATTTATATTTCTCTGACTGACTTATTTCACTTAGCATGATGCTGTCCAGAACCATCCATGTTGTCACACATTCATTTTTCACATCAAATGGTAAGTGCTCATTAAATGTTTGTCAAGGATGCAGGTAGAGTTTGATGAATTCCAAGTATGTTCATACTACATGGTACAGTCTAATTCAATGGATTTTTAATAAGAAAAATGATGTATTCAAAACTCTGTGATACAATCTCTAGAAACACAAAAAATAATGAGACAAAGTTTTTCTTTAAGGAACATAGAACCAGGGGATATCATGAAAACTTCAATAAGGGTGATAGCATTTGAGGTAGGTATTGAAGGAGGTTAGTATTTCACCAAGTAAAAATCTCAATCTAGGTAAAGGAAAAAATAAAAGGCCTCAAAGAAATAAAAACATATGCTAGTGGCAACCCTTCGTTCCCAGAGAGGAGACTGAAAGTCAGCAATGTAAGATGGAAGTAGAATTTTTTTTTAATATATATTTTATTAATTTTTTACAGAGAGGAAGGGAGAGGGATAGAGAGTTAGAAACATCGATGGGAGAGAAACATCGATCAGCTGCCTCCTGCATACCCCCTACTGGGGATGTGCCCACAACCAAGGTACATGCCCTTGACTGGAATTGAACCTGGGACCTTTCAGTTTGCAGGCCAACTCTCTATCCACTGAGCCAAACTAGTTAGGGCGGAAGTAGAATTTTGATAAAGAAAAATCCCAAAGTTTTTGCAAAGTAACAGCTCTATAAATGTGAAAGCCAGAGCTTGGAACAGTTTATGATACATCATATGTTTTGTATGTAAGCTGCAATGACATTGGGGGGGGTGTTTATAATCACCAG
This sequence comes from Myotis davidii, assembly GCF_000327345.1. NCBI lineage: Eukaryota > Metazoa > Chordata > Mammalia > Chiroptera > Vespertilionidae > Myotis > Myotis davidii. Next base: position 86,042 of record NW_006288443.1, read on the forward strand.
GGATGTTCAAGTTCGGAGAGTCAAAGTAAAAGTCATGCTCTCCCTCAGGGATGCTAAGGCCTATGCTGAGCATGGTTAATTTAAGTGCTTAACTTTTAATCGTTCACTTAGTAGAAGTTGCTGTTAGAAAGGAAAAAAACAACAACAACAAAACTGCATCTCAATTATTACTTGACCTTTTGGGGATTTAAAAGACAGTTTTGTCACCGGATTCAAAAGCATCCTTGCCCTTTTAAGAAACGTTTCTTCAGAGCAGAAAAGGCCTCCTTCTCTCTACTCAGAGCCTGTGTTCTCTAATAAGGGTGCCTTTCCCTTAAGGCTGCCCTGCTTTCACTTCGGTGCATGTTGTTTTCAAAGAGCCATTTGATGTACTAGGAACTTTTTGCTTAAAAATAAAAAG
>NW_006288443.1:86478-88001 GCF_000327345.1 Myotis davidii
GAGGGAAAGAAAGCTGTTTTGTCATGTTGTTTTGTATTTGGGGGTTGGTGGAGAAACAAAAATGAATGTAAAATTTGCACTCATAATGCTAATTTGCCATTTGCCCTAAAATACTTCAATTTTCAATGAAATTGCAAACTTTCGACATGTATTATTTCATTCTTAATTCTGTGCCTCACTTTGTCCAAACCAAAAAAACAAACAAATTCCAAAGAAGCAACTTAAATGTAATGAGATAATTAGAGAAAATATTTTCTTATTGTCTATTTATAGAACTCAAACGCTTTCATATGACCTTTAGAAATCCCTAAGTATGTCTGCTTCACCCAAATATATTCCCTTTATCTTCTTCTCTGAAGCTCAGTAACTTTGATTTCCAGGATTTCTCTTTCAGCACTTGATAAAATTATTGTTGTACATGCATGATATGCTTTTGGTCTTATAACAACTGTTGCATACACCATTCTCAATTTCAAAAATATTTCCTTCATTCCTTTCTATTGATCCACCTAATTTATCTACTCAAGGCCTATCTAGTCCAAGACACCTTCCTTTTCTTACTTTTTGTCTATATACTAACTATATTTTCCTCCCTAATAAAATGTATAAACTTTAGATTTTATATTCTGTATACTATAAAGCAGCTGTTCTCAACTTGTGGGTCGTGACCCCTTTGGGGGGTCAAACGACCTTTCACAGGGGTCGCCTAAGACCATTCTGAATATCAGGTATTTACATTATGATTCACAACAGTAGCAACATTACAGTTATGAAGTAGCAACGAAAATAATTTTATGGCTGGGGGTCACAACATGAGGAACTGTATTTAAAGGGCCAGAAGGTTGAGAACCACTGCTAAAGCTTATTAATTATTTTTACTTTGTATTACATACTTGGTTCATTTCTTTAATTATATAATTTCCTCAAGAGCAGAAATAATGTAATATCCCTCTTCAATGCCCCTTTTCCTGGCACCTATTAGTTTTTAACTTGTAATATTACATCGGTGGCCTTCCATACAACAGAAGAGAAACTGTTGTATATACTTTTGAAAAGGCTTACTATCAACCAGACATCATTCCTAGATATAAACATACCACACGGACCACAGAGACTATACAAGCCCCTATTTCCTATTTGTTTTCTAATTCTTCACTCAGTATGTGAGTTTCAAGCATTGATTCTTGCAGATCATAATCAGGATTCACTTATATAGACATTCATATCTCCTACGAAAGATAAAAAATTCCTCCCGCTACTTTGGCTATTGCTGTTTAATCACTGTATTTATTGTCAAGAATAAAACACACACACACACACACACACACACACCGAAAAGTAACAATTAATATTTGACAAAGAAGACAAGAGCATACAATGGAGTTGAGACAGTCTCTTCAATAAATAGTGTTAGGAAAATTGGACAGATACATGCAAAAAAAGGAAACTAGACCACCAACTTATACCACACACAAAAATGAACTCCAAATGGATTATAGACTTAAATATAAATCACAAAAACC
>NW_006288443.1:88056-116624 GCF_000327345.1 Myotis davidii
TATTCATCCAGTACAATGGAAACTAAGAGGAAAATAAACAAATGGGATTACGTCAAAATAAAAAGCTTCTACACAGCAAAAGAAGCCATCAACAAAATGACAAAAGAGCCCATTGCATGGGAGAACATGTTTGCCAATGATACATTCAATAAGGAGCTAATATCCAAAATATATAGGGAACTCATACAACTTAACAATAGGAAGACAAATAATCCAATTAAAAAATGGGAAAAGGACCTAAATAGACACCTCTCCACATACAGGTGGCCAAGAGATGCAAATTAAAATGACAATGAGCTATCATCTCATACCTATCAAAATGGCTATCTTCAACAAATCAACAAGCTATAAGTGTTGGCACGGATGTGGAAAAAAGGGAACCCTAGTCCACTGCTGGTGGGAATGCAAACTGATGCAGCCATAATGGGAAACAGTATGGAGTTTCCTAAATAATAACAATAATAAATAAATAAATAAATAAATAAATAAAATGGAATGGGACTCCCATTCCACCCAGTGTTCCCACTTCTAGGACTATATCATAAGACATTGGAAATGCCAGTTAGAAAGAATGCATGCACCCCTCTGTTGATAGCAGTGCAATTACAAGGCCTAAGTGCCCATCAGCAGATGAGTGGTTAAGAACACTGTGCTCCATTTACACCAGTAAATACTACGCAGCTGTAAAAAACAATGAACTCTTAGTGTTTGCAATAGCATGGATCGACCTGGAGAGCATTATGCTGAGCAAAATAAGTCAGTTGGAGAAAGATAAATATCACATGATCTCACTCATTTGTGGAATATAATGAACAACATAAACTGATAAACAAAAACAGATCCAGAGACAGAAGCATTGATCAGACTCAAACCTCAGAGGAAAGGTAGGGCGGGGGGGCAGGTAAGAGATCAACCAAAGGACTTGTATGCATGCATATAAGCATAACCAATGGACATGGACACAAGGGGGTTAGGGCATGAGCAGGGGGTGGGGGGTGGAGAGCAATGGGGTAAGGACACATATGTAATACCTTAATCAATAAAGTAAATAAATAAATTTGTAAAAAGTAACTTAAAGGCAGCCTCAGAATCATTCTCAACAAAGCAAAGTAAATTATATGCAGACACTAAAAATAAATTGAAACTGATTTGAAAAAGAGAATCTATTTTTAATTTCTGAAACACTTCAGACTTGCTGAGAGCAAACATATGTGTATTTTATTCACTGTATCAGCATTGATTGTATTATTAAGCAAAGAAAAGCTTCTTTTTCTCCCAGTCAACAAAAAACCTGGAAGTCAGTAGCCCAGCATGGTCAAGATACTCTAGGAAGTAATAAAGGACTAGGCTCCTTCTGTCCATCAGCTAAGCTCTCTTGCCATTTGTCCTAATGATCACAGTATGGTTGCTGCAGCTCCAGACATTGCATGCCAGCTCTAGGCAGAAAGAATGGAGAAAAGATAAAGGTCAAAGGAATGAGCCAGCTAAATCTAAACTTTTAAACAAAAATTGTAATTTTCCTGAAAAATTGATCCTGCAGACATTCATTTCCATCATATTCATCAAAGCTGTCATTAGACTTTCTTCTGTCTCTAATTAATTTAAGTAGACCCTCACTCACTGCACCAATATACCCATACACTAAAAAACATAGAAATAATAAACTTAATAGAATGATAAAGATATCACACAGCAGCCGAAGCCGGTTTGGCTCAGTGGATAGAGCGTCGGCCTGCGGACTGAAAGGTCCCAGGTTTGATTCCGGTCAAGGGCATGTACCTGGGTTGCAGGCACATCCCCAGTGGGAGATGTGCAGGAGGCAGCTGATCGATGTTTCTCTCTCATCGATGTTTCTAACTCTCTATCTCTCTCTCTTCCTCTCTGTAAAAAATCAATAAAGTATATTTAAAAAAAAAGATATCACACAGCAAACCCTAGGTGCTGGAAATCTTAAGAAATCAAGTTTTGCTTTGTTTTGTTATTTAAGCACATTGCCCCCAACAACTGTAGTTTTCTATTAGTGGAATTAAAAAAAAAGAAAAGAAAAATCCATACTGGGTAGAAAACCAATGGTCTACTTCACAAGACTGAATTTTTAGTGCTTAGCACAGTGTCTGTTGCAGAGTACACACTCAATAAAAATACAATGATTAAATTATTAAGTGAATTATTGAACACTAACAGTGGGATTTTAAATGCCTTCATCTATGGTATCTCAAAAGATCCCAGATGACAAATACTTAAAAAGTTAAGACTTTATTTTTAATACACATAGCATAGTGCCACAAAGGACTAGGCATTTAACAAAAGTTTTCTAAATGACAACAATAATGAAAATTTCAAAAGTAATTATTTATTTTTGTTTTGTTTTTCTCTTCAAACTTATCTTATTAGTTCTCGATCCTATCTGCAAGGAAAAGCACATTCTCTTTTTCTGTCCAGGGCCATGGATTAGTTTCCAGTTAAAAGGACATGCTTTATTGTTCACAGAAGTGTTTCAATCTATGTAATGATTATTTGTTTCTCCAGAAAGGACATTCACTATCTAAACATGAGAGTATTGTTTGCTGTAGCTTTTACCAGAGAAAACTAGTGAAAATCTATTTGCTGATATCACACAGGAAGATTCTTTAGTCTTGAACAGTTACATTAGTTTATGTTATCTTTGCAACCAGGAATTTTTCCCATTGAAGGAAACTATATCCCTACTACCGAGGTCAGACTGATTTAATTTAGATTATTCTTTTTCAATAGTTTTTTAAAAATAAAATGAAAAAATGACATTTGAAGAATTATTATGCAGAAAACACACACACACACACACATCGCCCACTTACTCATAGCAAAGGAAGTTAGAATCAGAAATAAAGCATGAGAAAAATCGAAGACCTGTGGGAACAGGTTCAGAAGGGGGTAAGCCAAAATGAGTAGCTTTTATACAATAGTAAGAATAGGCAATGGATGCCGAATTTACTGAGTACGATAAAATATAAAAGATGAAATGAAGTCACTTCCCATGTCGGAGCTTTCTAGCAGGACCTCAGGACACCAAAACTGCTGCTGGTGTATCGTTAGCTTATCATTTTTTCATGTGCATCATCCAATCAATGCTGAGGTCCCTGAGTTTCATGGGTCTCAAACTCTCTGTCCCATTTGAATACACAATTTCAGGCGATTCACATATATCTCCAGGCCCTGTTTCACGTGATTACTTTTATCACCTCACTTCACCCCTATAGCCCTGTGAGGCACTACTCTCATCACCATTTTACAGCTAAAGAACCGAAGCTTACATTGCATGGCCTTACATTACATTACATCAAAAGACAAGCTCGGATGCATGCTCAGGTGTTTAGCTCTAGAACCAGGACTCCTAACCACCATATATGCCTGCAAGGATGCAATGTGTTGAGGCACCATGTTTGAGAAGGGTCACACCTTGGGAATCATTATAATACTTTGTGATAAGAACAAGGATAAGCAAGAGGAAAAGCAAGTGAAAAGCAACAACAAAAAGAGGTGTGGGGAGTAGACTGTTTCCCGAGGAAAGCCAGAGAGGATATCTTGACTCCAGGAAGGAGAAACTCTTAGAAAGTACCTTAATCATTTTGCCAGTCTGTACCATCTACATTTTCTATCAAGTAGTAACCAATTCCATTTACTGCATAATTAAAACTGGCATCCCTGCCAGCGCATAAGTTTATAAAGCTTGAAAACACTGTTATATTATTGGACTTTTAAGAAAATATAATGGATATTAGAAAGCTTAGAAAGGCCGTCATCTAAAAAGGAATTAAGAGTGTGAGTATTGGTATTAGGAGATACAAAAGGGTCTTTAGCAATTACATTCCAGCTCTGAATTCTAAACTCATCCTAAATTCTGAATTCTAACTTGTGCTACACCCATATAAGAGAGTAAGGGAAGTATCTTTATCAGCCCACTAAGTGTATAACTTCTACTTTTTTTAGTGTTTGGGTATGTTGGTGCAGTGACTGGGGGTTCTAATCAAATTAGTTAGAGACAGAGGAAAATCTAATGACAGCAAACTTCAGGCCACCCCTCCTGGCCATTAATGGTGAAGTATTGGCCTGGATTGAACAAGGTCCTCTCCACTCCCTTAGTGTGGAGAATTGACTGGCAATCGGTAGAATGGACTGGCACAGGCCCTGGGTGGAAATGCTGAACTATTGTTCTGTGAACTCTGATGTGTCGAAGGTAAATCCGGCTGCATATAAGGAAGAGGAATGGTTTTAGGATAGTTAGAGAAACCAACTTGTGCTAATTTGCCTGGAATTTTTCTGTTTTCAGGATAGCATGTCTCACATACCCGAAAACCCAATCTCAGCCCAACTGAGATGGCTGGTCACCATAGGGCTAGTGTATAGACACTAATACACACACATACGCATACATACACATATCACACACACACACACACACACACACACACACAACTGTAGCATTAGGTGACTTCCTATTAAAGACTATAAAGTATTAAAATATTTAAAATTATGCTGCCAATCAGAAAAGGCACCACTATTCTGAACTATGCATCCAAATGTGCCAGAGAGTTCTCAGAGGCACATGAAACCCAGGGGTCTCTATATTCATCAGTTGACTGACGTGAGAAAATGATGGACTAAAGATACACTGGCAGCAATTCTGCTATCTTCTAGATCGTGCTCGAAAGCTCCAGTGTGGAGGAACACAGGAAGTGATTTTTATTTTATCTTCCAAATTGACATTCTAAAATTTAAAAATTAAAAATAATAGTACATGAACAGACTTTTCAAGGGATCATGTGACAGGATCAAACGGAGCATAGCACCTGGTGTCAAATTATGGGCAACAGTGAGGAGTCATGTAAGAAAATACCTGGAACACAGAAGCCCTGGGCTCTTCACTTGGCAGAGGTTGTTGTCCTCTGTAAGCCAGGAGCTGAAAACTAAAAAAGAGACTATGGGGATGAAAAGGGCAGCATGAATATACCCGGACCAGGGCCAGTGGGGACTCCATGACATATCTAAAAGGAGAAGTCCCTGCCAAGCCCCAACTGATCATGGCCATAGTCATTTCTCAGATTTTCTGATATCCCCAGTGTATTTAAAACTCTAGCTTTATGTGAATTACTCTGATTTGTTAATTTTGGCAACTAATTTAATACTTTCAAAAATATTGTAAATGTCAAAATATACCTACAGGCTGGATCAGGCCCAAAGGTCAGACCTTTGCTATTTTCTGCTGCTAAGGGTCTATTAACTTTGATTAAATAGAATGGAGGAGAAAGAAACATATTGTAGCATCTATTCTAGCACCATCCAGATGGTCTCAGGGGCTCATGAAAAGTGATGGGGAAGCTGGAGAGATATTCTCCACCACCAATTTTCTCCTCCAGATACTCACGGTGATTCCAAACAAACGTGTCTACAGGTTACACATAATTTTTATTATTAAACAATAGCTTACAACTTTTTTAAGAATTTAAGTAATGATTGATTTTAACACTTTGTTCTACTTAAAACAAAAACACTCAAAGTTAGTGTCACACCTTGGATTACAACTTGGGTCTCTTGTCTCTCATTCCAGTACCATTTCCAATAAACTACACAAAATTGGGATCATAACCTTTCAATACCAAAGTCTTGTTGGAGGGCTAGAGTGACATATATATCGAAAATGTTTATAAACTGTCTAGCGCTATGCAAATGTAACTTGCTGTGGTAGCATAAAGACCAGGAAGAATGAGCCTTGGTAGCTAGAGCATTCTCGTGGAAAAGCTGAAAGTTTCAAGAGAAAAGTCCTCAGAGTAACCTGTAAAGTCAGGTGCTAAGGTAGCCAAGATGTAGCCTAAAAAGAACCACTTTGAAAATCTCTGCAACTATAGGCAATGACAATAATAAGAAAAAGAAAAGCACATAACTTTTAAAGGAGAAATAACAAAGGAGCATTTTAATAAGAAACAGAATAATTAAAAATCATTGTTGTCAGAAGGCAACCACACAGAAATTGAATTAGTCAGACTTAAATATGAGACAAGGACTCTAATGGGATCATTTAGTTCTCACTATGCCTCCTTTCATTCCAGTGACAAGACAAGACATTGCAACATTTCTAGCTTGTGGGAGGGAAACAATGGAGGAATAAGAGCCTTTTAAACAAGGCCAGGGTGGTCAAGCTACACTGCAGCTGAACTATTTTTTTAGAATACATATTTCTTATTAAATGAAATTACTGTTTTTCAATTTCTTTTTCTTATGAAACTTCACACTTTCTAAAACACAGGTGCAGCCCAAGAACAAAATAATTACTTGAATTTTATTTCTTTGAGTGAATTTGAAGCATAGAGGTGAATAATTTTTTTCACAATTTACACCTAAATAACTATCATGCCTCTTTTGTTTCAAACAGGACCCTGCATCCACATTTAATTAGAAAAGCAAGAAAAAAGCATTGGTAGCCAAAACTGGTTTGGCTCAGTGGATGGAGCGTCGGCCTGCGGACTGAAGGGTTCCAGGTTCAATTCTGGTCAAGGACATGTACCTGGGTTGCAGGCACATCCCCAGTAGGGAGTGTGCAGGAGGCAACTGATCGATGTTTCTGACTCTCTATCTCTCTCCCTTCCTCTCTGTAAAAAATCAATATTCTCATAATTTAAAAGCTTTATACACAAATTCTGAACTCTAGAAACAGGAATTCTTAATGTTTGAAAGAACTTTGTTCTCAATTCGCCAAGAAACATAGCCAAAATAGTGAACTTTCCAAGTATTCTCCTCATGTTACTGCTTTCTACCTGAAATCTCGCAGCTGGGTCTGCCCCCGATAACCCCCACACAAACCAATTGGGGGTGGGGCTGGCCAACCAACCTCCCATGGCCCCTCCCCCAGCAGTTGACCCCCTCACACCATCTGGGGATGGGGCCAGCCATCCCAATGCCCACCATCCCTTCCTATGGCCAGCCCCACCCCCAATCGCCCCCCTATTCCAATTGGGGGCGGGGTTCACCGGCCAATCACCCACGACCCCTCCCCCTAGCCGGCCTGGCCCTGATCAGGCCCCAACCTCCTGCCATCTCCTCCTCCTGACAGGCCCACCCTAATCTGTGCCTGAATTTGTGCACTGGGCCTCTAGTTAGAAATATTAAGAGTGAAAATTCCCTCTATGCCAATGCTCTACTTCAGAAACAGGCCTTCTAAATGAAGTTATAAAATGTTTCACTCCAGCTAATATGACATTAATATCTTCTAACAATGGATATCATACCCCATAAAAACTCAATTATGAGTCTCTTTATAATTCTGTTTAAATGTTCAGAAATTTCTTCCTTTGAAATCCAAGTCTGTAGTCATGACAGGGCCAATGCTGCTGCCGAGGGACTGCAATGAACATGGGCTACTCTGTGCCCAAGCCCAATCCTGCCCAGCTCCCAGGCCTGCCCTCCATCCCTAGCATTCTCTTCACCAATGATATTCTTTTCCTTCTATCAGCAGCTTCCCCATCTCTTTTGTTTCAAAACATGGTATGTCATTGTTTTCAAATACTTGCCATTTGTAAAATTTCCATCTCCCCCTCCTGTATCTTACCACTATCTTTCTCCTGCCTTTCATGGAGAAATTTCAAGAAAAATCAGTCAACACTCAATGTCTTTATTTCCTCACCTCTGTCCTCAGCCTATTGTTTTTGACTTCTACTGTCACCAAGCTTCTCCCCTAATATGGCTAATGATACATGTATTGGTCAAATCAAAAGTTAGTTTTCTGAGGATTTTTAAAAATCTTTGTGGCATTTGACACTGTTTTTCTTGATAATCTTAAAAAAGATAACATTATTTTGATTTTTCTCCCATTTGCCTTTATGTTTTCTTCCTCACACCAGTACTTACTTATTGATATTCTTTAATGTTCCATCCTTAGCCTTCTGTTCTTGTCACTTCAGATATCTCCCTGGGTGAATGTCTATACTCTATAAAGTTTTCTTCAATTAATATTTCAACTTCTAACTAAATATTTTCACCTGGAGGCATCTAAAGCATATTCCCAAAACTTTCTTTCCCATTTTTCTTTCCCTCCCCTCTTCCTTCTCTTTTCTAAGGGTGAGGTGGGGATATGGAGGGGAAACATCACAACACATTCTCAGAAAAGAAATACGAGCATTAGGATGTATTCTTCATCTTCCTGTTTATTGATACCGAATTATTTTCTAACTCTTAGTTCTGTTCCTTCTCTGTTTAATTTTCTTCACAATGCCCATCATATAAATTGAAACATGCCATTTCCTACACTAACATTTTTCAATGGGTCACTTTATTTGAAGGATGAAGTTCAAATACCTTGCCATTATGTAAAAGGCCCATTATAATTGGGCACCAGTTCCCCTCATGCACCCTAAAATCTAAGCACAAGAAACTATTTGAAGGTTCCTGACCATAGATAGGTCTCCCATGTCTCCTGGCTTCAATGTTCTGGCTTACTCATGGACTGTTCTTACTCTCTTCTTCATCTGTGTTATCAACTCAAGACTCAATGCGAAGCTTTACCCTTCAGAGAAGTATTTTCTGAAGCTCCACTCATCCTCCTCCATGTTCTCTTGTCACCATGTAGTCTTAGAGTTTGCCTGTAAGCATTCTGATATCAGTTATTAAAAGTATTTTCATGAACCACTACTCCTGAGATCCTCAAAGCTGGTGTAGTCGCTATCTTTGTAGTGTCCTTGTTGCCCAACTCTCTTTGACTACATGAGCTACCTTGTCTCCTTGCAATAAATTGATTTTTGTTTAGTATAGATGAATGGCAGAGGCTGTGTAGTATGATTGCATGATTGCACTAATGTCACTAGTGTGATCTTGAGCCGGTGATTTAACCTCTTTAAGATTTAAGTATAAGATAATTAGTTTAGTTCCTGGTCAATGTCCAATAAAGGAGATCCCTGTGCTCCTCCTGGCAGAGCAGTTAGCATTTTAATCACATTGCTTCTCATCATAGGTTTTGTTGCCTATATTCCATGTACCCTGACCTCCTACTTGCTAACGGTAGGTTATATAATATATACTCAGTAAATGTTTGATGAGAAAATTAATTTAAAAAAACATTACTTTCTTAGAGTTTATCTGATTTTTACTTTTCTGTATCTATCCCCCCCCCCTTTTATGGGGGAGGAGGGAGTTCTCCTAAGTTTCCTTTTGACAATCACTTCTCTCTCTCATTCCTAGTCAATGTGGTTTGACCTCATAGCCCACGCCAGCATGGGCCCTGAATGGATTAAATATACCAAGTATCTCTTTTCCCTGATTGCAATGATTGGTGAATAGAGCAACACATAACTGAAATAAAACTAATTAAATTAGAAGAGACATTTATCAAAGAATTCTGAGATAGTTCACTTTCATAATGCTACTATTTTATCCTGGCTATTTTGGTGCGAAATGGGAAATTTTGAATTCAAAATCCATTGTCTTAACATAAAAGCAGAGTATCTAGGGCGCTCAAGGCCAAGGAAAAATAGGAAGATAAATCAGATCATTTCTTAAATCTTTAGAACTATAAGATCAAGTCTCACCTTACACCAGACCAACTGAGAAACTTTTCAGTTTGTGGGTCAATGAATTTCTTCTGTTATTTAAGCCACAGGAAATTTTTTCCTCTTTATTTTCAACAGAAGAAACTTAATTGATATATGTTACTAGCTTTGTAATTTGGGGTAGAATTGTTTTCTCTAGCAGATGCCTTTGCCTTTGGTAAGTCACTAAACTCTGATCCTCAGTTTCCACATTAATTCATGCAATGGCCTGTGTTTAATTCACATAAACAACACTTTAGTAAAAACTAAAGTTGATATTTAGAGTTTCATTGCTACTTTCACATGGTCATATGCAGATGCATTTTTTTGGTTACAGAATCATGTTTTCAAAGCTCAAAGGGTTATTAGAGATTACTTTAGAGCAGTGGTCAGCAAACTGGCCCTTTGAGTGTGGCTCTTCCACAAAATACCACGTGTGGGCGTGCACATACAGTGTGATTGAAACTTCATGGCACATGCCACAGGGCCAAAGAGCCGCATGTGGCTCGCGAGCCATGGTTTACTGACCATTGCTTTAGAGTTACCTTATTTAGAATACAAGGAAACTGAAACCCAGAAGGAGAAATATTTTTTCCAAAGCCAGGCAAAATGCATCAGTTAAAAGAAAATCTATGCCTTATATCTATGCTAATTAACTATTTGACTTGAGTAAACAGGTCATTTCTTACAAACAAAAAGTTTATGTTCTGTACATAATTACAAAGATTCTGATGATACATTTTCTATCTACAACACCATTACTTCTCTAAAGACAGTAAAGTAATATTTTATATTTGTAACAAGATGGTTATAAAAACACAGCATAGACTTTGGAGGGGTTGAGAATCTCTTCTAACGCTTAATTCACTCACTCCATTTATTCATTTATCATATATATGATTATCTGTGCTCCGGGCTCTCCAGTTACTAAAGAACTTTTATGTATCAGGTTAAAATTGAACTGGATCTTTAAAAATGATTTTATTTAAGCAAATAGGATTAAAAGAGCCTCTGTTAGCAAAGATTCAGAGAGAAAAAAATCAGTCATATTCAGAGAAGAGAAAGCAATGCCATTTATCAGGAGGTTATAATAGAAAATAAACAACAACAAAACAAACACGGAGCCAGGTGATACAAGCATAAAAAGAGGTAACTTTAATCAGATGTTTCCAATAATAACACAGAACAGGAGCACCATAGCTGCATATCTTGTCCTTTATCTTGACCATGAACAATGAGCATTACAGACTGTGCCATGTGCCACTCAGCCAAGTCCTTTTCATATGTTATCCCATAAACACTCACAGCTATGCTAGGAAATAAACACAAATCTCACATATAAACAACACCCAGATGGAACGAGAGAAATACCCACACATGTTTGAACTGTGATGTGTCCTAAAAGCTCAAACTCTACTAAACCTGGATTTGACAAAGAAAAACTAAGTAATAACTAAGTGTTATTTTTTTAAAAGCTAGGCTTAGGGAATGAGGCCTCCCGCCACTGAGAAGATCAGACTTTCCTGTGACATGATGAGTCAAATTAACAATATTGATGGGCTGTCGCCTTTATGCACAATGAACTGAATGCACTAGCTGTTACGCCATAGAGACAGCTCTGGACCGTTCAGTAGTGGTGTCTATATTTCTTCCGACTGTCTTTCACTCAGAGTGCTGGCTAATATACTTTTTAGGGAATATTGAACATTATACCAAGAGTACCATTAATTAGAGCCATACTCACCATTATGCAAAACTCTGCTTGTCATTTCAGAGACTGTTTCATATGCATTGTCTTTTCACTAAGTCAGTGCGCAAATGCTGCTGGCCTGCATTAGAACACTGGCAGAGAAACATCACATTACTGCAGACTTGAGGAAAGCAAAGCACTGTGTCAAAAGTTCAGTGAAAATGATGAGATTTCCTATCGTTTAAAGCTGTTAAAATGGTAGGGAACCTAAAAACAGAAAATAGTTATATACGATGATAGTCACCAGTGCTATAATATTCCAAATTCACATCCCTGCTGTTTTCAAAACCAGTTGAAAGACATTGACTGTTAAAGATCCAAACGTGTACACATGAAGCCTTGGGGAATGTGACCAACAGAGTGCACCGACACACAGAAATTCACATGGACCTCCTCTACATCAACCCACAGATGTGTCTAGAGAGACGTACGATTCAAAATGTATTATGGCTTTTCCACTCTCTCCATAAACCCTTCCTCACTTTACAATCCAGTCCCATTTATAATTTCAACAAAATAATATTAACCTCAGCACTCTGAAAAACAAAACTCTTAAATCAAAGAAGGAACCTTAAGGTCTTCATGAACATTTTGAAATGTTTGGGTTCTAAGTTTGGATCTCAATGACATACCAAAGATCTTTCAAAAATGTATCCCAAGACTTAAAGAGAATTATAACCATCTTCTGTGTGTACCCACTACATAAAACAGCCTGCTCAAGAAGAAGGCTCTATAATTGCTTTAACAATTAAAAACATGCAAATGCCAAGCTGCTGAAAGAAGATTACCTCTAAGTCCAGTAATTTACTGTTCTACTTAGCAGTCAGGCTGCTTAAGGGCATCACACAAGAACATACATTGTGTGGTATAACGGTTGTGACAATTTTTAGCCATCATTATTGGTGTAGATAAAAGTCAACCAAATGTATTATGTCGAACACTAAGGTGGTGTTGGCCTGAATTTTAAAAGCATATTTAAACAAGAACTGGTGAAATGATCATAAAGGAATTCAATCTTGCCCCTTGTTTTAATAGCATTGCATTTGAATTAACAAGCCAAGCTTAACATTTCACAGGTACTAACCTGTGAGTTTATTTCCCATTGATGGCTAATATAAAATGTTTTCATTTCACAGTTATTGCACATCTGTACTATTATACTATATGCTAAGCTTTTACATTATATGAAAAATAAATTTTAACACAACATTGTCAGTACTTCTCTGAGTTCATGCTGGAAATATTTTATAAAACTTGATGGTTTTTTCTATCATCTTTGTTAATGTCAAAATCTTTGGACTTACTGTCTAATGGAGCTGTGCATTAACACAATAAAAGTCTTGGATATAACTGTGCTTATTGTTCTATCATCTATGGGATGCCAGGAATATAATCAATGTCTCTTAATCAAAAGGTAGAATAATAATAGGAACATCTATTAAGATATTGCCGCAAGTCAGACACTATATTGAGCACTTTAAGTTAATTGCCTCAGTTGAACCTAGACACAACCATGAAGTGGTACTGTTATTATCCTTACTTTACAGATGAGTTACCGTAAATACAGAGATATTACATATATTGTAAATAGTCACAAGGTGCTAAATAGAGAAACCTACTCCAGACAAGTTAACCCAATTACACCTTGTCAAAGGTACTGCACATATTCACTTATTCAATTAATATAATTGAATAAATTCTGTGTTCTGCACAAAACCTTCGCTGTCACTGCACCAGTGAACTTTTGGTGCACTGGACGATGTTCCACCAACTGAGCCACACCAGCTGGGGTTCAAACACCATTTTAAACGAGACAAACAGTTTCTGCTCACACAAAACTCAAGGTCTATGGGGAAAGAGACTGATAACCAGGCAATGTCAATGCAAACCATGTGTTCATTTGTTGTGCTTGTGCCTGAATTGATTGCTACAGGGATCATTGATTTCTCTATTAATTTTTGCCACCATGATCTGGTTCTGTCACATGATTCCTGAACAAAGAGGGCTATACATAATTAATGTTGATTTGCTTTATTGGAAGTATGTGAAGAATAATTTTGTTGGTCGGTAGGTTGGTTTTATTCTAAGTATGATTAGTTCAAGTCAAAGATCAGGAATAAGAAATTGCTCTCCATTGTCTCCAATAAAACATTGAAGAAGTCAGAGATTTGAGTATTTATTTCTTCTCTCTGCCAGCATGCCAGATCTCCCTGATTCTGGTTCCCTATAAGTGTGTGTCCTCCATAAGCATCACTGTATGTGCCCAAATGTTCTCTCATCTCCTTCCACCCCATCAACCATCTGTGTATTTCATTCCATTGGAATTACATTCAGTAACTATCAGTTACTTCACCAAGACAACACATTAACAATTTATCACAGACATCCATGGCTACAATGCCAAGAACAAGAAACATTAATTCTGGCTAAGGAGACAACATGGAACATAATTTGAAGCATAAAGACCTGTTAGTAACCCTCAAATCAACTTCTTCAAATGTAAGCAGTGGTATGCTAGAGGCAACTCATCTCAACTCATGAGAGCCAGCCCTTAAATTTTCAGGAATGTTAGGAGCCTAAAACATAGGCATTATTAAAAGTAACTGTAGCCCAGTTGGTGTGGCTCAATGGTTGAGTTTCGACCTATGAATCAGGAGGTCAGAGTTCTAGTCCCAGTCAGGGCACATGCCTGGGTTGCAGGCTCAATTTCCAGTGTGGGCGCGCAGGAGGCAGACAGTCAATGATTCTTATTGATGTTTCTCTCTCTCACTTTCTCTCTCTCTCTCTCTCTCTCTCTCTCTCTCTCTCTCCCCCCCATCTCTCTGAAATCAATAAATATATATTTTTAAAAAATAAAAATCAATAATTTTTAAAACTAACTATAAGTAAATTACATAAATTCAGAATTGTGTAATTAAAAAATTAAGTTAATAAATACTCAAAACTGAGACTTTCTAATTATTTTACTATTATATCTACAACCAGAAATGTATACATTATATTTATATAAGCTTCCCATATTAAGTTTGTAAATGTTAAATGCAGCTTGTTACTCTAACCTGATTTTTTATCTCGAAACTTGAGCTTGCAGCACCTTGCATCTTCTCCTTTGATTCTTATGTATAAAATAAGGTGCAAAATGCCATTCTCTAGAGTAGTTTCTCAATTCATTGAGATTATCTTTCCTGGTAATTGCTGTCAGCTTGCCTCAAACAAATTCATAAAAATTCTCTACAGCTTTGGACGTTTCTTATGTTGACACTACAAAGAACAAGGTAGGTAGGACACTTGCTTTCATTTAGATTGTACAAAATTTTTTTGAACTTGTATAGTAGCAAGCATCGATGAGTATGCTTTACTTTGTGTATCATAGTCAATATTAAAATAAAAAGTTTTATTTTAAATATATTTTTATTGATTTCAGTGAGGAAAGGGCAGAGAGAGATAGAAACATCAATAATGAGAGGGAATAACTGATCAGCTGCCTCCTGCATGCCCTACTGGGGATGAGCCCACAACCTGGGCATGTGCCCTTGACCAGAATCAAACCCGAGACCCTCAGGTCTATAGGCCAATGCTCTATCCACTGAGCCAAACCAGCTAGGGCTAAAATAATGAGGTTGATATCATTATTTCCATTTTAACTGAAGTAACTAAGAATTGGTGTTCTGGTTCACATGGCTACAAAGGAGCAGGGCCAAGATTCCCACTGGCAGCACCAGGTAACATGCAGAAGCTTTGGTGCTAAAAGAACCTGATAGCAGGAGTATATAGGACCAGCAACATTGTTTTAATTTCTAGAAAGTATTGGAAGCCAGTTTTTAGTAGGGTGGTTTCTCTTGATTTTTCCTGGTTTACATTTCCCATGTTAACATATCATCAAAAACACTAATCTGCATTTCTAAAAACTTTGAAGTTTTTAAGGGCACAGAGATCACAAAAATATGTTCTATAGCTGGATAAAAAGGGTATACACATAAAAAAAAGTGTGTAAGAAAAAATAGAAAATGTCTCAAATGAGTAGTAGAGAAGACACACATTACAAGAAACACCAGACAATGAAGCATGGCAGTGGAAGAGGCTGGACATACATTGAGTCTGAAGAATGTGTAAAAGCGACATGATGGAGAAGAGAGAAGAGAACATGTACAAAAATTATAAAAGAAAGCAGTAATGTTAACTTGGGATAAACTCATGCTTAAATGAAAAATTTACTTTTAGCCATAAAACTAATGAACCATCATCTTATAGCAGTGATTCTCAACCTTCTGGCCCTTTAAATACAGTTCCTCATGTTGTGACCCAACCATAAAATTATTTTCGTTGCTACTTCATAACTGTAATGTTGCTACTGTTATGAATCGTAATGTAAATATCTGATATGCAGGATGGTCTTAGGTGACCCCTGTGAAAGGGTCGTTTGAATGCCAAAGGGATCATGACCCCACAGGTTGAGAACCGCTGATCTTATAGGAATCTCAAAGAAAAGAAACAATGATAGATTTTATTTTTCTTTTTGTGGTCGCCCTACCTTAACTATCCTCGAGTATAACAAGATCTAGATCAAGTAAAAGGCAGGGGTGAGGGAACAACCAGAGGAAGAAAAAAATGGCATAGAAAAGATGGAGAACAGAAATAGATGAAGGCAGAGTCAAAAGCCAAAAGTGCAGTGTGCTGATTGACAAATGAGGTAGCAAAAGCAGAAAAAGAAAAATCTCCCATTTGATAGCCTCTTTCCAACCCTGCTTGCGCTCTTGGCTTAGTGGGAAAAGAAAAAAGTATGAATGGATTTTAAAAACCCTGAGCCAGGTGCCCCCATTGAATGCCTATCTGAATGTCCATTTGTCTCTAGTGGAAGACCCATCGTTCGTCTTGAAATTGGGGTTATCAGACTGCTGAGAGCCGGAGGGGTAATCAGGACGTCTGAACCTCAGGATGCCCGGGAGGAAGAGGAAAAGGGAAGGCCAGTTCTCATGACAGACAGGTTAAAGGAAGGCAGTATAATTTCATGTCAAAGCCCGACAACGTCTCAAGTCTGCCTCACCCTCAACTGGCCTGGCAATCACTCCTGACCCTCTAAGCAAGAACACACGTTTGACCTACAAAGAGAATTCAGCTCTTCCACTCTCGGTTCAGTTTCTTTCTCTTGTGTCCCCACACTCTCAACTTATAATATTTCTTATTCATTTTTAAACCTTACTACCACTTGAAATTGTCAAGGAGACTTAGTTAAAATAACCAAAGTTGAAATACTTAATATACTTAATATTAGGGGGTAGGAGTGGCAGGGGAGAGGTCATTGGTGGGGGGGAGGGACATATGTAATACTTTAAACAATAAAGAATTTAAATAAAAAAATAGAGAAATATTTAATATTTCTCTTTTTTTTTAAATTGAATGTCAAGTTCAGACTTGTAGCACCCCAATGGAGACTTTTATATACTTTTATTCTGACCATTAACAGACTCTGTTAACAAACTCATTCATTTTGGGGAATAGATGTCTTTCCTCCTCAAAACCTCAAACAATCCAAGTCATGAAAATAAAAGAGAATTAGGCTAAAGTGGGGAGTTTAATGCTGGAGAGAAGCCTGGCAGACATGTGACAAGATTGATCCAATTCCTGCAAATGAAAGGGAATGAAAGGAAGACTCAAATAACCCAGAGAGGGCAAAGCCAGAGGGCCCCTAGAAAAGACCTGATGTGCACGGAAAAGATCATCAATCCAGAGCAGTGATAAGAGATTACCGACCTGTTTTAAAAAATCACCAGGGCTGTTTGTTCCAAGTACTCATTTGTGTTTAACTTTCCATGCATCTGCATAATGTGCTGATAAACCCCTGAGTCCAAGTATGAAATATCAACTCAAGCACATTAATTAGTGTGGCTGGCTAGAGCTGAATCCAAAACCAATATGATTAGCTCTCAATTACCTGCTTTATTGGAGAGAAACAGCACTGTGGGGGATAATCCCCTAAGCATTTCTTCTTGGCTCCGGCAGGCATTATAAGCTGGATTTTTCATTGGGTGATTTCTGGTTTGTTTTCAACAGTGTTTTCAGCCAGTTATTTTACTTAAGCATGACGAAGTGATTCAGATTCTCAAAGCACAAGTGAGCTGGCTGCTGGCAGGCACACTGAAGCAGGGCCATGCTTAGAACTGGGTGAGGAGAACGTTGGATCAGAAACTCCTTTCTGGTGCTGCCTTCTCCAGCTCATGAAGCTGGACTCCCAGGTCCCCTAAGAAATACAGTGTTACTTCCAGGACTTTCAAAGTCTCTATAGGGTGACTGAGAACTAACTGCTGTCCAATCCAGTGATTCCTAACCACTATGAACTGTCAAGGCAAACATTTTATGATTCTAGTCATTCGAGACGACTTATTGTTTTAGTAAATATGTGTGGTAGTTCAGATCTTCTTTCAAAATCCTCTCTTTCAGATCTTTCCAATCTCTGGAGAATCCTAGAATATGGTTTACATTAGAATTTCCACTGGGAAAGCCTAATTGGGTCCAGATATCTTTACAATACATGAATCCTTTGCCTCGATGCTATGGAAAGCCACCTAGCTCCTATCTGTGGTACTCAGAAAGCTCTACATGGAGCTTCCCATTCCATCCAGGTGGTAATCCAGGTGAGGGAAGAAAAGGGAAACGGCCTGGACTGGATATATAGGTCTTCAGTTCTGAACCAAGGACCAAAAGTGATGTCCAACAAAGGTGGAGGAGCCAGGCGATAAATATAATGAATCTTTCTAGGGCACTGGTTGGCAAACTGCGGCCCGAGAGCCACATGCAGCTCTTTGGCCCCTTGAGTGTGGCTCTTCCACAAAATACGGACTTCTACGCATGGGCCACGAAGTTTCAATTGCACTGTACGTGCGCCCCCGCACATAGTATTTTGTGGAAGAGCCACACTCAAGGAGCCAAAAAGCCGCATGTGGCTCGCGAGCCGCAGTTTGCCGACCACTGTTCTAGGGGACTATTCTTTTTTAAAAGATTTTAGAAGTGAAGTCATTGGCAATTGGTAAGTCCTTTAAAATATTTTTCATATGTTAAAACAAACACAAATGTGAAAGATAAGTTTTACAGTTAAAACACAAATGTAAAAATGACTCTGCCCCGCTTTGAAAACTTAGTGGCTTCCTGATATTGAAAGCTTAATGGCCAAGTGCTTAACATGAGTGAGACTGTCCTGAAGGCCCCACATGCCTCTTTATCAGCCCCCGACTCTTCCTCATGCTTATTCCTATTCTTCAATTCCTTAGGACCTTTAAGCAAGCTGTTTCTCTTGCCTGGAATTATCTCTAGCTTCATAGTAAATTCATTCGTATCATTAAATCTCAGGTTAAATACCGCCTAGCCAAACATTTGAGATAGTGTGTCATCCAAGGGTAAGGTAGATATTTCTGTTATGTCTGTCAGAGTATTCCTCATACTTCATAATATTTCTTACTTCATAATATTTAGTCAAGTTAGTAATATTACGGATAATAATACATTTGCAATCTCCTTTCATTTAGCCTTTTGTTTGTCAATTTTTGCCTTTTTTATATACCTAGATATTTTAGGTTGAATTCACATTTATGAGAGAATATACAGATAATTTAAAGATCTGGGTAATGTCATTTTCCTCCAGCAAGTATTTCCTTTAGTTGCCATGGGCATTTTAAAGAGAGCAGATCACCTAGTCCAATCAAAAAGTAGCTGATTCAAGTTTAGGCTTCAGTCTTTTCGAGGTCTGGCATATTTCTGGCTTGTCCCTATGTTTATTCATTCTCCTATTCATAGTACCCCAGGGGTCCTAACTAAAAGCCTGGGAGTTTCCTAGAACTCTTTTTTTTATAGTGGGCCCTGAGCACAAGTTTTATCTCTCTTCCCTCATGAGACTTTTGGAAGATCTGCTCAGTATCTCAGCTTATCAGTCATCTCTTTTCATTCAGCCTCTCAGGAAAAAGAAAGTATCAAATATTGGGCCCCTCTTTTGGCTTGATATTCCTCAAAAACCTTGATTCCTCAAGCACTCTTTCTTGATTGCTCTCTGATACCTTCAGATATGTGTTTTCATATATTCCTTAGTCACTCTAGTTGTTCCCAACAAGTTGGTTTGGTATAACATCGGCACTATGCTCTTTAATACTCTCTCGGGAGAAGTAGTTTTATTAGTTGTCTTTCCACCTAAGTTCCAAATCTTGTATTTAAGTTCCTCAGTGTACATTTTGGTTTTTATGAGCTTATTAATACAATAATCCATTAATATTTAACAAGGATGAATAAGATATCTTTTTTTTTTAAAATATATTTTATTGATTTTTTACAGAGAGGAAGGGAGAGAGATAGAGAGTTAGAAACATCGATGAGAGAGAGACATCGATCAGCTGCCTCCTGCACATCTCCCACTGGGGATGTGCCCGCAACCCAGGTACATGCCCTTGACCGGAATCGAACCTGGGACCTTTCAGTCCGCAGGCCGACGCTCTATCCACTGAGCCAAACCGGTTTCGGCATGAATAAGATATCTTATGTACTCTTAAATATATTTTACAGACCTGATTACAAACTGGAAATAACCACAATGACATATTATGGTTATCACACTCATTATATAACAGCTCTTAGTCCTTTTATGACGCAAAACAACTCATCTCTCCAAAACTTAGCAACAAAATCCAACAATCATCATTTGTTTTTATCTACCATCTAAAATAATATGGGTAGAGTGCAAGAGCAGCTTTTCCTACTTCCCATGGCATCATCTGGAGCAGCTCAAAGACTGTGGGAGGCTCTGCCATAGCATAACTGGTAGTTGTTACTGACTGATACAGTTGGAGCGGTTGGCTAGGAAACATGTATACATCGTCCCCATATGGCTGACTGGCTTCCTTACAACATGGTGGCTAAGATTCTAGAGAAAGCAGCTCAAGAGGACCAGGTGGAAATTATATTTTCTTGTGCAACCCAGTCTTAAATGTCACATAACATCATTATTGCCATTGCATAAGTCTGCCCTGATTAAAGGGAAAATATCATAAATTCCAACCCCCCTATGGGAAGATTATCAAAATCATATTTTAAGAGGTATATGGGGGAATAAGAAATATTGCTGTTCTCATTTTTGAAAAAAACAATCTGATACAGATTTTTTTTCTTGAAAATCTATGAACAGGGCAATTTTCTGAAAATATAATTGAAGAGTAATATTAACTTTTTAAAGACTGATCAAAATCTTTATTTACTGCTTAAATTATTTCTGTACAGCAAACTAATATCTACTTTGCCTAAATTATAGAAATGGCAATTCCTTATCTTTAACCTGATTAAAACTTACAAATATGTTCCTTATCCCTAAAAAGCTGTTATGTATTTTAATATTCTAATTTTAGTCATACATTAATTATGTTCTTCTTTTTAACAATTTTAAGTGATATAAATTATTTTGATGATCCTATCATTGGCACTGAGTGTCAAGTGCTAATCTGCTTCAGTTATTTTGTGTGATTTGGAATTTTCTGAGTGTACCTACCATTCTCAGAGTCTGAGATGTACATTAGACGTGCCCTGGTATCCCTTCAAGTTCAAAAATATCATCTGGCCAATAGTTATTTTTTTTATAGGCTCCTGAAATTCCTTCAAAAAGGAAGAGGGACATTTAAGATGAGGGAATTTTCTCTCACATCTAAATATAGTATTGATAGGCCACTGCACAAATGGATCAACGCACTCTTCAGACTGTGGCATATCGTGGTTTCCTTTCACAAGATGAAGAAGGTCCAACAAAAGGAGGTTGTCCTGTTTTTTTCCGTCACCGTGTATTCTCTAATTCTAAGGCCCAGGGTTGTGCTGAGGAATTGCAGTCATCTCTCCATTTCCTGATTGATGTGATGTGAGACTGGTACTGTATGATCTCCTGCCCTCTCTCCCACCTCTAGTGGTTGCATTAGCTGCACTGTTGAAAAGGCTTCAACTCTCATAAGAATTACCAGGTAGGAAATGAATGCTGATTGGTGGTAGCAGAGTATACTGAGGTAACTAGTAAAGATCTGTATGTTAACTGGAGGTAAAAATAGGAAAAACCTTTAGAACATGATGAAAATAGTAAATTTCTGGTATAAATGGGAATAGGAAAGGAATGCCACCTCAATAGATTAGAGGTTTGCCAGAAACACTTCTGAGTAATTGAGTGCACAAGAAACATCGTTGGCCTTGGCAGGTGTTTCTCAGTAGTTAGAGCTTCAGTCTGCAGACAGAAGGGGCATGTGTTCGATTCCCAATCAACAGCACATACCTTGGTTTGCAGGTTCTATCCCCACCTCCATTAGGGTAGGTGTGGGAGGCAACCAGTCAATGTGTCTCTTTCACATCGATGTTTCTCTATCTTTCCTCCTCCTCTTCCCTTCCTTCCTCTCTCTCACTAAAGATCAGTGGGAAAAAAAATATCCTCGGTGAGAATTAAAAGAAAATAAACATCTTTGAAGCTAGAATTTAATGAAATTACAGTGAAAGAAAAACAAATCTGCCAATTACCATAAACTATATAGCTAAAATCCTCCATCTCTATTTATAAATAAAAGCTGCACCCAGAGTAATTAAACAGTGCAAATAATTCATGAGTCAAAGTAGAAAGTATGATTACAATTACATGTTAAAAAAATGTACCTACAGACCCTGGCCAGTGTACTCAGTGGTTGCAGTTTTGTCCCATGCACTGAAGGGTCATTAGTTCAATTCTTAGTGGGGGGCACTTATGGGAGGAACTGATGAATATTTATTTCTCACATAAATGTTTCTCTTGCTCTCTTTACCTCTCCCTTACACTCTCTCCAAAATTAAAAAAAAAACAACAACAACAAAACATATATTTGAGTGAGGATTAAAAAATTAGAAGAAAAAGAAAATGTGCCTACAATAAGAAAACTACATGTGGAAAATCATTAGAATTGAAATTAAACAAGTAAAGGTCTTTTTTGAGATATATAATTTTAAAAAGAAAGGATGAATAAAGTTAAAGTTTCAATGATAGATCTATAAAAATAATTAGAGGTAAGTGGGAAGAAGAAAACCGTAAAGTAATTATAAATATTAATTCATTAGAAAAATTACATTGAAGATCTGGTTCATTGAAGGATTTTATAAAATAAAATTCTGTCAGGTATAAATAAGTAATTGCAATCCTAAGTAAAATGGATAATTTTGTAAGAAAAAAATATATATATATAAAATAATATATTGTATACATAATGTATTTTATTTTCTTAAAGAAAAAAGTAATAGTAAATTCATTAAAAACACAAAAGCATCTAAATTTGGAAAGAAGTAAATGATTTCTACAGATGATAACATTCTATATTAGAAAATACAAAAGGGTATAAGAAAGATATTAAGTTAAGAAACAAATTCAACAAATAATTGTAGGGTATAAGATCAAAACATGAAAATCAATTTCATTTCTGTACACGAGCAATGAGCAATTCAAAGAGAAAATTAAGAATGCAATTCCATATTTAATATTACCTCAAATAATAAAATACCTCGGAATAATTTAACAAAGGAGGTGAGACTTGTACACTGAAAAAAAAAAACAAAAAACATTGCTGAAAGAAATTGAAGAAGGCCTGAATAAATGGAAAGTTATCCCATATTCATGGATTAGATGACTTAATGTTGTTAAGATGTCTGTACTACCCAAACTAATCTATATATTTAATGTAATCCCTATCAAAATTTTAACAACTTTTTGCAGAAATGGAAACCACAGACTTCAAATTCATATGGAATTGCAATAGGCCTTGAATAGCCAAAACAATTTTGAAAAGAAAAAAATTTTGAAATCAGGCTCACACTTCCTGATTTCAAAACTCTCTACAAAGCTATAGTAATCAAAATATTATGGTACTGGCATAATAAGCATATAGACCAATGGATTAAAATTTAGTCCATAAAAACCCCACATGTTTATAAACAACTGATTTTTTGACAAAGGTGTCAAATCCACTTAATAAAAAAAGAATAGTATTATTCTATAAATGGTGCTAGAACAACTGAATTTCCACATGTAAAAGAATGAAGTTGGACCCCTCGCATTAAATAAAATAATTAACTCAAAATGCATCAAAGGCCTGCAAAAAAACAAAGTACTAAAACTATAAAGCTCTTTAAAAAAACTTCACGAACTTATATTTGGCAATGGATTCTTAGATATGACATGAAAGCCATAATTAAATAAAGATTGATAAGTTCAACTGCATCAAAATTTAAAACTTATGTATCAAAGTTATATCAAGATAGTGAAAAGACAACCTACACATTGAGAGAAAATATTTGCAAATCATATATTTAATAAAATTTTACTATCCAAAATATACAAAGAGCTCCTATAATTTAACAGCAACAACAACAACAACAACAAAAACTCACAAACAAGTAATTAAAAGATGAGCAAAAGACTTCAATAGATATTTCTCCAAAGGAGATATACATATATATGAATCTGTGCACCAGACCTCTAGTATGCATATAAGATCTTTAGTTAATCTCTTCCTGCCCTACCCCACCCCCTTCCCTCTGAGATTCATCAGTCAGTTCCATGTTTCCATGCCTGTGCATTAAACATCTGCCCCCTGGTGATCAGTGCGCATCATAGCTACCAGTTGAATAGTCAAACAGTCAAACGGTGTACCCAAAAATGTATACACACACTTTGAATAATTATAAAGGCAGTGTTTATTAAAATACATTTCATTTTTGCCCAGTCGGCATGGCTCAGTGGTTGAACATCTACCTATGAACCAGGAGGTCACAGTTCTATTCCCAGTCAGGGCACATGCCCATGTAGAGAGCTTGATCCCCAGTGTGGGCTGTGCAGAAGGCAACTGATCAATGATTCTTATCAGTGATATTTCTATCTCTCTCTCCCTCTCCCTTCCTCTCTAAAATAAATTTAAAAAAATTTTAAATTTCATTTTCAAAATTCAGCTATCAACTGTTAGAGTGTGTTTACTTTTGTGTAGGACTGTGAAAAAGAGAGAGGGAGAGAGAGAGAAATAGATAATTTTTTACTATAATTAAAATAGTTTCTTGCTTAGATTGATCTGGGTTTGGATTTTTACATCTATCCCCTTTGGTTTAATCTTAAACAAGTTTTTTAATATCTCTAAGTTTGAATTTCCTTTTCTTTAAGATATGAATCATAATAACAGCACCATACCTCCCTCATAAGCCTCGGTGGTGACTGGCACCATTTGCTACATTTATTATTTTCCACACATGCTCACTATGATTAACACTGTAATCCTCAATTCTGAGATGCATGTTCCACTCATTCTAAAATCAGGTTGTATTTTACAATTGATAGGCACAGGTAATGGAATTTTATTTCCTGAGAAATGTTATTAAATATTGGTGTGAATTTCAATTGATATTAACTTATAATTGAGAAAATATTATACTGAATCTTTCCTATAAGCATATAGTCTTTATATTATCAGAATACTATTAGAATTGTTAAAACATAAGTAAATTAAAACATAGAGAATATGAAACACAGATAAAATAGGTAATAGATTTAGAGATTATAAGAAATGATAAATAGCTGTCTAGAAACAATATAAAATCACTATTCACTGGAAAAAATAGTTTTTGAAAGCACATTGAGTGGGATGGGAAAGGATTCATGGGGGGAAAAACGATGAGCAAATATCATGTAATAGCATTACTTATTTTAAACCAAAATATTAATAATGATGGATTACATTGTGCTTTTTCTTTAGGTTTCTATGCATGTTCCATGATCAATATTTTTATTCTTTCATTCAAAAATATTTATTGTTTGTCTATTATGTAGCAATCACACAACTAGTAAGCTAATAATTACTTTGGCAGTGTTAAAAAGGAAAGAAAAAATGAATGAAAGTGTATTTTTTTAAAAAGGTAGCTCTCCCGGATGTGAGCCACTTCATCCACAAAACATAACCTTAACGTTTAGCAAGTTCATTGATAAATTTGTCCCACTGCCCCTGCCTGGTGTTCTGGTTCCATCTTTGCAAGGCCCTACATTTGATCCATTTTTACTTGCTCTAGTTTTCAATTTTAGATTACCAGGTAACCTCAAATTCTTATAATCTATTTCTTAATGACTGAAATTACCATTTCTATGTGAAAAAAGATCAGCCTCTCAGTGCTTCTTCCTGATTCTCAAAATGTAATGCCCACAGCATCTCCTTCCTCCCAAATCTGTCTCAGCTGCTTCCCATTTTGCAATTAGAAAGGCAATGCACTTCACTTCTTTAAAAAAAAAAAAAAAAGCAGGCTTTTTTTCCCTAAATATATTTTTATTGATTTCAAGAGGAAGGGAGAGGGAGGAACGATAGAAATATCAATGATGAGAGGGAATCATCAATTGGCTGCCTCCTGTACACCCCCTACTGGGGATGAAGCCTGCAACCCAGGCATGTGCCCTGACTGGGAACTGAACCAGACCTCGTGGTTCATAGGTCACTCTCACCACTGACTCACACCAGCCTTGTATACCTTACCTCTTTTAAAAGCAAGCAAATATAAACATGTTTTCTAACCTGCACTGTAAATAACATGATTTCAACTTCACTATAAGCTGAAATCCTCTAAGTTGAAAGCTTCTCCTGATTTTTTCCATTAGTTTTGTACAACAGATGCAGATACCCCGTGTAGGAAACCCAGAAGACAAAGGTTGGTGAGGAATTTCCTGGTCTAGCCAACAACATATAGACATGCCAGTTTGCACCTTTTATAAATTGCAATCCATGTGCCTCTAGCTTACCATGCCTAACATAATTCTCTGAAATCTGTTACACTTCAAACATCTGTTCTCACTTATGGAGAGGATAATTTGAGATGGCAAGGATCCGTTGCTTCTTTCCTTACTCACAGGCATGGTGGCATTTATTTCAAAGTGATTACAATACAGAACTTTTAAGAAATTAAGCATTCAACTTAAATTAAAAGAAAGATTTTCAGTTACAGAACATTCCTTGACCCTTGGCCTAGAGAGCTTTCAGTTATTATAATTTCTACATAGCTTTTTTCAATTATTTTTCATTTATCAGTATTGTTTTCTCCTGCGACAAGTAAATAAACAAGAATCTGTTGTCATCTTGACCTCAATAATGTTGTCTCCTTTAATTAAGCAACTCTGTTTAGTTGTTAAATTGCCAGACTGAGATTTCTCTTAATCTCAGTGGTATTTTCAAAAGGACTTTGCAATACTTTTTTTTTAACCTACATTATTTTATCTCTCTATTTAGTGCCACCCTAAACTTATACCCATGCTTTTCTAAAAATGAGAAATATACAACTGAAAAGGAACTTTAAAATACCTGAGGGCTTTCAAACTCAAATGCCTTAAAAGCTAAGTAGAAAATATAATGTGTTAAGAGCAAGGTAAAAGATTAATAGGCCTATGAAAACTTGAAGAATAAGATTAAAATAACAGGCCTGTGAAAAATTAAAGATCAGAATTTTCATAAAACATTAAAAAGTTAAACACTAGTCTGACCCTCCCCCCCAAAAAAATCCACATTTGTTAGCTAGATTAGTTCCAAAGTTAGTAAATTTTAATTTAATATAAGCTCTCATTGTACAGCTGGAGAAAGAAATACCCAATAATAAGTGACAAAACTACCATGAATTTAGTAAAATGTCTATAAAACATGGAAGATTAATTAAGTGATTTTTTTTAAGCCAGCAAGACCTGTCTAGCCCCTTTATAACTCTCAGCCTCCTCTCCAACCATGTATGGACTCCCTACCCTTCATCTCACTTTGCCCTTTGTCCAGCCCCATATTCTGTTCCTCATATTCTGCCTCTGGACCTTCCTCAGTGTGTCTTAGGTGATGTCTTTTTGTTTTTTGTTTTTTTAATCTTCTAAGTTACTTGACTTTGTAAAATATTGTCAATTCTGATCTGATTTCATTGATAGTACAAATTTTTCACCTCATCTGCCATCTGTACCCTTTTCAACATTACTCTCAGGACCTCTTAACAACACAGCAGTCTGTTTCCCCACTCCTTGAATTTGGACTGACATGGTGACTTTTTCCAGCCAACAGGATGTTAATAGATGCGACTCAGGCTCAGGTTTAATAAAAGTTCCCATGTGTTTCTGCTCATTCTTGCCCTCTGCTGGTATTATGAGAACATGTCCAGGCCAGATGAAGACATAAGACATTTCAGTTTTCCCAGGTGAAACCATCTTAGTTCAGCTCTCAGCCAACTGACATGTGAACAAGTCCAGCCAACTTTACCAGCTCTGCCTTGCACAGGCACACAGGCCGCAGATGCATGATCGAGCAAAGACCAGATCCCAGTGAGGAGAATAGGTCAGGTGAACCCCACAAACTCAGGAGCTAAGTGATTGCTGCATGTCATTACCCAGCATTACCCAGCATTATTGTGTAAACAGATAACTGATGCACACACTTCATAATTTCCAAACACTCCATCCGTGACTACCTTCAGTTGAGTCATGTTGACAGAGGGACATGCAGGTAGGTCTGGGGCCAGTGAGATACAGGTGTACTGTAGACAGCCAGGTGGTCACTTGCTTAGGTTGTGAATAATTGTGAGGCTCATATGGCAGGTATAATTAGTTCAGAAGTGTTTTTTAATTGATAATTATATTAGATCAGAAGGCAAGCAGACTCAAGACCAGGAACAGACTTGAAATACGGTCAGATTGATGCTAACCAAATGATGAGAAATCATAGTCAAAGGCAGCATTGTAAATAAAATAGGGAAAACATGTTATACCTACAAGTAACGTGAACTATTGCTGTAATAAGCTAAAGCAACAAACTCTTTAATCAGATGAACTTAGGACAGGATTGCCAAATAAAATACAGAATATCAAATATAGATTTGGTTTTTAGATAAGCAGCAATCCTATATAATAAAAGGTCAGACCATAAGCATAATGACCGATCAACCGCTTGACCAGTTGCTACGAGGTGGGGGGCAGTGAGGGGAACTGACTGGCTGGTGGCGGGGGCGGGGCAGGATGAGGGAAACTGGGTTGCTGGCGGCAGCAGCCAGGACTGGCAAGTGGGCAGAAAATGGTCCTGATCGCAGGCTAGGTCTAGGGACCCTACCCATGCATGATTTCATGCGTTGGTCCTCTAGTCTTTATATATAAAAGCCTAAGCGACTGTTATGCCCTTCAATCATCTGACTGGTAGCTATGGCACGCAATGACCACCAGGGGGCAGACACTCAATGCAAGCGCTGCCAAGCTGCAG
>NW_006288443.1:117878-119596 GCF_000327345.1 Myotis davidii
AAACCGTATTTAAAGGGCCAGAAGGTTGAGAACCACTGACCTAAAGTATAGGGGTAAAAGACAAACAGGGCCTAACCACAGCTGGGGTTTCCAACCACAGTCCTTTTCCCAGTAAATTGGTACCCACAAGAAATATACCCTCAGTAAGAGAGAGCTTAACTTGCTTTCTCACCTATTCCTCTGCAGTGGTCGGCAAACTGCGGCTCGCGAGCCACATGGGGCTCTTTGGCCCCTTGAGTGTGGCTCTTCCTAAGCCTTAGGAGTACCCTAATTAAGTTTATAACAATGTTCCTACCTATATAGTTTAAGTGTAAAAAATGTGGCTCTCAAAAGAAATTTCAATCGTTGTACTGTTGATATTTGGCTCTGTTGCCTAATGAGTTTGCCGACTACTGTTTAGGGTCATACATCCAAGTGCCAATCTAAACCAAACAGCTTGCAAGATATCAGTGACTGCAAAGATTCAATAAATATTTTCATAATCCTAAATTTGTACATAATAAACTAAGGAGAAAATTTGTATAAGTGAAAGTTTTCTCAGAGGAAACAAAATTGGAAGAATGCAAAAAATGGCTTATTTATTGGAAAGCACAAAGTAAATATAAGATTATATACTGTAATTGTAAGAAAGACATACACAGAGATATTTAAATCCATATTAAACTCTCTGCCTTCAAGTCATCCTTCAACAAGCATTGTTGAGAGAAGAACAATGATAAAGGTCTTTGCATTTGTTTGAGAAAGCATTTAAATTCGATGAATGTAAACATAATAGAATTCTTATTATCTCTTCTTTACCTTCTCTATCCTTCCTTTTGGAGACATGTTTATGAATTTCAGCTTCATTTGTCAGCTAATGAAATCCTCTATTCAATATTTTTGTAATGATAAATTCTTTCTACTCCCTTGAGGGGAAAAATAAAGTAAAATATATTCCAAAAACATGTTGACTGTCAGTTATGTACTAAGAAAGGGCAGATTAATCCCCATGGACTTCATAGTGGACAATTACCTCATTTAATGTGTTTAGCTATAGTGCTAGAGGAATTGGAAAACAACACTCTGGGCGCCTCATGGCTGTTACATGAAATTATTACTGGCCTGAGGTACTGAAGGTAATCAGATACACTGGGTCTCCTCATACCTCAGAGAGGAGGAAAGGGGCAAGAGTGATTATCTTTCTATAATAACAACAACTATTACATCTTTCTTAAATTCATTTCCCATATAAACAGCCTGTCTTTGCTGTTTCTGTTTTCTTTAAGTGACTATTATATCCCCATTCTCTCCTTTTTCTTCATGTTTTATTTTGAATATGAAGAAAGTCAACTTGCTCTTCACAACCTTTATGGTAAAAAAGGAAATCATGGTGAGGATATGAAACATTGATGGTCGGAGTCCTAAGGGTTAAAACCATTTAGAAACATTTTGGGATTATTTAGACTATTTCGGGATATGTGCATCCACTCCTAGGGATATACCCTAAAAAGGGGGGCATACCTGCCCTGGCTGGCGTGGCTCAGTGCACCAAGAGGTTGCCAGTTCGATTTCTGGTCAGGGAACATGCCCAAGTTGTGGGTTTGATCCCCGATAGGGGTTGTGCAGGAGGCAGTGGATGGATGTTGCACTATGACATCTTTCTCTCTTTCTCTCTCCCTCTCCCTTCCACTCTCTCTAAAATCAATAAACTATTTTTTAAAATGGGCATACCTGTGCAC
>NW_006288443.1:120709-121177 GCF_000327345.1 Myotis davidii
AAAAAGCTATGTTGAAGTTCTAACTCCGGTACCTGTGACCGTGACCTTATTTGTAAATAAAATTTTTGAAGATGTAATATAGTTATGATGAGATTGGGGCCTAAATCTTACGCTTGTTGTCCTTACAAGAAGATCAGATGAAAACCAGGGACACAAGAACACTCAGGTAGAGTGTTACATGTGATGACACAGGCAGATAGTGGAGCAATGCCCCTGCAAGCAAAGGAAGGCCAAGGATTGAGAGTCCCCTCCAGAAGCTCAGAAATATTCTCCCTCTGAGCCTCCAGAAGGAATCATGTCAGATTTGTAGCCTCCAGAGCTATGGGAAAATACATTTCTGTTGTGTTAAGTCACCCACTCATTTGCAGGACTTTGTGGTGGCAACCCTAGCAAACTAACAGATTTTGCTAACAGGAAGTGGAGTGCTCTTATAACAAATATCTAAAAACGTGGAATGGGCTTTGAAAC
>NW_006288443.1:121350-136235 GCF_000327345.1 Myotis davidii
CCCTAAAAAAGGGGGCATACCTGCCCTGGCTGGCGTGGCTCAGTGCACCAAGAGGTTGCCAGTTTGATTTCTGGTCAGGGAACATGCCCAAGTTGTGGGTTTGATCCCCGATAGGGGTTGTGCAGGAGGCAGTGGATGGATGTTGCACTATGACATCTTTCTCTCTTTCTCTCTCCCTCTCCCTTCCACTCTCTCTAAAATCAATAAACTATTTTTTAAAATGGGCATACCTGTGCTCTAAGAGACATACATATGAATAATTATTCACAATATCCTCACATTGGGGAAAAATAGCACTAAGAGACATACATATTCACAATATCCTCACATTGGGGAAAAATAGACTAGATACATTATAATTATAATTTGTAATGCTAAACTTCAACTAAAAGGAATAACTTTGTATAACATGTACAACAATGTAGATAACATCCCAAATATACAATTTTGACTAAAATATATCAGACACTAAAGAATATATTCCATAGGTCCAGGATTTCTCTCAAGATGGCAGCATAGGTAAATGCAGTATTTGAATCAACCCACAGCCACATCAAAATGAAAACTACAGAGCAACTGTCATTCAAAACTGCCTAAAATCTAGCGGAACAGAAGTCCTACAACTAAAGATATAAAGAAGCTGCATAGATACTGGTAGGAGGGGTGGAGAAATGGAACAGGTTGGTCCCATACCCATGTGTGACAGATAATAATCAGGAAGGATAGCTCAACTGCAGAGGTCCCCTGTTAAAAGTGAAGGGTCCCAGACCCATACTAGGCCCCCCAGCCCAGGATTCCAGTGTCAGGAAGAGAAGTTCCCATAACTTATGCTGTAAAAACCAGTGGGGATTGTGGCTGAGTGACCAAATAGTCTGTGAGACCAAGGACTAACATTTTGAAGTTTACTCAGCTCTATCCTCATGGGCCTATATATTTAATACCTCCAAAGATATTTTCAGGATGGGCTTTGTATACTTTTGTTGGTTATTAGAGTATATGTTTGTGGTATGTTTGTGGTATAGGAATGTCATGGTACCTGTTAAAAGTGAAGGGTCCCAGACCCATACTAGGCCCCCCAGCCCAGGATTCCAGTGTCAGGAAGAGAAGTTACCATAACTTATGCTGTAAAAACCAGTGGGGATTGTGGCTGAGTGACCAAATAGTCTGTGAGACCAAGGACTAACATTTTGAAGTTTACTCAGCTCTATCCTCGTGGGCCTATATATTTAATATCTCCAAAGATATTTTCAGGATAAGCTTTGTATACTTTTGTTGGTTATTAGAGTCCTCTGGTATGTTTGTGGTGTAGGAATGTCATGGTAAATTGTTTTTCAATAAATATTTTGAAACTTAAAAAAAAAATAAGTCAATGGCTACTCTAGCTGCAAGAGAGTCTGAGAAATTCCAGCAGGAAGCTGTTATTTTTTTTTTTTTTAAGTAACAAAAAAAATGTATATTTTATATGGTGAGTAATTCTATCACAGGAGAAAGGAGGTAGAAATTGAGTATGGAGAGGTAAATAGGCTTAACTCACTAATGAACTTGTCGACCACAGTAACTGGAATTTTATGCTTGAGGACAGGACCACGTAGTCCTAGGGTAATGTCTTGCTTGAACAGAGGGGTTGCTAGAGAGAGCACATCACCTGTGTACCCTGCATGTAATCACATCTTCAAGTCTGCCTAGGGGATTGCTAGGGTTTTTAAGGTGCTCATCATACCTTGACGTCATCTGACTCTTCATTTATCTCCACCTCTTTCCAATTAGTCACCATGTCCTGTTAAGTCTATCAAAATAGTGTTTCTTGCACAAACAATGAAAAAGCTTGACAGAATAGGAAAATTTTGAATCTAACAATCACCTCTAATATCCTTCAACCACAGAGGGAAAATCCAGAGCTATGGGAAAATACATTTCTGTTGTGTTAAGTCACCCACTCATTTGCAGGACTTTGTGGTGGCAACCCTAGCAAACTAACAGATTTTGCTAACAGGAAGTGGAGTGCTCTTATAACAAATATCTAAAAACGTGGAATGGGCTTTGAAACTGGGTAGTGATTGGAGACTGGAAGAGTTTTGAGGTACATGTTAGAAAAAGTCTAGATTGCCTTGAAGACTGTTAGTAGAAATATGTTCATTTGTTTAAATATGCTTATGCAAGATACATGTATGCAAGATGTTTAAATACACCGTGTTAGAAAAAGTCTAGATTGCCTTGTTAGTAGAAATACATTAATTTGTTTAAATATGCATATACAAGATACATGTATGCAAGATGTTTAAATACACCCTGGTGAGGCCTTGGATGTAAATGAGGAACATGTTACTGGACACTGGGGGAAAGGTAATCCTTGCTATAAAGTGACAAAGAACTTGACTGAATTGTGTCTTATTGTTCTGTGAAGAATAGACGTTGTGAATGATGAACTTAGATATTTAGCACAGGAGATTTCTAAGCAAAATGTTGAAGGTTCAACCTGCATGTGGTAAAATGTGAGAGAGAGAAATAGAAGAATGAATTGTTAAGCAAAAAGGAACCAAACTTGAAGATTAAGACTTGGGCTGTTGGGATGGGGATGAATGTAGTTTGCATATGAGAAGCAAAGGCATTTTAGGGGTTCAGAAGGTGGAGTGTTAGGAGCTAATCGATGTCCACCCCAAATTTATATGTTGAAACCTTAACCCCAAGCATCTCAGAATGTGATTGCATTTGATAATGCATACAGAGAGACACCAGGAAGGGGTACACACAGAAGATAAACCATGTGAGGACAATGAGAAGGCAGCCATCTACAAGCCAAGGAGAGAGTCCTCAGAAGAATCCAAGCCTGCTGACACCCTGGTCTGGCCTTCCAGCCTCCAGCACTCCAAGAAAGTAAATTTCTGTTGTTGAGGCCACACAGCCCGTGCGAATACGCCGATCTTCCTTTGGCCCTTCAGTTTATTGGCTCTGCCTTTAAAATCTTGATAGAAATGTTAACACCCCATTCTGTTGCTTCTCCCCCATCATGAAGATCCTGGAGAAAACTTAACTGCAAAGAGTTTTCCGGAAATGGTTGTCCAAAATTAGCCTATTCCACTTGGGTTTTAAATGCTGTGAAAGCCCATCTTTGCTTTTCATTTTAAAAGCACAGCAAAGGTATACTCGACTTATTCAAAAGTTTGCTTTACACCACTCTACTTTTACGAAAGACCACTTTAGCACTTGCTTTCATGAATCACAAGAAATCTAAGAGGATTTTCACTTTTACCAAAAGAAAAAAAAAAAAGGCAAAAAAAGCATCCAGCATTTGATCTGCAATGAGCCATTAGAGAGGCAGCATGCACTGGTAAGTGAAACTACTCTGTACATCCATTTATCTACTTCATGTAGGCTGTATATTATAATATTTTTCCTGCTTTCACTATATGTTAGTATTATATTGGGTTTTATGTGTTCCTTGGTATGATTTGGTAGGTTAATTTTAGGATCTGTGAATGCTCAAAAATCTTTTTCATAAAAATTAATGGTACAGTAGTCCCCCCTTATCTGTGGGGGAGATGTTCATTCCAAGACTCCCAGTGAATGCCTGAAATCACCGATAGTACTGGACTCTGTTTTTTCCTGTACATAGTTACCTATGATAAAGTTTAATTTGTAAATAAGACATAGTAAGAGATTAACAACAACAACTAATAATAATATAGAACAATTACAACAATATACTGTAATAAAAGTTCTATGGTCTCCCTCCCTCTCTCAAAAATCTTATTGTGCTATATGCACCTTTTCATTCAAAGGATGCACTGTATGGCTTTTCTTTGGCATATCTGAATTCACAGCATGACTACCCTGCACTTTGGAGCCATTACTAAGTAACATAAAGGTTATTTGAATACAAGCCCTACAATACCAGGACAGTTGATCTATGATCAAGAGACACTAAGTGTCTATGGGGCTGGGAGTGGGGCACAGCATGAAGATGCTGGAGGACAGAAGACCAGATGAGGCAGGTCCAGGGTGGACCACATGAGATCACGTGAGATTTCATCACGCTATTCAAAATGGCACACGATTTAAAACTCATACATTGTTTATTTCTGAAATTCATATTTTTGGACCATGGTTGCCCATGAGTAACTGAAACCTGGGAAAACAAAAGGGACGACTATTGTAATTGTGTCTTCACTTTATACCATTTTGAATTATGACTGATTTTATAAGAATGCTCTACCTTTAAGTAGCAGGAGAAACTTACATTTTGTTATGGCAGCCCCAGCAAACTAATATAGGATTTGATTGAAATCTAGGCTGAGAATAAGATTCTATATTCTACTTTATCATTTGCTCAAACAGTCTAGGTTATATTTTGGATCTAATGAAAGGCAATTCAGAGGAAGGATCTGTGTGGGTAAAGCGGGGGGTCTTAGTAAATTCTGAGTGGATTGTTTTCCACATCGAAGAGAAACCCTCATCCCAATAGCCTACAGTCAGGTTCCTCTCAGGAGTGGCTGTGAAGGGAAATTATACAGTAAATTCAACCTGTGTTCTCCATTCAAAGCCCTCTAGGTTTGAAAAAAAAAACCCAAAACACAACATTGTAAATTATCTATGAATGAGGAAATGAGAATAACAGAAACAGATATAGTGCAAATATGCAGCTTTTCCTCTGGCCCTTCAGTTTATTGGCTCTGCATTTAAAATCTTGATAGAAATGTTAACACCTCATTCCTGTTGCTTCACCTCCATCATGATGATCTTTGGTAAAACTTAACTGCAAAGAATTTTCTAGACACAGTCATCCAAAATTAGCCTACTCCACTTGGGTTTGAAATGCTGTGAAAGTCCACCTTGCTTTTCCTTTTAAAAAAAAAAAAACAGCAAAACTCACCCTAAGTCCAGTTACAACCATGAATGGAATCATGCCCTCTGGGTGCATACAACATGCATAGTATCTCTTACACAGCTTGAAGAGTTCATGACCACCGGCAGAAGCAGGAAATATTAATGACTAGCTGTAACTAGACATTTTTTGGTTCTCTCGCCCCCCCCCCCACTTCCCCCCAGCTTTCACAATGTCTGAAGTGTGTTGTCAGGTCCAGTTGTTGGTTTTCATCATTATACCTCTCGAATCTGCTCTTTCCATTTCTTCTACTAACTACTTTCATCCAAGTCCTCATCACATTGCATCTAAAATTATGATTCGGATTTAATTGGTTTTGAAAAAATACTATCCTCTCAAATGGCTTTTTATTCATTTTTCTTATTGCTTTCCATTCATCATCTGAGTTTTTGCAGACTCTATCTCTCCACAACATTTCCAATAAAAAAAAGTCAATACATCATATATTTGGAAAATGATGCCATGTTTTCCTTTCAGTTGCTGACATATTTTATCCACAATGCCTCTGATGGCTAAAATAGAATTAAATATGTGGTAGCTGGGGCCAACGTTATGAGGTCTTCAGTAAGAATAAAAGTGAGAACTAACATTTATTGAGTACTTAGTCTGTCTCAGGCACTATCCTAAGCATTTCACATACATTCACTTGTATTTTTTTTACAAGAACTCTATGCACTAAATTCTACTTTAATTTCTATTTATAGATGAAGAAATGAAGATAGAGAGAAAATAAGCAACTTACCCAATTCACTACATACCCTCAAACTCTAGCTCAAGACTTAAAGCTTGTTTTGTCTGTTTCAAAAGTTAAAAGCAGACAAAGGAGCAATAATTTTTTAAGGTGAATTTCTTATGTCCTTATGAATCCTTAAGACCACATGGTTAGCTACACAGGAAGAAGTGGGGAAGAGCTCTGGTCTAGCACTGAGGAAAGGGGTTCTGACCAGAAATCTGTTGATATAT
This sequence comes from Myotis davidii, assembly GCF_000327345.1. Classification (NCBI taxonomy): domain Eukaryota; kingdom Metazoa; phylum Chordata; class Mammalia; order Chiroptera; family Vespertilionidae; genus Myotis; species Myotis davidii. The sequence continues at coordinate 127,196 of NW_006288443.1, forward strand.
TACTTACTATGGGCAAGTCACTTTTCCTTGTGGGGTGAGTCTCAGCGTCCTTATCTGAGAAATTAGGGCATTAAGCTATATTACCTCTAAGGCACTTTTTGGTGATTTTTATTCTTATTCTACCCTCATCCAGTGTAAGTATACCCCTGCTACTACTAAATCTATATTCATGTGTGTGTGTGTGTGTGTGTGTCACAGAGAAAGAGAGAGGTGAGAGATGGAAGGGGGGTAATGAGGGGAATGTTTTGTGTATTTTTTCAGTAAGAACTAAAACGTTTAATTAATAATATCTAAGATATATTTATTCTTTTTTTCCCATAATTGTAGGCAATTATTAGTGTGATTCAGTTCTTCAAGCATGTTGAGGATCTGAGTCAACCTCCTTACCATGATGTTGGCCACCCAGTCATAATGCCGAGGTGGATATAGCAGTAAGTGTGGGTAAGAGAGAACCACATTCTCAGGAATCTCCTGGCAAGCTTTCAGTTAATAGCTTCTTGACCACAAGTAAGATATATGCTTACTCTGAAACCTGGAGTTGGGTCTAGCTTTCATGAAACCAAGGAATTTCTGAAAAATCCTGGAACAAAAATAGTAAGGCAATTTCTTAGCATTCCTATTTAATCAAAGTTTTATTGAGCAAGTCCTATATGCCAGGCACATACTAGGTACTGCAGGAGATGCACATGTCAATTTAAAAAAAGTATTTTTCCCTCAAATTTCAACAGTCCAGTTGCAAAAACAGATATATACACAATAAGTTATAAAAGTAATACATAACATTAGAGTAGAATAAACTTTTTTCTATAGTACATCTGCCTCAGCTCAAGTCCCAGCTTTCCTAAGAAGTCACTGATCATCTCTGTTTAAAGAGTTCTCCTTTCCATCTCTGTGGTACATTTGTTCAAGAGAATCATGTAACACTTAAATACACAAACACCACTTCCCATATTTTAAGAATATGGGCTGTTGCCCTAACTGGTTTGGCTCAGTGGATAGAGCGTTGGCCTGCAGACTGAAGGGTCCCAGGTTCGATTCCGGTCAAGGGTATGTACCTTGGTTGTGGGCACATCCCCAGTAGGGGGTGTGCAGGAGGCAGCTGATCGATGTTTCTCTCCCATCAATGTTTCTAACTCTCTATCCCTCTCCTTTCCTCTCTGTAAAAAAATCAATAAAATATATTTTTTTAAAAAGAATATGGGCTGTAAATTTCTTCTAAATTTATATTATATTTTATAATATATTTTTATATTTTTATATTTTTAGTACAGAGATCTCATCCTACATTTCTATATTTCTCTAGAACTCACATTATTCATTAGTGTATTCATTATTCACTTATTTAGTTGTTCCTGTGAGTATAGCACCATGCCATGTACCAGGCAGAGGAGCGGAAAGAAAACCACAAATATAACTAAGACACACCCCCTCATTTCATTGACATTATAATGCAACAGGGATGTGGGTCAGACAAATAGCCATGGTACAAGGTGATGTTTAATAAGTAAAGAAATAGAAATACGGTCAAGAGGTGCCATAAAGGTGAGCCTTGAAGGACAAATAGGAGGTCAGCAGATACAGAGACAGATCAGAGAGAACATGGGGGATATTCTCTTTGGAAGAAAGAGAATGAATAATAAAGCAAATATAGAAACTTTGAGATCTCCCCAGAAGGCAACTGATATTTTACTTTAGTTTGAATTTCAAACAGAAACCATGAAACACAGTTCGAGAGGTTTAACATAAGTAGGTAGCAGATAGTGGAGGAATGTTGGAATTTGAGCTTCAGTCAGTTAATTTTAGATTGGGGGATGGGAATGGATAATCAATGGTCTTCAGCCCAATGGTAACATAGTCAGAATTATTAATCCACACGTGGTGAAAACAGGACTGGAATAAGGAGAGACCACCAACTGTGTGAGATTTAGGAGGCTGCTGCAGCAAGTTAAATGGAAATAAAAAGAAAAACTTGCTCAATTCTCTGACCAAGCCCTCTTTGATACCTGAAACAAATGGTGTGTGTTATTTTTCACTGAGCACAGAAGCAGATGTTTCAGAAAGAATAGTTGTAGCATGTTGGATCCGATGGCTGGACATGAGCTACTTGGAGTGAGAGAATCCAAGATGAATTCCATCTCTTACTGGCAGTTGTGAAATCTCCCTTGAACCAAAATATCCCCCTGTCTATTCTCTCTGTTCCTAAAACTACACAATTAGCTCTTGCTTCTTTGCTTCTTTATTCTGCTTTTAACTCTCTTTCCTACTTTTCTGTACCCTGCATAAAATGCAATTGCTCTTTTTACATATAATTCAGCTGGGGCTCATATTGCTTAATCACTCTGAGCTAGGATCTGAAGTAAAATCTTTTAGGAATTAACAGTCATGTAATTAGACCACAGCAAGGGAACATCATGTCCCCAACAGCGATGACCAAGAAGCAAAGGGAACTTTTATGCAAAACCCAGACCAAAAAAAAAAGAAAAAAAGGCTCATAAGAAGGCCAGGGACTTCAATTAAAAGTTTATTAGAAGTCCGAATCCTTAGCACATACAATTTCCCTTCTTCTTTGATCCTCTGTGGCTCTGAAAATCTGGCCTAAACCACAGCCCTTGTCAGCCCTGGGCCAGGCATTTGATAGATCTCGATTCCATTACAGCTTGGTCTCAGATCAATGAGGTGACCTCGAAAGAAACCCACTTTCCAGTGCTTTAGTTTCCTTGCAGACAAAAGGAGAATGCTACCAAGTTTCCACACTGGACCAGAGCGCGAGGGCAAGGCCCTCTGAGGACATACGGTGCTAAATGAAAAACGGGATGGAATATGTAATTCAATCAATCATGTACTGACACTGGCTGTGCCCATTTATTATGACTTTCCAATTTCCAAAGTAAATGGCAAAATGGAAATTCCACTAATTTTTCAAGAACTTGAATCTGATTCTTCTAATCCGGGGCCCCACGTTGCTGATATATTGTAGGTATAATTTTTGTGTGCTCCAAGAGGCTTTCTGCTCAGAGGGCATTGCTGTAAGTTGCGGATAATTTATTTTCCTCTGCTATTATATTGTGTAAATTACCATGTTGGCAATATTTTAGCCCTTCACAGTTTGGATCAGTGCCCAGAATAATTCTAACAAGATTTTGATTCTCCGGAAGCAACCTCAAGGAAGAAAGCCCTTCAAAATGCCTGCATATTCATTTAAACTGCAGCTCAGAGGAACTTCTCTTGCAGGTCAAGTATAAGGATCAGCTGAAGGGTAAGTGATACTTATCTCATCTCCCAGCTGATATCTACATCCTCCTCTGCTGCCAGAAACCATCCTGGGAACTTGCCAGCTAAGGCAGCGCACATTCCCCTCCTCACCATGCAGGTTCTAGAATCAGGAGCCAATCTGACGCCTACCAGAAACATCAAAGAATTTCATTTCAGAGGTCCATGCGCGTATCCAAGTCTATGTTTTATTTTATCACTCAAAGGAGATTATTTTCATGGTCAGGCAGGAAATGCCTCATTTCTGAGTATCATGAGTGATTAGGGAAGGTACCACAATCAAAGTTAGGCGGCCAAGCAGGGCCCGCGGTGCTGCGGAAATGGACACAGTGCCTGTGGGAGGCTCAGTAAGAAGGCGGCCGCCTCACAGCTTTGACTTTGATACTGAATAAATACGTAGCCTTGCATAACAATAAGAACAAAGAAAACAAAAAGTTTATCTTTTATTGTATCTCCCCGACCCCACCTCTAACCGGTAATGGAAGGATGTTTTAAAAACTCTTTCCTGGAACCTCAGGGCCCCCACCTTGCCTCTACCAAAATCTCTAAACCTGGGAGCCAGGTGGAGAGGCAGCCCAGCATAAGACACAATAAAAGTTATCATTAAAAAGTACTGACTATCATTGATTTACAATTAATTATAAGGACATTCTAGGAATACAGGGACAGAGGCTATCTTTTCAATATAGAACGTGTTTTTTTCTTGCCTCAGGGACCTCCTGCTCCCAGTCAAGATGGATTGTGGGCACTAGGGGAAGGTGAGCCTAGCCCCAGAGAAATTAATAGACTCATTTCCTTTCACACGCTCCTGAAAAATACAAATCAACTTTTATTTGTTTTAGCTAAGCTCTCCTTTTATCTATTCATGCTCCTATGTAAAAATGCAAAAGTCGTTTGAGAAAGGAAGAAAAGGGCCCTTAGAAGGACTTTTTAATTTCTTCCAGTTTTCTAATGAACTTAATAAGCTCCCCAGATACATCTTACAAAGTAAAGAAACCTTCAAAAATGTCCAAGTAATTTTGTTTTCTCCAGTGGCACAGTGCACTCGAGGTAATGGGTAAGACGCATAGCATGAATTTTACAAGTGTTCAGTTACCAGCGAGAGAAAGTCACAAGAGAAAACACGTTTCGCTTTGATATATTTTAATCTATTTGGATGGAGCTCTGTTGTAAGATTTTTATCAGAGCAGTTTCTTTGAGTCGTCACTTCAAATTCCAGCTGAATGATGACAATTTCAAATATCCCTGCTCTGCCTGTCATGCCACGCGGTTTTTGACACTGCCAGCATCTTTCCAAGATTTTTGATCAAAAGATTAATTTACTAAGTTGAAATTACTGTCACTCTTTTTGCTATCTTTACTCACTTAGTGAGTGTTGCTATGAGAAGGGCACTGCTAGGGACACCAAGATTACAGAAAACAAGTAAAATCGCTTGAGTGTAGCCATCAAAGCCATAAATCTCCGCGGCGTGGCAAAAGAAACATGGAACTCCAGGACAGAAGAAGCCTAAAACCGGAGCCACAAATCCACGGTCAGGAGCAATATCTAAGATGGAGTACAGCTGATGGTGACCAAGTTTATGGGGTCACTCAAATGTCCAGATGGCTTTCTGCAGACCCGATTTCAAGAAGACTTTGGCCCAAACTCATAGCAAGCAGCAATGGCTTTTTCTTCCCTGTTAGGCAGGGAATAGTTTTATTTACCAGGGCATCATTTCTCTACTAGCAGTCCATGGACCACTTGCAGCAGTCTTATCACATCTGCTTGATTAAAACTTGGATCCTTGGGCTCCACCGCTAAACCTTCTCAATCAGAATCCCTGCACGAGGTCCTGAAAATCTGAATTTTTAATAAGCGGTCAAGCTTCATTATAGGAAAGCATACCCTTGAAATGAGAACTGATGTTATGACCCCAGAATAGCAAATCTACACATATTCATTATGTACAGAATCATTTCCAAGTTGATACTGGGGGATCCCAGGCAAAAGGAGCCATGCTCATCTGCCCTCAAGCAACTGAAATGTAAGCAATCTGATAGAAATACCTACAAAAACCACAAAACTGCTTAGCCTGGAAAGGGTTACAGCAAAGTCAGTGCCTTTCTTAAGAAGCCAGTCACCGTGTCAGAGTTGTCATGGTTCCCTGCTAAAAAGGTTTCCTGCTTTGCTGTTAGAGTGGAATTAAGAAGTTCTGACTCTGCCCTCTGTAGATAAAACTAACGGTATTGGTATTTCCCCCCTTAACTGTCCAGTAATGCATGTTACTCGTATCCACTGGAGAATGTATGAGGATTAAGCTCCTCCAGAATGCTAAGACTTTTCAACAAGATGAGGCTATGTGGAGAGCATTCAAGCTATGCAACGTCTGCTCACACCACTCTGCAGCCTGCCCCACATCTCCAGGGCCTGAAATAGTCTAGTTTTCAGCCTCAAGGTCGACTTGATCTCAGAGACAACCTAGTTGGAGTGGAGGATGAACAAATGAGTCTATCAAATGGATTCTGCTGCCTCTTAGCAGTCACTCTAATCGGTTTCAATGCTGTTTTATGTTAATGAACTAAATGCACATCATCTCTTAAGAGCTTATCTTCTACGAAAAAGTTTTAGTCGTTAAATTATGACTGATTCATAATATTATGACTTCTGGGAGCAGGAAAGACATATAGGAAATTGTGTATAGCTTCAAATTTTGGCTTTAAACCAGACTCTACAGCTCATCTGAGCTCATTATCTCATACACATTAGATGCTTCAGAAAACCTGCTTTGATTTTTTGTTGTTGTTGTTTGAATTGATGGATTTATTATGGAGACAAGAACTGGAAAGGGTATTTAAATTCCAAGAATGATGAAGAATGGTGTCCCCAAATAAGTCAATAATAAAACAGCATTCTAGGCAGGTGTTTCACAAAACACTCATCATTGAGCCTAGAACAGGGGTGGGCAAATTTTTTGACTCGAGGGCCACAATGGGTTCTTAAACTGGACCGGGGGGCCAGAACAAAAGCATGGATGGAGTGTTTGTGTGAACTAATATAAATTCAAAGTAAACATCATTACATAAAAGGGTACGGTCTTTTATTCCAATAGTTTTATTCATTTCAAATGGGCTGGATCTGGCCCGCGGGCCATAGTTTGCCCATGGCTGGCCTAGAACAACAAAAAAATGAGTTTCCTCTCTTTTTTTTAATTGGATTCATTCAGGTGACATCCTATCTAATAAAAGACAAAAAGGGTAATTGACCATACCTTAGCTACGCTTCCCATTTGCTAATCAGGGTGATATGCAAACTAACCACCAACAAAGATGGCAGTTAATTTGCATACATAGGCTCCAACTAGTGGAGTGAAGCCAAACATACCCGAAGCTGCCGAGCAGCAAGGTCTCACGGCCCCGGGATCAGCGGAGCCGCGAAGCCTGATGGCTTGGGGCGGGGCGGGGGAGGCTCTGGCCAGAGCCCAGTCAGAGCGAAGGCCTGGGTCCCGGGTGCCATAGGAAAACTGGTGCCAGCAGCCAAGGGAAGGGAAGGCCTATTGCAGGAATCTCTTCGTGCAACAGGCCTCTAGTTGGTTAATAAAATGATACAGGTTTCAGGTGTCCAATACTGTAATACATCATCTGTATATTGTATTGTGTGTTCACCATCCCAAGTCAAGTCTCCTTCCGTCACCATTTATCCCCCCTTTACCCTTTTCTATTGTATATCCCCCCTTCCCTTTGGTAATCACCATATTGTTGCCTCTGTATATGAGTTTGTTTGTTTTTTCCTTAATTCCTTCACCTTTTACACCTGGTCCCCAACCCCCATGCCTCTGACAGCTGTCAGCCTGTTCTCAGTATCTATGAGTCTTTTTCTATTTTGTCTGTAGTTTATTTTGTTCATTGGATTCCACATATAAGAGGAATTATATGGTAATTGTCTTTCTCTGACTGGCTTACTTCACTTAGCATAATACTCTCCAGGTCCATCTATGCTGTCATAAAGGGTAAGAGATCTTTCTTTTTCACTGCTGCATAGTATACCACGGGTTTTTTATCCACTCATCTACTGATGGACACTGGAGCTGTTTCAAAATCTTGGCTATTGTAAATAATGCTGCAATGAATATAGGGGGACACATATACTTTAGAGTTAGTGTTTTTGGGTGTTTTTTAAAAAAATATATTCCCAGAATCACTGAGTCAAACATCAGTTCCATTTTTAATTTTTTGAGGTAACTTCATACTGTTTTCCACGGTGACTGCACCAATCTGCATTCCCACTAACAGGTTTATTTCTGGGCTCTCTTTTCTGTTCCATTGATCTATCTATATGTGTGTTTTTATACCACAACCATGCTGATTTGGTTACTATGGCCTTATAGTATATTTTGATATCACATAGTGTGATTCCTCCAATTTTGTTGTTCTTTCTCAAGATTACTGTGGCTATTTGGGGTCTTTTGTGGTTCCATATAAAGTTCTAGTTCTGTGAAATACACTATTGGTATTTTGATAGGAAGGCAGCTATGTGCATCACTATACCACCAACGCTGGTATCTTGATAGGAATTGCATTGAATATAGATTGCTTTGGGTAGTATAACATTTTAATTGTTCCTATCCATGAACACAATATATGCTCCAATTTATTTATATCTTTTTCAATTTCTTTTTTTTTAGTGTCTTATAATTTTCCAAGTACAAGTATTTTACATTCTCGGTTAAATTTATTCCTAGGTATTTTATTTTTTGATGCAATAATAAATGGGATTGTTTTCTCTGTTTCCCTTTTTGATAGTACATTATCAGTGTATAAAAATGCAACTGATTTCTGGATATTTATTTTATGTCCTGCTATTTTATTGAATTCATTTTTAAGTTCTAGTAATTTGGGGATGGAATCTTTAGAGTTGTTTATCATGTCATCTGCAAATAATGATAGTTTTACTTCTTTCTTTCCAATTTGGATGCCCTTTATTTCTTTTTCTTGTCTAATTGTTGTGGATAGGACTTCCAGCACTATGTTGAATAAGAGTGACAAAAAGCAGACATCCCTGAATTGTTCCTGATCTTAAGGAAAAAAACTTATAGATTTGCCAGTTGTGAATGATGTTGACTGTGGGTTTGTCACATATGGCCTTTATTATGTTGAAGTATGCTTCCTCTATTCCCAATTTGTTGAGAGTTTTTATCATAAATGGGTGCTGGATTTTATCAAAGGCTTTTGGGGGGGCATTTATTGATATGATTATGTGGTTTTTATCTTTCATTTTCTTTATGTACTGTATCAAAAATATTGATTTGTGAATATTGTACCAACCTTGCATCCACAGAATAAATCCTATTTGATCATGGTATATGATCTTTTTAATGTATTCCTGGATCTGGTTTGCTAATATTTTATTGAAGATTTTATATCTATGTTCATCAGGGGTATTGGCCTGTAATTTTCTTTCTTTGTGGCGTCTTTATCTACTTTTTTAATTAGGTTAATGTTGGCCTCATAAAATGAGCTTGGAAATGGTAAGAATTCCTTCTTTTTACAGCAACATAGTATTCCATTGTATAGATGTACCACAGTTTTCTAATCCATTCATCTGCTGATGAGCACTTGGGCTGTTTCCAGATCTTAGCTATGGTGAATTGTGCTGCTATGAACACAGTGGTGCATATATCCTTTCTAATTGATGTTTCTGGTTTCTTGGGATATATTCCTAGAAGTGGGATCACTGGGTCAAATGGGATTGCTTTTGATCTATTTCCTGGCCCCATTCCCCTTCCTCCCTCCG
>NW_006288443.1:136625-158430 GCF_000327345.1 Myotis davidii
ATATGATTTTTATCCCTTATTTTATTTATGTGGTGTATCATGTTTATTGATTTCTGGATAGTGTGCCATCCTTGCATCCTTGGAATAAATTCACCTGGTCATGGTGTTTGATCTTTTTAACATATTACTGGATTTGGTTTGCTAATATATTGTTGAGGATGTTAGCACTAGGTTCATCAGGGATATTGGCCTATAATTTTCTTTCCTTACAGTTCCTTATCTAGTTTTGGAATTAGGATAATGCTGGCCTCTTAAAATGAGCTTGGGAGTCTTCCCTCCTCTTGAATTTTTGGAAAAACTTGAAAAGGATGAATGTTAGTTCTTCTTTGAATGCTTTTAAGATTCTCACTTTGTCTTTAAACTTTGTAATTTTAATTATGACATGACTTGGTGTGGACCTCTTTGGGTTCCTCTTCTTTGGTACTTTCTATGCTTCCTGGACTTGTATGTCTTTTTCCTTCACTGGTTTAAGGAAGTTTTCAGTAATTATTTCTTCAAATAGGTTCTCAATCTCTTCCCCTCTCTTTTTACCTCTGGCACACCTATGATGCAGATGTTATTAGGCTTCATATTGTCCTAAAGGTTTCTTAAACTATCCTCATTCTTTTAAAATCATTTTTATTTTTCTTTCTCTAATTAGATTTTTTTTTCTACATTGCTTTCAAACAACTGATTTGATTCAATCCTCTGCTTCATTCAAGCTACTTGTTTATTCCTTCTAGTGTATTTCTAATTTCAGGTATTGTATTCTTCGTTTCTGACTGATTGTTTTTTATGGTTTCTATGTCATTTTTCATAGTTGTAGTTCTCATTAAGTTCCTTGAGCCTCTGTATAACCATTTTTCTGAACTTTATATCTGATAAGTTGCTTGCCTCCATTTTATTTAGTTCTTTGTTTGGAGATTCCTCCTGTTCTTTCATTTGGGGCATGTTTCTTTGCCTCTCCACATTAGCTGCCTCTTTGTGTTTATTTCCGTGTATTAGGAAGATCTGCTATAGTTGTCAGGGTGAGGTCAACTGAGTTTATTAGGCCCAAATAGAACAAGATTTGGCTGTGTTAAGGGAGGGCTCTACTTTTTTCCCAGTACGGTGTACAAGGAAAAAAGTCCCCTATCTATTCTAGAGCCACACAACTCAGTCTATTCCAGATTCTTCCCAGGGCCTGATTTCAGGGGGTCAGGGACCCAGGGAGTCATGTGGCTAGTGGCTCTCCCTTGAGAAGGAGGCACTGGTCAGGGTTGGAGAACATGGGGGCAGGGAGGTGACCCCTGCCTATGAGCCACACAACTCAGTGTGTTCCATATTTGCTCCTGGCAGAGACACCAGGAGTTGGGAAGGTGCTACCTCCTGTGAGGGGGAGGCACCAGTCAGGTTTCAAGGAAGGTGGGGGGAATAGGCCCCACTCCAAAGTCACATTACTCAGTCACTGATACCTCCTGAGTCTATCCAGATCTCTAGACCTCAGCCCAAGAAGCTGGGTTCTAATCACCTCAGGTTTGAGGGTCAGGGAGTCTACAGGGTGGAGCTATTGCATATTCCTGGGCTGATGCCACATGGAGAGGAGTGCACTACCCAAGAAAGATGGTATCTGAGATGTGGAAGCAGAACCCACCTCAGGGATCCTGGTGGTTGTCCCTTCAGCTTTCTCCCCAAAGCCACAAACCCCTGTCTTTCCTCACATGACTCTGGTCTGCTCTCCACCTTCCCTCTGCCAGAGCCCAGGGCAAGTGGCTGTGAGTTGCATTTTGTGTGTTGGCCCTTTAAGAGGGTGCCTGTGTCTCTAGATGATTCATGCCTCTCCTTGATGGTCAGTATCTCCACTGATTTTCACAGCCAGATATTATCTGGGTGCCTCTTCCTGGTTCTGATGCTCTGGTTGGGGAGCCTGGCTTTGGGTTGAGATGCCATGCTTCTCAGAGGGAACCTCCACAGCTGAAACATCTGTTCTGAATCTCAGCCACTATCTGTGGGAGCAAGAACAGCTCTTTTCACTTTTCTGTCCTTCCTACCAGTCTCCATGTGTCTTCTTCTGTATATCCTTCATTACAAGACTTCTGCAGCTATTTTCCATTGGTTATTCAGGTTGATTGTTCTATAATTTAGCTGTAATTCTTGTTTGGCTCTTGGAGGAGGTGGGTGTACCATCTACCTACTCCACTGCCATCTAGGATCTCTGTATTCTCTTCTTTGAGTTCCTTCTTTCTTTAATATAGGAAGTAGCTGAGGGTAATATTTTTGGCATTACAGTATCCAATATTTAGGCATGTGTCTGGTTCAGTGTCCTATAATGAACACAGCAGTTAATGTAGATCTATACACCATGCATGGATTTTTTAATCTACAAATCTGAAAGTGGAAGCTTAAGCTGGGATCCCAGAGAGCAGTGGGAGCTGCAGGGGCAGTGTGACAGGTAGAGGTGAGCTCTGTCTGTCACTGTCAATGAGCTAAGCCCCTGTCATCATGTGTCATTATCTGTAGGAGATGAGGCAAGAATTCTATAAAAGGGAGATATTTTGAACTATGCCTTCACTATGTAAAATGCAATGATGAATATTTCCCAAATAAATATATCTCCAGCAGAAGCAAAAGTGAATAATGAGACAGATTCTGGGATAGATGCTGAGAGAGAGAAAATTAGATAGGTCTGAACCCTACTGGGGAGCAGGAAGCAGGAGGGCCAGAGCATTGCCTCCTCACCACTGACAGTGGTTTCCATGACATCCCCGACACCTAGGGGCATATATCTTCCCCACAAACAGATGATCATAAGAATGCTACCTGAAGCTACTGCGAGGACTGCATTTTCCAATTAGCTTAAATAATAAACAGAAAACAGCATGGTGTGGGAAGACTTAGACTCATAAATATGCTCATAGCTCTTGACACAACCTAAACCTTGAAATTGTCCTGTTCAGGTAAGCACACTTTTCTTAGTGTGTTTTAAATAGCTTTTTGATATTTTATATGATGAAATAAGAAGTGCATATAAACCACTTAGGCTGCTGACCAAAGCACACTGTTTATCTCAAGTAAAAGCCCTGGTATGATTGAGTTGTGAGCTGTTCTGGTTGATTATTTTATGTAAAATGGTTTCTACTTGAAAGAACAACTGACAGACAACTATCTATTTAGATTTGGGCATTTGGCAATTTGATGCTATCATTGTTCTCCATTTCTCTAAATTCAAAGAACACTTAGTGTTGAATAGTATAATGTCTCATATAGTCTTTACATTAGGATACAGATGACCAGCTATAAAATGGTAACATATATGACTTTTGATTAAAGAATCTGGGAAACAAAAATACTCTAAACAAGGAGTCAAAATCTGGTCCATGGACACCTAGGGGTTCCTGAGACCCCTTCAGGGGGTCATAGGATCAAAACTATTTCATAATAATACAAATAAGTGATTTGCCTTTCTGTTGTATTGACTACACGTTGGCTGTATAAAAGCGTAGGTGAAATGGCTGCAACCCCAGCAAGAATCAAGTGAGTGCTACAAACTGTAGAAATATAAGTAAATACACAATTAGTGCTAGCTTTGCTTAAGAACTTTCTTGATCAAGTAGTAGCAATACATTTTATTAAATATTGTCACTTGAATACATATCTCTTTCATATTCCGCATGATAAAATGAGAAGCACACAGAAGCACTTATGCTACTTTCCTAAGCACAATGATTATCTCAAGTAAAAGCACTGATGTGATTGAGTTGTGAGCTCTTCTAGTTGGTTATTTCATGTAAAACTATTTCTACTTGAAAGAACAAATGACAGACAACCATGTTTATTCAGATTTGGGTATTTTGCAATGAAAATGGAATGAAGTTAGCCTTTTACATCAGGGACAATAACTGATAGTATATGTTTCCAATGAGAAAATTTTCAAGTGACTACTAGAATTTTGAAAAACATGTATCCACACTGTGAGCTTGACAGCTTCCTAATACTTAAAACACATTTCCTGATGAGATCAGTGGGAAAATTAACTAATATGCTTTTGGATATTGTATAATAAAATGTGTTAATGTTTAGAAGAAATGATCGATGTGCACTACTATAAAATCACGCATGAGCCATACAAAGTGTAAGATAGATGAGTGGGTCATTATAAAGCAGAAAATAAAGAAGTTCATTTTTAGCATTTCAGATTTCACATTTCAATTAGCATGTAAGAAATTACCACTTTTAAATTTCAGTGTCATATCAAATAAAATATGTACAATTACCTGAAAAGGTATTAAAATATTCCTCCCTTCTAAATATACATCTGTATGAGACCAAATTTTATTCAGTTTACCTAACTAATAGATTGCAACACATTGAAAGCAGAGCAGTGTAGGAATAAAGTTAAGCCAGTCATAGAACAACAAATTTGAAAAACGCAAAATATGCTCCTTTCCCACTATTTTTTGTTTCAGAAAACATAATTAATTTTTCAGAAAAATATGGCATTTATACTAATATTTCGTAGAATTGTTATTATTTGAGTAGAATAATAAAGAAATGTTTTTAAATTCCTTTTAATTTTAAATATTATAACTGTTAATAGGAAAAACCACATTGAAATTAAAATAGCTCTTGCAGTTTATAATTTTAAGAGTGAAAAGAGGTCCTAAAATTAAACAGTTTGAGAACTACTGCCTTAAGTCAAGGGAGAATCTGTGGGTCTACTGTCTATTCCAAGAAACTCAAGAGGAGAAGAAAGGAGAGTTATCAGCAGAGCAAAGGGCAATGAAGAGTGAAAGACCCACTTTTGGTTTATATCCTGCAATTGGATAAATTGTGAAAGAGGTAGACCATCCTTTAGTGGCCCAAAGAACAATAAACACTTGCAGGTACAGAGGAGGAAAACTTTTCTCTTCTTCCCTTCTAAGTTCTTTTTGGCCTAATAATTAAATTGACATAAGACAGGTTAACAGGAAAAAAGTAATTTTGTACATAATGGGGCTCAGAGAAATATGAGACTCAGAGAAGTGATCAAAGCAGGCAGGTTTTTTTATACCCTTTAGAAAAAGAAACAATACATTTGTGAAGAATTGACAAGACAAAGGGATCTGAGGTTGGGTTGTAAACTAGTGAAGAAGAAACAAGCCTTCAGTGGCTCTGAATTCCCCATCTCTGGGGATAAGGATGTCTTCTACCTTCCAGGTGCAGGGAGGGCACTATTCAAGTGGAAGATTTATTTCCTGCTTTCAGGGGACAAAGAGGATCAGAGTTCCCTGGTACCTGCTGTTTCTTAAGTAATCTTAATTTAAAAGAATCAATATGCCAAAGAGGCATACTTTTGGGGTGGTCTTTTCCTGAACCCCATTAGAGGTCAAGTCATTCAGTGGGTAACATTTATTCTGCAGAACTACCAGGTGAGACCTCCTCCTCTTAGACTATAAAATCCTTCACCTTTGACAGGAACAAAAGAAGAGGACAATTTCTAGGGGAAGAAGTAAAGAGGATCATCAAAGCAGATATGGCAAACCAGGAACATAGTCATGCCAACTAGTGAGAAAGGAGGGTTATTTCAAATAATATAAAAAGAAATGGAAGCCAAAACTGGAACATTTGTGTGGGGGGGAGGCACTTGTTAGGTGCAGGATACAAGCTCCACCCTTCACATGCACCATTTTATTTAATTTAAAGGGCAAGATCAAAAGCTGGCTATTATTATCATAGATCCAGTAACCAAACGTTCTTCTTCCAGATATCATCTTCATAAACTCTTCCCAGAATTCCTGAACACTTATGAAGACACTGTGCTGCCTAAACTTCTCTTCACTCCTAGAATAGGGCTGGGAATTAAATGGAATAATGTCTGTGAAGCACTTATATGTTTTCTCATGCTTATTTTCTTCAATATACAGCTGTTTGTGGAAATTCTTTTATATTTTCCTTTGATTTTTTTTATATATGTTAGCATTATTACACTTTCAAATCATGGGTCTACTTGTTGAGGATTTACACAGAGTACACTTAATTTTCAAAAGCCATAGTGAGCAAAACAACAAAATGTACAAAATGTAGACCAAAATGGACTAGGTCATGAGGAAATAGAACAAATATGAACAGCTTTTATGAAGAATCATCCTGCAGCTTTATGCCTCTCAGCATCCACTTTTCAAAATTCATGGTTTGCTGCAAATGAGATGGATTCCTGAGTGTCCTGTATCAAGGACTTAGAGCTGCGGCATGCACCAGTGATTTACAATCATTTAATATAAATATAGACTGTCCTTCCTCTCAGAAGGTGCTAATATCCCACCACCACTTGCATCTCGGATTGCTGCAGCAGTGAGAAATTATCCGGGAGTTATCTGCCTTCTCCTTCTCAGGACTGCTGACTGCTGGTGTTCAATGGTGTGCCCTCTGGTTATGGAAGCAGTTTAGCTAAGAGGTCAATTTAGGGATTAAATCTGCATGTGAGTCCTGGTTTAGGAGTGAGGTTGACATAACTAAGATAAGCAGCCAGCACAATCAAAGGATCCTATGAAAAGGGTGTTAGTGTATTAAAATCCAACATCTTTATTAAATACCCTCTTGCAGAGGCCATCATGCTGCTCGTTGTCAAGTAATTAAAGAGGCACCGACTTTAGAAGTGATTTTAGCTAATGTCCGAGGCATTCCTCTCATTGAAGTCTGCCTAATCATTACATCATAATGGACCAAAAAGTAAAATTCAAAATTGCTGAAGGCATGAAACAAATCTGTTTTCATCTTGCCTAATTATCTGAGGTGTGACTACATATCTTATTTCACAATTTGGGGAGCAGAATCTCCACGGGAATTCTATGCAGCAAATTTCTTTTTATAAGCGTGAAGGAAAAGTTTCCCAAATCGAGTGGGGGGAACTGTTTTTTAACATCTGTATTCAAAATGTTGAGAATTTATTTATGCACAGTTCACACATAAGTCCTGTTAACCTAAAAATAAAAAGCCAAATTGAGAATCAACAAGCATTTATTTTGGATCAAAGAATTATAATTCTGGAAGCACAGATTCAGGCAGAAACCCAAATAATGTCCCAATTATAGGATGAGGGTAAGAGGTTTTATGAGAAAAGGAAAGAATAATTACATGAATAGAAGAAATGAATTCCTGTTGGTACTAACAAGCTGAGTTACTCTTAGTTATCCACGTCTGGTTAGTGATTCCATTTTCAAATAGAGTCCATAGTCATCAGTCATTGTGGTCAACATGTCTGCTTTTCTGTCAGTTTTAAAAAAGTTATTTGGAAGACAATGTTGGTTTGGCTCAGTCCAAAATTCTGGCCCAATTCAAACATTCCCAAATTTCAAGGAGCAAGGCAGTTCCTCTGGAATGGCTGATGTCACTCCATTTTAAAATGGCTCCACTGTGTAAACTTTTACAGCCCTAAGCACATTTTGCTGCTTTATCAAAACAAAAGACTACATGTTTTTTTTTTTAATTTCTTTATTGGTTAAGGTATTACAAATGTGTCCTCATCCCCCCATTAACCTCCAGCCTACCCCCTTCCCCGCCATGTTCTCATCCCCCTGTTGTCCATGTCCATTGGTTTGGCTTATATGCATGCATACAAGTCCTTTGGTTGATCTCTTCCCCTTACCCCCACCCTCCGCTACCTTCCCTCTTGGGCTTGATTGTAAGGTCAATGGCATCGACTTTGGTTTCCAATGTAGTTAGCAAGTGAAGATTGAGACTGAACTCAGGTCTGTTCTGATTCCGATACCTGGGCCACATTCAGAGTGACCAGGAGGGAGGAGGGAGGTGGCCCTCATAGAGTGCAGGGCCTACAGTAGACACTCAACCAGCTGTAGTTCTTATTTTTCTTGTGTTTAAGTTCCCTTTTCTATGTTACCTTCCTGCCAAAATGTCACGAGCTTCGTGCTCTCAGAGCATTTTTTATTTTGATTTGCATCTCTCATATAATTCTAAAAAATATGTTTTTATTGATTTTAGAGAGAAAGCAGAAGGGAGAGGAAGAGAGAGAAAAGTGGATGAGAGAGAAACATCGATCAGCTCCCTCCTGCACCCCCTACTGGGGATCAAGCCCACAATCGGGGCATGTGCTCTGGTGACCTCTCAGTGCATGGAACCACTCCCAACCAACTGAGCCACACCAGCAAGGGCTAGACTACTAAATTTTTAAATCTTTCATTTCCTTTATGATTCCTCAGTTTTCTTAAAGAAATGGTTCCTGAATGTAAAGTTTCTTAGGCTCAATTTCATTGCACATGGCAAGCAGCATACATATTTCAGAATTTTATAAACTTCTCCATGTAGAAAACAAGGTCACCACACTTACCTTGTAGTCAAGTTCTACATAACTCTTCGTAATGTTAGGACACATAATAAATAATAAGTCCTATTACAAAGTGTGCATTCTTCTAATAATTTACCAATGAGCTGCATTTGTTGAAACACAAAATGTTTTACCATTAGTCAATCATTTATCAATTTAACAAATCCCTACTGTGCATCATGGTCCTGGGCATTGCAGGAGATTCCACAATACTCAATCTGCCTGTCCAAGGAATGTATCAGAATATTTGGGGCACACTAAATCATTTTTGTACATAATTTCCGCCATTTCTCCGCTATCCCTAACCTTACCTCCATACTTAAATATTTAGCTAAGTATAAATACTTTTGGTTTTCATTTTATTTTATTTTTATATTTTTATTGATTTCAGAGAAGAAGGGAGAGGAAGAGAGAGAGAGAGAGATAGAAACATCAATGATGAGAGAGAATCATTGATAGGCTCCCTCCTGCATGCCCTACACTGGATATCAAGCCTGCAACCCAGGCATGTGCCCTGCCCAGGAATTAAACCTTGACCTCTTGGTTCATAGGTCAACACTCAACCACTGAGCTGCACCGTCTGGGCATGATATTCGCTTTATATATATGAGCTGTGACATCATTTACTATAGGAAAAATACATTTCTCTCTAGTCTTTTAACTATTAACTATAAAAGACTAGAACTTGGTAGAATGCAAAAGATTCATGCACAGGCAAAAGATTTTACAAAAGCATTACAACAAAGAGTAAGGCTGTACTGCTTCCAACCTTCATCCATCCAGTTCAGATAGAGCCCCAAGGACTAGAACAGGGAGGAAGAGACTGAACGGAACTGACAAGGGCATGAATATTGATGCACCCCGACAAAAAGGATTCTGTACCCTGAATGAAAAATAGCAAGACACTAGGAAGGCTCATGGAATTAGAAGGCAAGACATCTGACCTTACTTCTCAGATAAAGACACAGGAGCCAGTAGGACTCTTTCACAGGTGAAGACATAGGAGAGGAATGGCCACATGCTGCCCATAGGCAGACATGGCCTTCCAAAAATCCACTGGCACTTCTTCCCCTTTCATGATACAGGAGCACAGAATGGTGGCCAAATGCCCAAGCATGACATAGACAGAGTACTGGACCTGTGAGGGCCATACTGAAAAGATACAGATGCATCTGCAAAGCACCCTCATTAAATGTGAAGGGTAGCAGAATTTGCCACCACAAAATCTGACTGTAGCAGTCTAGGACTTGCCATCCCCAAATATTTCACTTTGGCATACAGATTATTTTGAACTGTAGGCATTTGAAAAACAGCAAATGCAGAGAGGGGCTTTCTCTGAATTCCTCTTATCTGCCTGGAGACAGATCTTTCAAAAGGAACTAAATTGTCATAAATCCCCTCCCATGAGTTTCATCACCTAGGTAAGATTGACTCTTATCACAGAAGAGGAGGATGAAAGTCAATACCACACCCAGACAAACTTTGTCACAAACTATCATAGCTCCCAGCTGTTCTTCTAATGACTAATTCACCTTTCCTAAAAATAATTACTCTCCCCTCAGAGTCCTTTATAACCTCTTCCCTTTCCCTATTAAAAAAGGCTTTAAACCTGAATTCCAAGCCACCTCGGGGTGTTACTCATTTTTCTCTGTGTATCTCCCATGTACACCTGAGATACTTGTTAATAAGCTTCTGTTTGTATTTCTCTTATTAATCTGTCCTTTATTAGAGGAAAGTCAGCCAAGAACTTAGAAGGATAAAGGAAAAATCATTTTTTGAATGACCAATGACTTGATGGGGCAATGACTATCTTAGCGGACTTGAGTTTTGATACAGAGCATCAAGGATCTAATGCCCCAATACCCACAGAAGCATTTCCAAGGCTTAGGCATCAAGTCCTGTAGAATTCAGACAAAACTATCAGGAAAGGGACAATATAAGTGTGTTGTCCACCCAGTGAATTGGTAAAAATGGAAATTGACTACTTAAAAGAGATAAAGGAAGTTGTACTTTTCTCATATCTTACAATTGTGGGTTGATATTCATAGATAGCACTCCAGCATAAAATCATTAGCACACAATCAGATCCTACCTTACAGGCAGTAAGAGCTCCAGGACCTCACATTATTGAAGGCTGCCTATGTACAGACACTGTGTTAGAGTTGAATGTAAGTCACTCTTTAAGTATAATGTAGAAGGTTTTCACAAGAGAGAATAAACCAGAGCTGGCCATTGGAGGACAGGTAATATTTATCAAAGCTGGTCGTCAAGGAAAGAAAATTGACTTGAGAAGAACAGGAAGAGAAAAGAAAGGAGGAGAAAGTAGGGTCCGTATTACATGCCATGGAGTAAGAGAGTAGCCGGCTAGAAATACTGTGTATGTGATGTAGAATGAAATGAAAATATTTGACCAGGAATAGTAAGAGCACATGATATTGAACAACATTGCATTATGCATGACCATTGATAAAGACCAACTGGAACTTTGAGTCTCTGGGAGGAGCTAGGGCTTTTGGAAGTTCTCACAACTATGTAATCACAAGGACCCTGCATGCGATAACCTTAAAGGAAGAACTCTAGATCTATGGTTCTAACTTTCACTTCCTTTTTTTTCTTTTCCCATCTTGGCATGCAGGCCAGGTGGCTTGCCATGGCTGCACCCACTGGGATATAACCTTTGCTTTTTATTGAATAAATCCTTTTTGGTGACAAAACACCTAGTCAATATTATTTTTCAGTCTACTCATGTAAGGTCAGAGGTGATCAACTCAATCCATGTTAGAAATCTCTTAAATGTGATCATTTCCAATATTTATAAGCAATCTTAACAAAGAGATTTTCTGAGACTAATTGGCACACCAAATTGCTCTTCTCATTCTCCCGAGTGTCTGTGTGGCTGAAGGCACAGATAATAAATTGCAGAGCGAAACAGCATAATAGGAAAGGAGGAAGATTTTGGAGAAGGATCTTTCACCAGCAGCCCCGCAAGAGAATGGCACTTACATGAAACTGATTTTCAGTGGTGAAATTATGCTTATGATGTTCCTTTGTACTAGTAAGTCCTGACAGCATTAAAAGGAATGCCTAAAAGACAGGCACTAAAATGTGACCAGTAAACACTGACCAGTGTTTTTGCTAAATTTCTCAGGCACTGTTTTTTAGTGATGCCTCATCAAACAAAGCAGATAATTCTCTAGAGCGATGAAGTGAAAGAAAATGAATGTATCTGCATTCCCTCACATGTGGGGAGACACCCACTGCTTCTCATCATCATGACACAGGGTTGTTGTCTTTTCCCTTTGAGGATTTTCAGATAGGAAAGCTTACATCTTTCTCAGATTGAACTCAGAGAATGAAGAGACAAAATAAATCATCATTAAAAAAAAAAGGCCCTTAGAACATTAATAGATTCCTGGTATTGAGTGGAGTATTGGCTTTTCTTATACATAGAAACATGTTTATCTATTTAATTAAGAATTAGACTGGTAGCTTGATAGTGATGGCAGGGGGGAAATCATATTCTGCTATTTCTCTGCTAGTTGTGGTAAAACAGAGACTAAAAGATGCACTCTGAGCGCAGCCACTCAGCTGAATTTCTGGAAGCTTTTAAGCTCTGTCCTTTGTCATTTTCTTCCTCAACATCTAGCAGTTTCATTATAGACTATCGTTAGCCTGGCTGCTGTCTAATTCAAGAAAATAAAGCTTGCAGTCTTTTGATCTCCAATATATTTTTTAGAATTATATGCAATTATTCTGAAAGAAGAAACTAAAGAACTGTCCTGGAATTCATTTTAAGAATATTATTACTCACATAGTACATTTACTAGGTAATTTAGAGCAAAATATTTTATTGGATTACTAATTATATTACAGACATTATATTATAGTTTTGAGCTTGTGCTAAAATATCCTCGGAATGAATCATAATTCTAGGATTAATAGACTTACAAGTTTTGAGAAAAAGGAAGGTTTTCTTTGAAATACTACAATTCGTGCTCTGCATTGCTACTGAATAACACTGCCTTTCCCCAGTTATTCTGTGGAATGTAATTTAGAGTGCTATGTGAAGAATCTTATTATAACTTTGAATTTTGATAATGACATTTTATATCAAAAGGCAAATTTGTGGAGAAACACCAAAAGCAGTGATTTTGAGGCTCTTACAGAGAGTTGAGTACCTTGTGCTATGACCACAAACAAGTGTATACCTAAAGGTACAGTTGCCATCTCAGAAGAAAGTCTATTGATTTTAGCAACAGTCACAATCAACCATTTACTTGGGGTCAGCCAAGTAGTAAAGCTACCTGTCTGAGTTGAATATTTATGCCAAAGTGAATATAGAGCAATTAAAATGGAGTAATTGGCAGAAAATAGGCTCCCTCTTCAGAAAACTTTTGAGCTATGAAAAAAAATTCAGTGTTCATTTCCTGAGTACCAGTTGGACTGTGGATTCCTAACATGAAGAGAGGAGATGAAATCAATGAAAAGCCAACCAAGTACTAGTAAGTTGCTGGCTTCAGGGAGTTAGTGGGCATGACTTTGCCAAGGTCACCTGGGGCAGCACTGAATTTTGAGGACAAGCCTCCTAACTTCAACATCGGGTCTCCGCTTTCTAATCATCCTGATTATCTCAGGGAAGGAAATTGTGGTTGTTTGTTTGTTTAGTGTTCTGTGTGTTGGTGTGCATGCCAGGAGTGCAGGCTAGGGATTTAGAAATTGGCTTCTTCTTGGGGAAGGCATTGAGAGCGTAGGTTGGGAGCTCAGAGTGGCCTCATAAAAAGAGCATAAAAGGGAGCCCAAAGCCTAAAGTTCAGAAGCTGTTTGAAGGTTGTTTTAAGGATCAACGAAAGTAATGCCAGTGGGAGGTAGTAAAAAGTACACTAGGAAGGGAATAGAGGTATGAAGGTTTGTTGGTTGCAAAGTTAAGCTTTAATGACTATATGTCCTTGGACAAATAATTGAACTCCTAGATCCTGAACCAGTAAAATAAAGGAATTGGATTAAAATCACTGTATATTACATAGGATATTTTACATTTGTTCTATTTAGAAACAAAACAAAACATGATTTTTAACTGTTTTTTCTTCCGTTAAAGGCTTCAGATGTTTTGATTTATCCTTAGTCTATACAAGGTATTGTCTCATAAAAACTAAGTCTTAATAGAAATGTATTCAATGAATAAAGTTATTCTTGAACAAATGACTAAATAAAAGATTTCATAACATAGGGTATCATTTTGTAATTGGTAATGAAACCAACAGTAATCAAATTAATTACTTCTGCTTACCACTGTTTCTCCGGGGCTATATATTATAGGTCTGTCTGAATAGAAATACAATATAGTTATTCTTCCCAATCTCCATTCAATCCTACATATCCTCTCGTCATCTATTGTTCTGAGCTGCAACTTGTTTGTGCAACTGATAAAATCAGTGTCTTTCAGATTTTTGTCAACTTCTAAAGGGCAGGAAATGCATCTTTGGACATATCCCTTAAATACTTAGCCATAAATGAACTTGCTTAAGAAGTAGGCAATGGGTATGATTGTTAAAGATTTCACCTAATACGATGCCTAAAATTACCAACCTAACAACGTCAAAAGTTTAAGGTCCAAGTATCCTGGTCATTTGGGTTATTAAATCATACTGCCTAAAAATGTTGCCAATCCCATTGCTAGAGATTATTCTAAAAGTAATCAAATTGACAGTATTCACCCCCACTGTTTATTGAAGATAGACTGCTCCAATTGATCATGGTCAGCATGCCTACACCTTATCTTATGCCGTGTGCCCCACTCCTAGGCCCCTTTATTTAAACTTGACAAGAGTTCAGAAGAGAGAAAAATCACTATTAGGTGAGAAAAATAATGCAGAATCTATTATCCCATTTGAATTGTTGGCAGGATATTAGGGAAACCAGGCCACCATGGCAGCATGAGGAGACCAGAAAGCTGGGTATCAAAACTAGATGTGGAAACTGTGAGGGGAGAGTAGAGGAATCCTGAAAATAACCTTTTCCCATGTTACATTTATTATTTTTCCCTCTCTCTTTTATAATTTCTATTTTTCAAATTTATTATTTCTGTTTTAGAGAGAGAAGAAGAGAGAGGAATAGAGAGATACAAACATTGATGAGCAAGAAACAATTGCTTCCTGAATGCCCCTACTGAGAACGAAGCCCACAACCCAGTCATGTGCCCTGACGAGGCATTGAACCAGTGACTTCCTGGCTCATGGGTCAGTGCTCAACCACTGAGCCACACAGGCCAGGCCCATTTTAAATTTTTTCAAGGATCAGCTCAACTCATTAAATCTGACTATGATATTTGCCATTGAACCAGAACTCTAAGGTAATATCATGGTGAAGAGAGACGAGGTGTGCATACAAATGGTTGGGAATTAAATTGGGTGGTAAAGACCAAATCATTTCTTTTCTACTTTAATTTGGACTTGCTACCTTTTTTAGACAGTTTGAACCAATTCTGAGTGTTTGGGTTCTAAATTCAGGTTTAAATTATGTCATTGATTATTGGGCACACATGGGCCTGATGGTCTAAAATTTGAGACCCTAAAAGAAAACTGAGTTTATTTCTCCTGTTGGATATCCTTACCTTGTTTGAACAACCTGGAGCCATAAATGTGAGTGTGTATATGAAAGGTAACTGAAGGAAAGTTTAACATTGGAGCTGGGTCAGCAGACATTCAATCAAAGCCCTACCATTCAGCATTTATTCTACTTATCAAGTGGCAAACGCTTGTAAATGTAACGATTTTAAGTGGCTTCGGCTAAACTGATAGCGCTTTTAGCCAATGTCTAACAAGAATTTATTTAGAAGAGGGGGAATCTCTGCTTGATTAGGAACAAAACAATAAGATATTCGCATGCTCAGCTGAGCTAAGACAATACGTGAAGTAAAGCACCACCCTGGCCGGAGGGGTAATATACAACCAGCTGCTCTGTGAGACTGGACCTGCCGGTGGCCCAAGGTCAGAGAGGTTGTGCTTGAAAAGGATGGGCCTGGGAAACATGGGCTTGGAGACCAGGAAGGCCAGAAAGAAAGAGAGCAGAGAAGAAAGGAGAGGTGGGAGGGGCCAAGCAGGAGAGGAAGGCAGGCAAAAGGAGGAAGCCAGTATTGCCAAGGGAGGGGGCTACGTCATCAATTAGCATCACACTCTCCCTATTTTTACTCAGCTATTTTTATGTTCTAAGTTCCCTCTAATATCTTTGCACTATCTGCTAAGTGCAAATCATTTTTCTAGTTGTCAGCTCTTTCCTTTATTATTTTAAAAATCCAGTGAAATGACAATTACAGGAGAAGAAGAGAGATTCATAAGAAAGTTCTTTCCTGGAGAGAGACAACCCCATACCCTCTTAGTGTTACTCTGTCTTGTCAGCCCGTATTCAGTCATTTAAAAACAAATACGGCTCAGAAATTCTAGGAGCAACCTAGAATACATAAAGAAAAGAATAAAATGCAGAGTGCTCTAAAGACCCTGTGACTCCTACTCACCATGCACTTTCTTCAAACTAGATGCTCATCTTCATTGTATTTTCTCCTGGGAAGCACAGAATGTTGAGGAGTTGGAAATAAAATCAACTAATCTATATATTCCATTTTACACTGAGTCTCAAAGCCATTCAATGAATTGTTCTAGGTCACACACCAGTCTGGTCATGAAAATAGGATAACACCTAATTTTGCCAGCATTTCTACAACATTAAGGATGATATCTATGCACGCTTACATAAATATCTGTGAGTCAGTAAACTACCCATTTTTTCTGGTTCACTCAACAAAAAAAAAGCTTTAAAAAAACCTGTTATTGCCCTGGCCAGTGTGGCTCAGTTTGTTGGAGCATCATCCTATACACCAAATGGTGGTCAGTTCAATCCCAAGTCAGAGCACATACCCAGGTTGCAGGTTAAATCCCAGGTCGGGGTGTATGGAAGGCAACCGATTGATATTTCTCTCTCATATTGATGTTTCCCTCTGTCCCTTCCTTTCTCTCTCTCTAATAAGTAAAAACATATCTTTAGGTGAGGATTATTTTATAGATTAGAGAGGTAGAGATAGAGATAGAGATAGAGATAGAGATAGAGATAGATAGATTTAAACAAACAACAAAAAAACCCTGTTATTATATTTTCTTTTTCTGAATCCATGCATGTCTCTTTTATCTCCTGAGACTGATTTAAAAATCAAGAGCATATAAACGTGTCTTAGAAATGTGATTTCTTTAATAATTATAGTCTTATGATGTAATGTGTATTAAAATGCAATTACCATTAGTCAAGTTAATAACACAATGAAGAATTCACTTTCTTGGTTCTTTCTGTCTTAAATCCTAGGTTGAATCTTTAAAAGATTTCTTAAATAAAAATAAGTGACCAAACTTAAGAGTTGGAAAGTGTGTTTAAAACTTTGAATTTAATGATCTATTGTTTCATGTATATCAATAGTCAATGAAAATGTATTTTACCTAGAAAGTCTTAAATGGGAACCTGAAAATTAAAAGAATAACATTAGTATGTCATTCTAATATGAAAAAGAAAGGATAATAACATATAATCATTAGTCCTTGGACTGAATATATATATAACTTCTCTTTAGCTTAGTTCTATTGTTAACAATATTTAAGGTATAATTCTCAGAAAAATCCCCAGATAAAATGTGTACTTGGTAAAAGGTTAAGAAAAATGTAAAGCATAGGAACTTGCTGCCATCTTGTGGAATGTTTGTTGTTATATTCTGAAATACCTGTTCTCCTTTATTTTCCAGAATGTCATTTTCCATTACTATTAGTTACAGAATAACTCAAGAGTTCCCCAGCAACTAACCAGAACTAATGCCTCTCTACAAAACAAGATGTGAGAAAATCAATGCATTTTGCATCACAGAGATGTTTTATTCAAATCATTGAAGGTTTGTTGTTTTCCTTACCACCCCATTTCCAGTCAGTTAGTTATCTACTTTCCCTGTTAAGTGGATTTAGCACTTAATTTAGTATATTTTACTTGTCAAAGATTCAGAATAGAGGAGAGGCAATGTTAGCAGAGTGTTAAAAGAAAAGAACAAAGAACACATTCTATTCTGGGAAGTTGAGGGCAGTCCAGGTAACAGAACAATTCGAGTAGGGTAGGCCCTTACTACACAGAGGCTGGTCCGGAGATTGGCATCACCTGAAATCTTTTGGAGATGCAGAAACGTGGGCCCCATTCCAAACTTGCTGAATGAGAAGTTGCCTCTTTATGAGATCTCCAATTGATTCATATACACAGTAAAATCCGAGAGGCACTAGTATAGGCCACCACATTTCACTCCAATTACTTACAGCAGAACACACACACACACACACACACACACACACACACACACACACGTGGTTGCTTGGAGTGGTGAGAAAAGAATAACATCAAAACATCTGGATTTGCCCTTCTGGGGTGGCTCAGTAGTTGAGCCTTGA
Source organism: Myotis davidii (assembly GCF_000327345.1). Lineage (NCBI taxonomy): Eukaryota > Metazoa > Chordata > Mammalia > Chiroptera > Vespertilionidae > Myotis > Myotis davidii. The sequence goes on from NW_006288443.1 coordinate 154,368, forward strand.
CCTATGAACCCAGGAGGTCACGGTTCAATTCCTGATCAGAGTACATGCCCTGGTTGTGAACTTCATCCCCAGTGTGGGGTGTGCAGGAGACAGCCAATCAATGATTCTCTCTCATCATTGATGTTTCTATCTCTCCCTTTCCCTCCCTCTCTAAAATCAATAAAAATATATATTTTTCAAAAATACCTAGATTCAAGTCCATGTTACTTAATTTGGTGCACCTGAGTCTAAGCTCCAGTAACTCAGTCTTTTGTGGACCTGAGATTTTTCATCTGTAATCTGAAGGAAGGTGCTCACAAGATGATTCTAATGTCATTCTCATTCTAAAACTCTTTGATTTATTCTTTATGCATCATTTGCTCATTTGGTTATATAACCATGCATCATGTGCTCATGCATGTTTTATGTTTTATATTCATAGCTTGAAAACTATGTTTGGTCCCAGCGGAAATGTTTTGTCTAGTAAGCAAGGTATTTAAAAAATTTGAAATTATTTGTGAACATTTTAAAAATTATAAGATTTCACCTTAAATCATGGTATTTGCTGCTTCTCTTAAAAAAAAAATCAGAAAACCTGTTAATGCTAACTCACTTTCCACATGGAAACAATTAGCCCTGGTGGGACCCAGTTTGCCCCAACCCTCACCCAGCCCTATTCATTTACATGAATGCTTGTCCCTGTGGGTTTTGGAGTCAGTGAGAGAAAGAGTAATAAAAATGTGTGCTCATTCACAAACACTAATCTTCAAAGCTGAACGGTACATTTCTCGGCAGTAATAATACTCTTTTTATGCACCACAGTGCCCTGTTATAACGTGAAGTACTCAGAGCATTCACCTGAAAACTGGCATGTCTGCACAGGTACACTTTACTAATTTACCTATCTCTTCGGCAACTTTTATATGTCTGTATGTATAAAAGCACAGAGAATTTCACTTCCCCTATATTCAAAGGTCACCGGTAAGTACATTCAAACAAACAGAAGCCATGTAATTGCCTTTTCTAGAGAGAAAAACAAAAAACTTTGATCATAGGGTTTTAATGCAACAAATAATTCTGGAACAATGTGCAGAATGATAGCACAGGTTTGAGGGAGACAAAACAATTCCTGCCCTTGTAGAATCTGCAGTCTTACAGGGGAGATATACAAGTGAATAATTTCAAGAACATGTGATGGTGGTTATGGTAGAGTCACCACGTGGCTGATCACAGAGGGTCTGAGCCAGTCTAGGAGTTGAGAATGTTCAGGAGGTTTGAAACAGATTTAAAGCTGAGACCTGAAGGACAGTAGCAGCTGTCCAGTGAAGGGGGTGGGAAGAAGATTCCAGGGAGGAAATAGCATATGCAAAGCCCAACGGACAGAAAGTGTAGCACGAAAGTCACGGAAAGACAAACAGTGTGGCTGGAATGAGAAGGAGGAGGAGGAAGGTTACCATGAAATGAATCTGAAAGACAGAGCAGTGTCCTAGACATTGGGCATTCAAAGAGCAGTGGGAGGCCACCAAAGGGGCTTATGTGAATGGTCATCTTTGGGCTTTTAAAGTATCATTGTGACTTAAACATACGCCTAAGAGCTTGGATATTCACAGACATGACAGGCATCAAGTAAATTAATAAATGCACTGCCATCAGATTCACAATATATTTTGCCAAATTGATTAAAAATATCAATCCGTCATGCCATAGAAGCACCGTGGCATGGCGATGAGACATGTTTCATTTTCACAACATTTTTCAATCGTGTCATGAATCTGCGATAGTGTGTGTAACCTCCTTGGGGGGATGCTGAAAGTCTAAATCTGAGCCTGATGACTGCGAGGCAGGAGGATCCCATTGGCCTCCCGGCCCCTCTGGGACAGGCTGGCCGTGGGGATGAGTCAGTGGTACAGCAGTGACATTTATTCCTGGGCGCGCATGAGTTCGGACGCATTATTCCTTGACCTCTGGGCTGAAAGCCAGTCTTGCCTGAAAGACCCGCCTGTTTCTAAGAAGTCCACAGCCAATGACTCACTGAGGAGCACACTTCGGTGTTTTAAAGCACTCCTTCTGTTCAACCTACTCACTTTACCCGACGTAATGCAACCTCTAAGCACAGCCTGGTCATCCTCCTTGGACAGTCACTGTGTACTTCGGTCTGAACAGCGTTGGAGGTGATTACAAATCACTCAGAGAAACGCAAAGTCTCCATAATTCATCTGGATTTGCTCATTTTTAAAAAAGCTGCACAAATGTTGCCCACCTGTACCCAGCTTCGCATTTTCCTTCAGTAGTCGATGTTACAGCCACTTTAACGTGTAGTCATTGCTTTCCTTTATTGTGCCTGTATATACCATGAACTAGCAGTTTTCATGCCAATTAACTGGCAGAAGAGCCTTGCCCTGGTCAAACTGTGAAATGGATATTTCTTCAACTACAAAAATATGTTTCTCTGTCTTAGCTCTAGACATCTGAACCAGAGAAATCACCGTAAGTGATGAAAAGCATGGTGTGCAAATCACCTTTCGGGCTGCCTGTGGAGAGATTCACATCCCAGGTAAATAACTCTCCAGGCCCCCTGGTCGGGATTTATCAGCTGGAGTCCCCTCCAGACAGAGAAGAGTGGAGATGCAGGCAAAAGCAGCCGTGTGCAGTGTAGCTTCAAAAGGCAAGGAGATAACTAGACAGGTCTGCCTCCAGGCAGGTCCTGGACAAGAGAAAGCCTCGCCGACAGGCAATAGCCTTTGCTGCCTAGAAAAGACGCTGGAAGGGGTCAGGAAAGCAGGGCGGCGTGAGTCAGCCGGGGCCACTGGGCACGGAACAGAAAGGCTCCTATCGACGTCACTATTACATTTTTATGTAATGATGTCTCGGGAAGAAAAAGAATGTGTTTTAATAAAGTACTGATTGTTACTGTCTTCGATTCTGAGGCGATGCTGAGCTGTCCTGCTATGGAAAGATAAAGGGGAGTGTGTGTTTGTGTTCGTTGTAGGGGGACCAGATGCAACTGATATATCTGTGCATGTATTTATTCTATTTACACACACAGTTGTAACATCAATATGCAATCCAGTTAATGATTCTTATCATCTTATCTTGAGTTCCCAGCCTATAATGTCAGGAAAATTAAATTTTAAGAACACAAAAATCAACTGTGAGGAAGGAAACACATAGCTAACAGATTATTGAAAACAGCCACAACAATATCAACTTTTATATTGAGTTTCTGCAGGTGAAATGGATCAGGGATAACTGATTTTAGAGTTATAAGTCTGTCTTGGAAACTCCACTTGGGACTGTCCATTGGGTAGCTTTTCTTGTGAAGTCAATTTAGAAATTTGGAATTCTAAAAAAAAAAAAAAAAGAAAAGAAAGAAAGAAAGAAAACAATAATAACAGACCATGGGAGAGCTGATTGTTACTGACTTAATGCCCAGCGAGATGGACACACTGAAGACTAAATCAGTGGCTTGGTGCCACTTTGCTCTAAATCTCATGTCTTTTTTTAAAAAAATATATTTTATTGATTTTTTTACAGAGAGGAAGGGAGAGAGATAGAGAGTCAGAAACATCGATGAGAGAGAAACATCGATCAGCTGCCTCCTGCACATCTCCCACTGGGGATGTGCCCGTAACCCAGGTACATGCCCTTGACTGGGATCGAACCCGGGACCTTTCAGTCCTCAGGCCAACGCTCTATCCACTGAGCCAAACCGGTTTCGGCTAAATCTCATGTCTTTAACATAAATTAGGGGACGTAAATGTGGTTACACTACACAGTATATTTTGTAGAAGTTTTAAACTACCTAGACTTGCCTAGGGTAATAGAATCCCAGCCCCTAAAACAGTGGTTCTTAACCTTGGCTGCTACATTAGAATCACCTGGGAATCTTTTTAAAGTTTTGATTTCTGGACCTCATTCTCCGGCCTCATTCTCCGGAATGAGGCCCAGGAATCAGGATTTTAAAAAGATTCCCAGGTGATTCTGATGTGCAGCCAAGGTTGAGAACCACTGCCCTAAAGGATAGCGACATCCCAAATCTTAACATACTCCACCGCCACTGGAAGCCACAACCATTTCTAAAAGA
>NW_006288443.1:158651-161684 GCF_000327345.1 Myotis davidii
CTGGACCTCATTCTCCGGCCTCATTCTCCGGAATGAGGCCCAGGAATCAGGATTTTAAAAAGATTCCCAGGTGATTCTGATGTGCAGCCAAGGTTGAGAACCACTGCCCTAAAGGATAGCGACATCCCAAATCTTAACATACTCCACCGCCACTGGAAGCCACAACCATTTCTAAGAGATTGTCTACGACTGTCAGGCCAGGAGGTGATTGCTTCTAATAGAGAAAGAGGAGGGGAAAGGTTCGAGAATCAAGGACTATGTCATTGTAGATAAAGGCCATGGACAGAGCCAGAAAAAGCCTCTCTCTCAGACACCTGAATAGGACACTGGAACACACAGGAGAAAGTCAAGTATGAGAAGCAAGAAATATAAAGAGATCAACACAGATGGAAAAATTCTTCTTAGCCTAACTATGCTTAATAACAATGTTTCCCAGTGTATATAATGTATTATATGACCAAACAGTGTGATCCACCCCCATGGAATGACAGGGCCATTTCTCTGGCTTACACAGCCATATTGTGGGTGCACACGATTTACATTTCTGAGTGATGATGGGTATTACTTGTCCCAGGAGGGTCTATCATATCTAATAGATATTTATTTGTATCAACCAACTTGTTTTATGTAAATCAGGCCATTGGTGAGTTCTACATATTATCAGAAACCAGAAAGAGCTTTCTAAAGTGAAAACCTAAAATCTTTCAACAGCTACCATCACATATCAGAGAGATGTCCTCCTTAGCCTACCATGTAAGATGCATCAGAACTTGGATCCTGCCTACCTTTCCAGTCTCCCCCTACTTGATGCTCCAGCAAAATCAAACTACTTTTGTTTTACCAACAGGACAAATGGAGTATTTTATTCACGCTTCAGCACATACAGTCCTTTCTGATACATTCCTCTTATCCTTCCCCATCCTGCTAACTTTTTCAGTCTTCAGTACTGAGTTCAGCAGCCTCTTTGCCCAGTAGCCCTCCTCACCACCAACTCTACCCCTTGCACCACCAGGCTGGAGGACTCACCCTCTTTCTCACATAAGGTGAGAACCATGTATGCAAATGATCTTGTTATTAATTTTCCTGTCAATAAACTATAACCTTCTTAAAGTGAAGAAATCTGTCCTTTAAAAAAAAATTCTACTGTCTGACAAAAATCTGGCTGTCACACGAAATCAGTTTGGCTCAGTGGATGGGGCATCAGCCTGCGGACTGAAAGGTCCCAGGTTCGATTCCGGTCAAGGGCATGTACCTGGGTTGCGGGCACATCCCCAGTGGGGAGTGTGCAGGAGGCAGCTAATCGATGTTTCTCTCTCATCGATGTTTCTAACTCTCTATCTCTCTCCCTTCCTCTCTGTAAAAAATCAATAAAATATATTTTTAAAAAAATCAATAAAATATATTTTTAAAAAAATCTGGCTGTCAATAAATAAATATGTCACTGCATAAATATGCATCCGGTGAAACCTATGAATATGCAAGATAAACACATTGACAATGTTTTCTGAGTTTGTTTACATTCTTCCCATTCCCTAAGTCCGTGGTCAGCAAACGGTGGCTCACGAGCCACATGCGGCTCTTTGGCCCCTTGAGTGTGGCTCTTCCACAAAATTCCACGTGTGGGCACGCACGTACAGTGCGATTGAAACTTCGTGGCCCATGAGCAGAAGTCGGTATTTTGTGGAAGAGCCACATTCAAGGGGCCAACGAGCTGCATGTGGCTCGCGAGCCGCAGTTTGCTGACCACTGCCCTAAGTGATTCTGATGTGCAGCCTTCAACCAAATGTAACAGACACTAAGTAAAAACCAACTTCATTCCCCCAGGCCTGGACAACACAGACCACCAATTGCAAGTAAAAATGTCTAAACCTTAAAGCTTAGTCCAAAGTAAAGTTAGAGATTAATACAGCTTTGTCAATAATTTAGAAATGTGAAGCCTCCTAAAACAAAGTTGTCTGGCTTGAATCGTCTCTACATTCCCTATCGGTGGATCTAGCTCACTGAAAAATTAATCTCATTTTCACTTCTTTCAGCTTCAGTAGGACACAGCTGCACGATGTTCATCGCCACTGATGGAGAAGAGAAGCCTCGTCTCTAACTCAGTGTAAGCAGCTGCCAAGAGAAGCAGCCGTTGAGAGAGGTAGTCAGTTCATGAGTATCACCTGTGTCATGCAAAACACCATCTGGTTTTTTGAAAGTTTGAACCGATGGAAAGAGGATATGAAATAAGTATCTAGCTTGTGGGTGAAGAGTTTTGCAGCAGGGTAATGGAGTGCAGCATCAAGGTGATACATTCAAACACTGCCTTCCTGGGACACAGGGATTCGCAGAGCAAATGGGAGAAAGGAAATTATGACCAATGGCTGGAATGGATTTGTAACACAGGAAAGCCACACAAACATTCTCTATTCTTATCTAGGAGAACAAGACTTTGGGAGAAAAAAAAAGCGCCAAACCACAGTTTTTATCTGTATATGAATGTACACTGCAAAATCAGGCCATGCTGGAAAATCATGATGTTTGGGGAATTATTCTCAAGAGGAAAAGCAGAGAAAAACCAAGATGGCGGCATAGGTTAACGCTGGAGATTGCTGCCTTGAACAACCAAATCAAAATACACCTAAAAGACGGAACGGACATCATCCAGAACCACAGGAAGGCTGGCTGAGTGGAAATTCTACAACTAGGAGGTAAGAGAATATCATACCCAGACTCAGAGGAGACGCAGTGCTGAAGTGAAATACTCAGGTGCGGAGTGCGCGTGGAGCAGGCTGGCGGCGGAGGGCGCGGTTGTTGTTTTCAATCGGGAGGGAGTTTCAGACTCTGAGCTCCAGATCCGGGCGAGTCTCTAGGGGCCCAGACTCAAACAGGAGAAGCGGGACTGTCTGGCTTCGGTCGGAACCCGAAGGCAGCTTTCTCTCCAAGGTTTGCAGCGGTTGCTGGGACTCTGTGAGGCAGAACCCCTAGGGACGGAACTGAGAGCAGCCATAACTGCTCCCTCCACCTGCTCTGTAGATCCCCAGGGGGCATATC
>NW_006288443.1:162410-170942 GCF_000327345.1 Myotis davidii
TAAAAAGTCAAAGATACAAATTATGAACAACAAACATGCATCTATCAACAAGTGAATCTAAGAATCAAGTGAATAAATAATCTGGAGATCATAATAGAATCAGGGACATAGAAAGGGAATGGACTGACTATTCTTGGGGGGGCAGAAAGGGGTGTGGAAGATGTGGGAAGAGACTGGACAAAAATCGTGCACGTATGGATGAGGACAGTGGGTGGGGAGTGAGGGCGGACGGTGGGGCGGGAACTGGGAGGAGGGGAGTTATGGGGGGGAAAAAGAGGAACAAATGTAATAATCTGAACAATAAAGATTTAATTAAGAAAAAACAAAAAAAAAAGAGGAAAAGCAAAGTGGTTTATAAACTATTAACCTAATGCTGTGTACGTGTGTGTATGTGTGGCCTTTTTCTCTGCCCTTCCACAAATATCTCGCCTTTCTTTCTTATTTTCAAATTGTAAATGTCTCACTTTCTTCCTATTCTGTTTGATTCAAGAGCTTCATAGTTAACTGCTAACAAAAGCCCTTATGTTATGCTCCAGAGAAATTCTCTCATCTCCTGTATGTCGGAAGATGGCATATGATCAGTTCAAGAGAATTGCTAGCAAGGTAAAGCACAGTGTCTACAAACTGCAAAACCATTCTCTTAGACCAGTGGTTCTCAACCTTCTGGCCCTTTAAATACAGTTCCTCATGTTGTGACCCAAACATAAAATTATTTCCATTGCTATTTCATAACTGTAATGTTGCTACTGTTATGAATCGTAATGTAAATATCTGATATGCAGGATGGTCTTAGGCGACCCCTGTGAAAGGGTCGTTCGACCACCAAAGGGGTCATGACCCACTGGTTGAGAACCGCTGTCCTAGACTCATCAAGGCTCGACTTATTAATACAGTGGTTCTCCATCTTCGCTGCACATTAGAATCACCTGGGAATCTTTTTAAAATCCTGATTTCTGGGCCTCATCCTCCGGAAATTCTGTTTCTTTGTTATGGGGTGGGGCCACAACATCAGTAACATAGAAAAGTCACAAAGCTGGAACACCCAGTTCACTAGTGACAGAGCCAGGCCTTAAAGCTAGGTAGTGTGGATTTGTAGTGATGATTTCACCTCTAAATATACTATGTTAAACTTCTACAAGAGCTTCATAGAAGCTTAATTAGGTAATGTACGGACTTATAGACACTTGGAAAATTTCTAGCTTTCTCTGATATAAAATTCAATAATAAAAAATGAACAACCCATTAAAAATGAGCAAAAGACTTGAACAGATAGTGCTCAAAAATATTCAAATGGACAATAAGAATATTAAGAGATGCTCAAAATTATTAGACATTAGAGATATGCCAACAAGAATGAGAAAAGCTCCAAACATACTACAATGGCAAAAATTTAAAAGTCGCACAATACCATGTTCCGGAGCGGATGTGAAATAACTGGAACTCCCACGCTCCTGGTAGACAAGTGAAACAGTATAATTCTGTTGGAAAACAGTGTTAAAAAATAAACTGAGTCACATTAAAAGTTTTAAGTTTGAGCAAACATCAATCCCAAGTGGGCAGCACCAAATGAGAAGTAGTTAGAAGCACTCAGCTGACAGGAGTTTGGGGATAAACGTTTATAGATGAATGGCAAAGTAAGGACATCACTGATTGGCTGTAGCTTAAAGCCTAGTTGGTCATTTGTGATTGGTTGTCCTTAGGTTTCGATTTTGTAACCTTGAGGCATTTACAGCATTAGAGCCACCTGAGTCTAATAGCCTCCTTGTTTTATTAATGTAACAATTGTTAACCATTTGCTTAGAAAATTAAACATATATTCGTCACATGACTCAGCAATCCTACTCCTAGAAATTTACTCAAGAGAAATGAAAATGAATGTTCGCACACAGACTTGTACATGAATGTTCATGGCACTTTATTCATAACAGCCCCAGACTAAGAACAGCCCAAATGCCTGTCAACTGGTGAATGGCAAAGCATATAATAAAAAATAAAAAGGAATAACCTGTTGATACACATAATAGCAAGAATGTGTCCCAAAAGCATTGTGTAGAATAAATAAAGCTTGACACAGAGTACACACTATATGACTTATTTTTTATAAAGATGTAGAAGAGGCGAAGCTAAGACCTGGTAATAGTAATTAGATCAGCTCAAAAAATGGCATGGGAATTGCCTACAAAGGAGGTACAAGGGACATTTTGGACTAATGGAAATATTGTATATCTTGAATAGGGTGCTAGTAACATGGGTGTATTCATTTGTGAAAAGCAATCCAACTGTGCTCTTACAATATGTGTATTTTATTGTGTGTAAATTATCCTGTATAATAAAACCCCAATATGAAAATTGACTGAACGACAGAACGAGCATCAGAACGACTGGTTACTATGATGCGCACTGACCACCAGGGGGCAGACCCTCCCTGAGAGGAAGGCAACTGACCAGCAGTGGCAACTCGGGGGGGGTGGGGGGTCGGCTGGCCCGTGAGTGCCCCGCCAGTCACCTCCCACAAACCAGCAGTCAGACATACCCTAAGGGCACAGGCCAAGCTGAGGGACCGACCTCCCATACACAAATTTTGTGCACTGGGCCTCTAGTGTTTCAACAACGTAATTAAAAGTTGAGAGAGAAAGAGAGAGAGAGAGAGAGAGAGAGAGAGAGAGAGAGAGAGAGGGAGAGAGAGAGAAACAACAATGAGAGGTAGATATTATTTTACACAAATAGACCCCAGGTTGATTTTCATGTATGTACTAGAGGCCCAGTGCACATAATTCGTGCACTGGGGTGGGGGGTGGGGGTCCCTCAGCCTGGCCTGTGCCCTCTTGCAGTCTGGAACCTCTCAGGGGATGTCCACCTGCTTGCGGATCGGGCTTAAGCCGACACTCAGACATCGCTCTCACAGTCTGGGGCTTTCGCAGTCCAGGACCCCTCCCTCCTTATCACCCACCTGCCATGGAGGTGGGAAGGGTTCCCGCCATTGTCACTGTGTTCACCAGCTGTGAGCCCAGCTTCTGGTTGAGCAGAAGGGGAGGGGGTAGCTCAATTCAACCAGAGGCCAGACTCGCTGCTCCTTAGCACTGGCCCCGCCCCCCACCCACTGGTCGTTTCAGAAGGTCTTTCCGGCAGGTCATTCGCTGTCTGGTCTAATTAGCATATTACCTCTTTATTATATAGGATATTGAAACTCTTTGGTCCTTTTGTCTGGGACCCTTGGTTAGTCTCTAGTGCTTTAGAAAAGCAGTTTCTCATTCTGAGAGTGAACTGGGGAAAGCCATTCTAATTGATTTGATCAACAAACCTAAACCTGCCTCTATTTAAAGAGAAACCAATTTGAACACTCTATAACTGCATGCAGATCCTGCTTTGCTTGACGGGGTCTGCCTAGCACTGCCATAATACATAACTGTTTCCAATGAGATTGCGGTTACTGAGGCAGAGCAGACACATTTGCTATGCTTATTTGCATCAACCAATAGTCAGACTGGCCTTGGTGCTCAAAGCTATTTGTGGAAGGCAATGTGGTCTACTGAGCTGATGAAATGACATGGTTCTCTGTATACATAGAGATAACTTTCTGATAACTATGATCACTAACTAATGTTGTTACAGAGAAATTTAGATAAGCAGTCTCACTCTGATTAGATGGAATTTATAATCTAAAATGGGTAATACTGGCATGGCTCAATATGTGGAGGATTTGAAAAAGACAGAATAGAAATACTAGCCAATACACAAAATGATATATTTCAATTCTCTATGTATCTAAATTTTTATAGGTATATTTGAAAGTTAGTGAATGTGGGAAAAGTCATGGGAAATCCCCCAAAATTTACTAAAAAATGTTTAATTTTATTATTCCTTTATTTATTGAGTAAAAACAAACAAAAGCATCAAAACTGAAATTAATATAGACTATTCATAAAAAATTTTAAAAATATGAAATTAACATCAGCTATCTAGGAGACATCTCACAAATTAAAACAAAGCTGGCTGAAATAAATGTTTGGGGAAAACATCAACTTGAACATTGAATCATGATCTTACAAATAACTGGCTCTCACCCTTGTGCACACATATAGGAGAGACCTGGGGTTCACATTGGGGATGTAATGGAGGCCACATGTATGATCTTTGATTTTAGAGTGCCCACTGGCATCATGGGGGTAGTTAGGCAGCATGTCAAACCCAGCACAAAGGAGGTCACCATCTCAAAAGGTTACTTCCCCAAAACATATTTCCACATCATTCAAAAGCTCCCCTCAGATTAGTTCTTTTCATACTACCTCAACATACCACATATGTTAAGATTTTGGGAATGGATGCCTGGCAATGAAGGTTTCATTCTGAGTTGGCACTGTTGATTTTTGGATCTCATCTGCTGCTATATTTTGACTTCTCCTTCAAGCCATTCTGACTCCTCTAGGATCTCTCAGACATTCCAAGCATGATCCTATCTCTTGCCAAATGAAATATGCTTTCTCCCAAGTCTCAGGATTTAATCCCCGACTTCCTTCTGACTTCATTCAAGTGTCATTTTTACAAACCTCTTAACTTCCAGACATCTTCTTAGCTCCTCCCTGCTTGACACTTCTATTGGTCCTCATCACCATCTCTCATTTCTAAAATGTAAACTCCGTGAGGATAAAAGTAATTATTTTCCTTATTGCTAGTATCCTAACACCTAGAATTGCATCACTTGTATCATAGGCACTCTATAATTATATGCAGAGTAAATATTTCCACCAGTGTGACCTGAAAATCTGTGGGTTTCTATAACACAATGGTTCTCAGTGGTGGCTGCACGTGTGCACCCCCTGAGCTTGCTGTGGCCCGAACCCTGACCAAATACATTTGCATCTGTGTGTGGGGCCCTGGTACATGGGTGTGGTTTAAAAGCATCTCAGTGTAATATATGTGTAGCCAAGCTGGAGAAGCACTGAATGACCAGTAATATTGACTATGGTAAAAAATCTAAAGTTAAAAAAATGCTCAAGCTCTAGCCAGTTTGGCTCAGTGTATAGAGCGTCGGCCTGCTGACTGAAGGGTTCAGGGTTTGATTGTCAGTCAGGGCACAGGCCCACATTGCGGGCTCAATCCCCAGTAGGGAGCATGCAAGAGGCAGCCAATCAATGATTCTCTCTCATCATTGATGTTTCTAACTCTCTCTCTCCCTCTCCCTTCCTCTCTGAAGTCAATAAAAATATATATTTTTTAAATGTTTTTAAATGTTCAATCCTTGAAGTCAATAGCTTTCCTACTGCTTATGAAGTAGCATTTTGTTTTTAACCATGTTCACCTGGGCATCCACCATAATCATAAAAGAGCTATTTTAGACTTTTTATTTAAATAGAGGCTTCATTCTTTTAGAAGTTAGTGTGATAAAGCTATGCCACTACAAATGTGCTGGTAAGAACCTGTGGATTTCTGAGTCGATGACTGTGGCTGTCCAGGGCTGGGTGAGAATGTTGTCTTGGCACTCTATATGGACTGAGAAACAGGAATGGAGTGAGGTAGGACAGGAAGAGCGAGAAGGCAATTCCCACTCTCAACCTCCTGAGCAATACTCTGCCCAGAAAACCAGTAGCTCTTGCCAACTTTTTAAATAAACTGGGCAGCATGGGTTGAACTATTATCTATATCTACACTAATAAAAGAGAAAGATGCAAATTGACTGTACCTTTATGATGCCCACCAGCCAATCAGGAGTGAGTACGCAAATTAAACCAACAAAGATGGCAGGTTAATTTGCATACACCAGCACCAAGTGGCTGGGAGCGGGCAGCTTGTGTTGTCACCATGGTGACAACACAGGCATTTTGTACTGCCTCAGCTGCTCCAGGCCTCTGGGCAGTGTGGGAAGGTGGAAAGGCAGCTCCGGCCAGAGTAAAGGTGGTGCCGGCAGCCAGAGGAAGGAAGGCCCATTCTTGCACAAATCTTCATGCATCGGGCCTATAGTATATATATATATATTGTAAAGATGCTAATTAACCAGGATGCCATAACAGGTCAACCAGACAGGAGGAGGTTGTGCACGCAGCATCGGGGGTGGGGCAGCAGGGGCCTCCATGCACTAGTGCTGAGGGGGGGCCTGATCAGCAGTGGCTGTGGCTGCTTCAAGGGCTGAAGAGAAAGTGGACAGCACCTCACGATTTCGAATCGCACGCTGGGCTCCTAGTTATACAATATTTAAAATTAGGTGCATTAACATTTATCCCACCATCCCCCTCATTGTGGAAGAAAACATAAAGACATCCAGTCCCCCACTGGCATCCCCATAAGACACACCCAGAAGGAGCTGACCACAATCATTCTTTTCATGGTGTTTGTGTGTGTGTGTTTTTCCACTTTCTGAGTCTCAATCTTTTTGTAATGTTTAGCTGTATACTGTGTCTCTTGCAAAGGAAAATAGCTTCTGGAGGTCAATGAAGAAAAAAACTAAATAAACCAACCATCTTACACATCTAAACTTTGAGAATCTTTCCATTGAAAGTTGCTTTTTAAAAAGCAATACCCAAATTCTATTCAGGAAGATTGATCAACACTTTTCAACCTAAGATGATCTCTTTAGATTTCTAGCACCATTTAGAAGATTAAGATAATTTTGATGACAATATTTAAGATGCTGTTATCTTTATAGTGTTTATGTTTCAAAGTACTTTTGACCCTCATTGGTTTTATTTTTCTGAAAATGTATTTACATGATACACCTTCCTTCCCCAACAATATATAGATAAATATTAAGCTTTGACTGTATTTTTTTCATTTATTTTATTCATTTAACTTTCTGTTTATCCTTTTACTAACTTTTTAAAGCATTGCTATAATTTAGCACTTCAGCTATTCTTATTTTCCAGTTGTCTGTTCCTCTTCTCCTCCTTTATCTGTAACTTTTATTCTTAATAACTGGCTTCCCCATGCTCATTGTCTTTCCCAAATCTTAGATAACATCCTACTCACCACATCTTTTCATTAAACAGGTTTGGTCTTTCCCACCCCTAGAAAGCTAGGCAATGTTCATGGCATTACTGATTGTCTCAGTTATCTTTCCTGCAGCTTTTTAAAAATATTTTAATCCCTACATTTATCGATTTCTAACTTGTGAATAAAGAGTTTCCAGAACATTTATTGCATAATGCTCATCTACTTTTCTGTTTTAGGATCTATGGTGTTTTTTTTTCATCTCACCTCATTTTAATGTATGGGTTTATGCAAATGAATTTATCAGAAATACAACAATTTCAGGAAAGAAATACCGCAGAAGAGGGTAATTGTATGTTTTCTCTAATAATTTAAACCCAGAACAGTAACTATGAAGAAGTTCCTCAATGACCACACCTCACTCTATTTTCTCCAGAGGCCATTTGGGGGGAGTCTGCTTATTGATTTTATTCCAATGTTTCATAGGGTAATAAATGTATTATTGAAATTCTAGCCAAGTTTTCTCTCTTGTAAATCAATTCAAAGGAACCATATGCCCAGCTGACAGTAAGCCATGTGAGACTATTACATAAGTAAATAGATCTTTGACATGTATTTTGGTCCATTCAAAAAAAAATGGTTGCAAGTGCCTGCTATGGGTCGGAAGTAAGCACTAAAAAGTCCAAGATGAATGAGGCATGGCCTCTCTTTTCAAGAAGGGGATAATACAGAGGAACCTCATGCAAACAAATGATTATAATGTGACCTGATTTGTCCATTGGCATATGAGGGAGCAGTTCAGAGCCTGAGGCATAAGAGAGAAATCAGAGAACAGTCAAAAGGCATAAAAAAGAAAGTCAGCAGAGGTGAAATCAGAATTTTTCTTCTTAATTTACTTTCTTTTTTGAATTTTTCTTTTTAATTATTTTTACATTGTTACTTAAAAAGCTATTTGTGCATATGATGCAAAACATAACAATAAATCAATAGCACAGGGGACTCTGTGGAGAAGAGTGTCTCTCCTGCCTTAGACTCCTGACCCTTAGGCTCTCTCTATCCAGAGGCAAAATTTGTTACTGTTTTCATAACAAGCAGCATTGAAAGCATGAGTTCTAGAGCCAGCCTGCCCGGATGAGCAGGCTGCTTATTACTTACCTGGTCTTAGGTTGAATCTCAGTTCCTGGTGTACCAGTTAATAATGCAGTTTTTTTTTTCAATAGATGGAGTTACACATATGTTGATATATATGCGATTTGATATGTATGCTATTTTTTTGTATTGACAGCAAGCTTCAAAACTTCATATGTCAAATTTGCTAAAGGTGTTAACATCATAGATATTTTTATGCTTAAAAATGTTGAATTTAGCGGGGGCGGGGAGGTAGAGGGTAACGTGGGGACAAGGACACATATGTAATATCTTAATCAATAAAAAATATATTTTAAAAAAAATGTTGAATTTTGTGCCAAAAAAGAGCATTTGCGGGAAGTTTTAATTCATTACTTTATTTTGAAGAAAAGTGCTGCTTGAAAGTTATCATGTACTTTAGGAAGCTTATGGTGAACATGCTCCATCTCAAGATACTTGTGAACGCTGGTTTAAATGCTTTAT